>NW_027254520.1:3351241-3675615 GCF_044704955.1 Pristiophorus japonicus
CAATAGCAAGAATGTCCTTCCTCAGGTTAGGAGACCAAAACTGTACACAATACTCCAGGTGTGGCCTCACCAAGGCCCTGTACAACTGTAGCAACACCTCACTGCCCCTGTGCTCAAATCCCCTCGCTATGAAGGCCAACATGCCATTTCCTTTCTTAACCGCCTGCTGTACCTGCATGCCAACCTTCAAAGACTGATGTACCATGACACACAGGTCTCGTTGCACCTCGCCTTTTACTAATCTGTCACAATTCTGATAATAGTCTGTCTTTCTGTTTTTACCAACAAAGTGGATAACCTCACATTTATCCACATTATACTTCATCTGCCATGCATTTGCCCACTCACCTAACCTATCCAAGTCGCTCTGCAGCCTCTTAGCATCCTCCTCACAGCTCACACTGCCACCTAACTTAGTGTCATCCGAAAATTTTGAGATACTACATTTAATCCCCTCGTCTAAATCATTAATATACCGTGTAAACAGCTGGGGCCCCAACACAGAACCTTGCGGTACCCCACTAGTCACTGCCTGCCATTCTGAAAAGTCCCCATTTATTCCTAATCTTTGCTTCCTGTCTGACAACCAGTTCTCAATCCATGTCAGCACACTACCCCCAATCCCATGTGCTTTAACTTTGCACATTAATCTCTTGTGTGGGACCCTGTCGAAAGCCTTCTGAAAGTCCAAATATACCACATCAACTGGTTCTCCCTTGTCCACTCCACTGGAAATATCCTCAAAAAATTCCAGAAGATTTGTCAAGCATGATTTCCATTTCACAATTCCATTTGCCACTGTTCAGCCCACCTGACCAGTTGATTGATATCTTCCTGCAGTCAGCAGCTTTCTTCATCATTATTAACCACAAAGCCGATTTTAGTACCATCTGCAAATTATTTAATCATACCCCCCATATTAATAGTGACATAAGAACATAAGAATTAGGAACAGGAGTAGGCCATCTAGCCCCTCGAGCCTTCTCCGTCATTCAAAGAGATCATGGCTGATCTGGCCGTGGACTCAGCTCCACTTACCCGCCCTCTCCCCGTAACCCGTAATTACCTTATTGGTTAAAAATCTATCTATCTGTGATTTGAATACGTTCAATGAGCTAGCCTCAACTGCTTCCTTGGGCAGAGAATTCCACAGATTCACCACCCTCTGGGAGAAGAAATTCCTTCTCAACTCGGTTTTAAATTGGCTCCCCCGTATTTTGAGGCTGTGCCCCCGAGTTCAAGTCGCCCCGACCAGTGAAAACAACCTTTCTGCCTCGATCGTGTCTATCCCTTTCATTATTTTAAATGTTTCTATAAGATAAGCCCTCATCCTTCTGAACTCCAACGAGTAAAGACCCAGTCTACACTATCTATCATCATAAGGTAACCCCATCATCTCCGGAACCAGCCTAGTGAATTGTCTCTGTACCCCCTCCAAAGTTGTATATCCTTCCTTCAGTAAGGTGACCAAAACTGCACGCAGTACTCCAGGTGCAGCCTCACCAATATCCTGTACATTTGCAGCAGGACCTCCCTGCTTTTGTACTTCATCCCTCTCGCAATGAAGGCCAAAATTCCATTCGCCTTTCTGATTAACTGCGACACCTGCAAACTAACTTTTTGGGATTCATGCACAAGGACCTCCAGGGCCCTCTGCACCGCAGCATGTTGTCATTTCTCCCCATTCAACTAATATTCCCTTTTACTGATTATTTTTCCAAGGTTGATGATCTCACATTTTCCGACATTGTATTCCATCTGTCAAACCTTAGCGCATTCACATAACCTATCTAAATCTCTTTTCAGCCTATCTGTGTCCTCTACACAACCCGCTTTCCCACTAATATTTGAGTCATCTGCAAATGTTGTTACACTACACTCTGTCCTCTCTTCCAGGTCATCTATGTATTTTGTAAACAGTTGTGGTCCCAGCACCTGTCCCTGTGGCACACCACTAACCACCGATTTCCAACCCGAAAAGGACCCATTTATCTGGACCCTCTGCTTTCTGTTCGCCAGCCAATTCTCGATCAATGCTAATACATTTCCTCTGACTCCGTGAACCTTTACCTTCTGCAGTAACTTTTTGCAGTAACCTTATCGAATGACTTTTGGGAATCTAAATACTCCTCATCCATCGATACACCTCTATCCACAATGCTCGTTATATCCTCAAAGAATTCCAGTAAATTTGTTACACATGATTTCCCCTTCATGAATCCATGTTGCGTCTGCTTGATTGCACTATTCCTATCCAGATGTCCCGCTATTTCTTCCTTAATGATAGCTTCAAGAATTTTCTCCACTACAGATGTTAAACTAACCGGCCTATAGTTGCCTGCCTTTCGTCTGCCCTCTTTTTTAAACAAAGGCGTTATATTAGCTGTTTTCCAATCGATCCGCTGGTACCTCCCCAGAGTCCAGAGAATTTTGGTAGATTATAACGAATGCATCTGCTATAACTTCCGCCATCTCTTTTAATACCCTGGGATGCATTTCATCAGGACCAGGGGACTTGTCTACCTTCAGTCCCATTACCCTGTCCAGAACTACCCCCCTAGTGATAGTGATTGTCTCAAGGTCCTCCCTTCCCACATTCCCTTGACCAGCAATTTTTGTCATGGTTTTGATCAAGCCATTATCAGTGATGTATACCACAAAAATTAAGGGATTCAGTACTGAGCCCTACGGAACCCCATTGGAAACAGCCTTCCAGTCACAAAAAACAACCATCAACCTTTACCTCTGCTCCTTGCCTTTGGCCTAATGTTGGATCCAACTTGCCACTTTGCCCTGGATCCCTGGGCTTTTACTTTCGTGATCAGTCTGCTGTGTGGGACCTTATCAAAAGATTTGCTGAAATCCATATACACTACATAAAACACACTACTCTCATCGACACTCCTTGTTACCTCCTCAAAGAACTCAATCAAGTTAGTCAGACACACCCTTCCCTTCACAAATCCGAATCGAATCGTGTTGCAATGGGCGGATGCACGTTAATGTGGTAACAAGGTATACAATTAAGTAGCAGAATGGGAAGAACTCAACAGTGTGCGAATAATTGTGCGTAACAGGAGGAGGGCCTGGACTTAGTCCGAGACCTTGGCAATATTACAAACAGGGAATTAGAAAAAAAGCTGCTGAGGCGAATGTTCAAATGTCGATGGAGAAGAAAGTTAAGTTGAACCGACACTGAAGTTGACAGTTTTTGTTCCAAGAAAAATAGAACTTAACATCTGCTGAGTTTAAATGTCCGTTTATATGGAACTACATGTTAAAGTGCGGAATTTTTGTTTTTAATTAGGTTGGTGATTAATTAAATATGAGGTAATTAGTAAATATAAATGTGGTTGAAAGAGAAAGGATATATTGATCTATGATTAAATAAATTAAGAAAGGAAACTTTAATTAAGTCACTTTTCTATTTTCAGAGCTGTCCCTTTAAAACAAAACCGTCTGTCGGAATGTTTCGATGACAGAAGCTGAGGGAAGTTCCGTTCCATGGAGAGCGACCAGTTGTTAGATCAGGGAAAATCGCCACCATGGATTACCAATAACGACTTTAGAAAGTAGAACATAGAACATGACGCTCAACATTCTCGTGTGTGCCAGATTCGTACACTCGCAAAGGCACTCGTGGTCCAGCATGCCTACAGTATGTACTGGAATTATGTACTGGGAAACCGATCTTATATGGGACTGATATTCGGAGTGTCCATTATTAGACGAGTGTGATTTGCGTTGAAAACAAATATGTGATACAGGGCCAGCTAGGACAAAAGTATGAACTAGCCCCAGCTTATGCCACAGTGATTAATAATTATACCTGGGCGGTTCCATATTTATCGGGATGCACCCGCATAAAAGACACGTGCTATGCCCTTATGACACAACCGAACAGTATGTCCCTGTTTGTGTGTTTAACTAGGATTCAGGCAGAATTAATTGCACCATGTCAGCAGAATTTGGATGGAGCTCTGTATTCAGCCGTAGCTATTAGGGAAAAGGAATCTACTAAGTCACTACTACCGCAACTACCATTTTTCAGGGTCTAGCAGGATCGGTCCCATTAATAGTCCCAGTTTTTGCTTCACACAACATCTAGCCACAGCCATCAAGCAACATGCTTTACTCAATATAAAAGCCTATGGCAAAATGAAACTGAAAATAAATGGCTTACTTAAATATTAGCTGGAACATTATGTGGCACTTCAGTGTGCTCGTGAGGCGACTGATCTTCTCCCTAAAGCATGTCTCTGTGTTGGACGAGGACAACTCGAGAGTAGATATCGAAATTGACAGCATAGGGAATTTTCGCACTGGAGGCATATTGGTTTCGTATTGCCTCACAGGTGCTAGTATACTTCAACTCTTGATGGTTATATATTTAATGTATGTAACGCGTTTGGTCAAAATCGTGTTTAAGAGACTCAAACGCCACATCGGTCAGTTAGAAGCGGCACCATTCACAAGGGAAATAAAGGAAGTTTCGGAGGGTTCACCTCTAGGCGGGGGATGAAAGATTATTCCACTCTATGTTAAATCTGTATTGGATATGTATTTTGTGAAATCACGTATGTATTAACCAAGAATGCAGCTGATGTCTACTAACAGATAGTAAGCACTTATTATAATCTCACACGTGTACCTTCATTCAATGTACCACCTACATTTTTGACATGTAACTTTTACAGTTCTTTATACGATCACCTTTCACTTATTAACCACACAATTGCGTCATTGTGGGAAGACCTCTAATTTGTCAAAATTTACAAACCTGAGAAAAAGAAGCATTTTGCTTTCATACAATTCACACAGTGTGAAAATGAACTAACTGGTAATCCCATACCTCGGGAGCCTATTATCAACAAGGGCACACATCGACCACGAGGCTCAACGCCGCCTCCAGTGCGCCAGTGCAGCTTTCCGCCGCCTGAGGAAGAGAGTGTTCGAACATCAGGCCCTCAAATCTGGCAGCAAACTTATGGTCTACAGGGCTGTAATGATACCCGCAACATTCCGAGGACAACAGAGGAAACAGATTGAAGGTAATTGCCAAAGTAACCAGAAGGGAGATCAGGACAAATGTTTTTTATTAAACTGCGTTTGGTTATGATCTGTAATGCACAGCCTGAAAGGGTGATGGAAGTAGATTCAACAGCAATGTACAGACAGAATTGGATAAATACTGGAAGAGTAAGAATTTTCAGGGGGATGGGGAGAGAGTTGGGTCGAATTGGAAAGCTCTTTCAAGGGCACGATGGGACAAATGGCAACCCTTCGGTGATATTATGATACTATGAAGTTATGATACGGTGAAGTTATGATAGTTTGAAATTTTTTATTACATAATTCATATAAATGAGGCGGATCATTTGCCCGCCCCACTATGCCACTTTATTTCTGTGAATATGACCCTGTGCAATTTCAAACTAATTGCATTGATTCGAGGTTCACTACCCAGGACGCTCCAATTTAGTTATGACAGTGGGTGCACTGGTGACCAAGTTGTAAGGCATCGCACTCATAAACCGAAGATCACGGCTTCCATCCCCAGCTATGGCTGGAGAGATGATCTCATCTTTAATGCAAATTAAAAAATAATTTATCTTTATTAACTCGATCAAAAATATCCATAAGTTTGAACATTTATGTAAACGTTCCTCGACATTCTCTGCTTTAAAGAGGTAAATCGCAGCTTCTGCAGTCTCTTCGCATAAATGAGATCACTTATCTCTGGTCCCATTCCAGTAAATCTAGTCTGCACCCTCTCCAAGGATTTAATTTTATTTCAAAAGCACGGCGCCCAGAATTGAACACAATACTTCGGCTGAGGACTCCTCAATATTTAATAAAGATTTCGCAGAACTCTCTTGTTTTTGAGCTTATTCCTCTATTAATACAGGCAAGGATCCCATATGTTTTTCGAACAGCAATCTAAATTTGACCTGACAGCTTCAAAGATTTGTGTCAGCACACCCCCCTGATCATGTTGCTCCTGCAACCTCTTTAAAATTGAACCATTGAGAGCTCGTTAATCAATTGCTAAGAGAGCATTCTGACTGAGTTCAAGGTCAGTGATCACCAGAGGGAAAGAAATAATCGGTCCCGTGAAATTCATAATTTCTCTGCTTATTTTCCTACCAACATGTATCACTTCACACTTCTCTCTGTTAAATATTGAACTGCCATCTGCATACCCATTTAATCAATCTGTGTGTGCTCCTGTAGTCTGTTACTATGCTCCTCACGGTTTACTGCAATACCATATTTCGTATCATCTGTGAACTCTAAATGAAAAAAGCAGCAAACCTAATATCGGCCACCGGGAAACACCACTCTCAACTTCCTTGCAGTACCAGCATTTAAAAACATCACTTTTCTGCTCTCCCTGCACCAACTGACTGTCCTGTGGACCAATTCATGTAGAGAGAGTGAGAAGCCAAAGCAGCAAAATAACAAAACTCAAATCCATAGACTTTTGTGAGGCGAGGTTATTAAAGGCTGAGGAACAATGGTGTTAAGATACAGGTCAGTCATGACCTAATTAAATGGCGGAACTAGTTCGAGGGGCTGAATGGTCTAATCAAATCTATGTGTACAGAGTTGCACACCCACAAATGCAAACACTGCCTCACGCGCCCGCAGATTTAGATAGGTAGAGAAACCGATATAGATAGACAGCTACACATACAGGAAGAGAATCAGAATCGGATGGAAGGACAGTGACAGAGAGAGAGAGAGGGAGAGAGAGAGAGAGAGAGAGAGAGAGAGAGAGGGAGAGAGAGAGAGAGAGAGAGAGAGAGAGAGAAGGCAGGGCGAGAACTAGAATGCGAGGCAGAACTCGGTACAGAGAGAGACAGATAAAGAGCAACAGTCAGACAGTGAGATAGAAGAGAGAGAGAAAGAAGCAGCTACAGGGATATCGAGCCATTGGAAAGCTCAGCATCGCAAATAGAACATTATAAAATGTAACAAATGACTACCAATGAACATATAATCCCATTATTCATTGTTTCCTCATTGTGTACAGGAAGAATGTGGTCCTCGTGATGTCCCATAGTAACACACCCGGATAAGGCAGATATTGCATGCGCCCGTTCAGCTGTAAGGAAGGTGTGCCACGAGTTAAAATAATATAATCTTTGCAAGTGATGGTTCAGTATTTATATTTTACATTTCCAGGCAGCGCAGTTACATTTGCAACATGTGCACTGCTGATTGACGGGAAGTAGGAGCAGCAGTAGGTCATTCAGTCCTCGAGCCACTTGCGCCATTGAGAAAGAGCATGTCCGACCTGTAACTAAAATTTATCCACCGGCTTTGACTCCAAATCCATCCCTGCCGTTGTCTCGAATAACATCTATCAACCTAAGATTGAAATTATTTAATTTAGATGGCAAAGGAATCAAGGCGAGTTGAGGAAATTATTGTACTAGTCAGAGAGTAGTTAAGGTTTGATAAGGTTTGCTTGAAAAGTTGGTGGACACAGATCCGATAGTAAATTTCAGAAGGGAATTGGATAAAAAGTTGATGGCGAATAATTTACAGTGCTCTAGCGAAAGTGAAACGGCAGGGAGAGAAACACAATACGATGCAGAAATATGGACAGGGAGTGATAGAGACTGAGAAAGAGTAAAAGACAGAGGCAGGAGAGAGAGACGGAGAGGGAAGGACAAAGGAAGAAATATGTGCAGGGATAGCGAGTCATTGCACAGCGGCGCATCTCAGATAGACCATTATAAAATGTTAGAAATAACTACCACAGAACACATGACGCCATTAGTCACCATTTCCACACTGTCCGCGTCTTTCGTCAGGCTACCCATCTAAGCAGGAGACCTTGCAGGGAGCCTGTGTCCTCGTGATTCCCCATCGTAACTCACCCCGGCACAGACAGTGATTGCATGTCGCTGTTCAATTATAAAGAAGGAGGAACACAAGAGAGATAACCAGATAGAGATAGAGAGAGAGAGAGAGAGAGAGGGAGAGAGGGAGAGAGGGAGAGAGAGAGAGAGAGAGGGAGAGAGGGAGAGAGAGAGAGAGAGAGGGAGAGAGAGAGAGAGAGAGAGAGAGAGAGGGAGAGAGAGAGAGAGGGAGAGAGGGAGAGAGGGAGAGAGAGAGAGAGGGAGAGAGAGAGAGAGAGAGGGAGAGAGGGAGAGAGAGAGGGAGAGAGAGAGAGAGAGAGGGAGAGAGGTAGAGAGGGAGAGAGAGAGGGAGAGAGGGAGAGAGGGAGAGAGGGAGAGAGAGAGAGAGAGAGAGAGAGGGAGAGAGAGAAGCAAACAGAGAGAGAGAGAGTGAGAGGAGAGAGACCGTGAGGGAGGGGGATATAGTAAGTGAGGGAAAGGGAGAGAGTGAGGGAAGGAAGAGGGAAGCAAACAGAGAGAGGGGAGAGGGATAGTGTGAGGGAGCGGGAGGATGACAGAGAGGCAGAAACGGATAGAGTGAGAGAGTGAGAGAGAGAGAGAGGGAGAGAAAGAGAAAAGGAGAGAGAGAGAGATCGGGAGTGCGTGAGAGAAAAACAGACAGAAACCGAAAGAAAGCGAGAGCGAGCGAGGGAGAGAGAGGGGTGGGCAGGGTGGGGGGGAGAGAGTGATGGAGAGAGAGAGAAATGGGAAGAAATTGTCGCGAATGTATAATCTTCTCCCAAATCCAGGGCGGGAAATGGATGTTGCAAAACAATTGCGTTTTGGGACATTCCGAAGTGGTGAAAGGCGCTTGATTTATCATTGTTACACAATGCGAGGGGTAACAATTAAACAGGTTGATCAGGATGTTTGTCGCTCTCTTTGACCCTCTCCCTTTCTGTCTGTCTCTGTCTTTGGCCCTCTCTCTCGCTCTCTCTGTCTCGCTCCTTCTCCATCTCCCTCTCTGTCCCTGTCTCTGTCTTCGACCCTCTCTCTCGCGCTCTCTGTCTCTCTCCTTCTCCCTCTCCCTCTCTGTCCCTGTCTCTGTCTTTGACCCTCTCTCTCGCGCTCTCTGTCTCTCTCCTTCTCCCTCTCCCTTTCTGTCCATGTCTCTGTCTTTGGCCCTCTCTCTCGCGCGCTCTGTCTCTCTCCTTCTCCCTCTCCCTCTCTGTCCCTGTCTCTGTCTTTGGCCCTCTCTCTCTCGTTATCTCTGTCTCTCTTTGTCCCTCTCCCTTTCTGTCCCCGCCTCTCTCTTTGTCCCTCTCGCCCACTCGGCCTATCTCTCCATTTGCGTCCTTCTCTCTCTCCTTCTCTCTCTCGCGCGCTAATACCGGCAGAATAGTGAACCACAGGGTCAATGAAATAAAAAGATTTGTGTCACTCTCCTATTTCAAACTCTCAAAATGAAAGAATCGCATCTCCCGCGATAAGTGCTCCGGTAGAATTGATAAATGATGGAACAATTGGGGGGAGGGGGGCGGCAGTTTGTCCTTGCTCCTGAAATGTCCAGATTCAAGGACGCAAGGTTAGTAAGAGGCTTTTGTGAAAATAATTGCATTAAAGGTTGGAGCCTAAAGCAGCTACGGATCTATGAAGCTTTCAGATATTTTACATCGACTGTACAGGACATGAAGAGGCCATGCGCCACAATTGTTCATTTCCGGCGTTTATGTTCCACACGAGCCTTCTCCCACTCTGCTTCCTCGAAGTCAAGCAGCATATCCTTCACTTGCTATCTCGTTCATGTTCGTAAACCTTTCCCCCTTAAATGCATATCTGCTATTCACCTCAACTACTCTCTGTAGTAGCTACTACCACATTCTAACCTCTCTTTCTCCTGATTGGATTCATGACTAACTTCCTTATATTGGTGACTTCCAATTTTACTTAGTGTGACACAAGAGCTTTCCAATCCCCGCCAGCGGCTGGACATCTAGAAATCCGTCAGAAACAGCATTCACCACCAGAGCCGAAATCTTGCTCGGTTTCAACGCCTGTTTCCAGAGGACTTTTGCACATCTAATCCTAAAATTCAAATCAGGACGGACCGTATCTGGAAACAGTTAACCGATCAGTGTTTAGACTTTGAGTATGTGAAGGAGTGTAGCGCCTCCAATGGTGAATATACTAACCAGGACGGACAGAATCTGGTGCATTAAACGGTCAATGTGTGGCCTTGGGTCAAAACTGAAATCATGAATATGGGCTAGATATAAACGAGGGCGGTATGCAGGAGTGTGCTGTTGTATTATAAACAGTCGGTGTGTAAATATGAGTGGAATATTTAGATATAAAATGTAAGTGCATATGTACATTTGTCACATTTTTCGCAGTGTTTAACTAGTATAGAAACTCACTGGTGATTATAAAGGTACATTTTTACTTGCTGCTTTCACAGTTTTCGTGTCTGACTGTTCGGTTTCAACTGAAATTTTTGGTGCTAACTGCTCTATACCTTTATACATTCAGTCTATATTCCATTCATCAATACATACAGTCAATAAGACTGAAAACATGGTGCACCACTATCCACAGCCACCCCAATAAATTTTCCTTAACTCTTAAATTCTCTTTTCAATCCTCAAACCCAATTTTGCTCTAGTTTTCTACCTTGTTAATCACCCCATAACCCTCCATCGTCCACAACTATCTCGCGTGTTATACTTTGCCGAAGGGTTTTGCTAAACTCCACTACATCACAGCCACCGCATTTTCCCAGCTACCGTGTTTTTTCTTTACTCCTCAAAGAATTATATGAGCTTTGCAAAGCACGACCGTCCTATGAAATATTTACTGGCAACTCCTATCCTATAACTATTTGTCTCAACAAGTGGAAAATTATTTCTTCAATAGATACTCGGAAAGGTTCCATGTTGCACTTGTTATGGTAACTGTCCTGCAATTAACCAGATTAGCTTTATCCACCTGTGAAAACATTGGTACTAAATTCTCCACTCTCGAGTTGCACAGCACAAAGCCACGCTCTCTTGAGTTCTGAGATACAGTTTCTGGAGCCGTGGGAATATCTTCCCTCATCTCTTTCAGATTCATGGGATATATCTTTTTAGATACCGGCACGTTGTCTTCTTTTAGCCAAACAAAATTACCTAAACATTTAGTTTATCCATCCTGATATCGTTCTGACTGTAACGCATTTATATTACATTTAATACACAATAAAGTTATTTTATGGGAATGGGAGATGTTTATTTTACAGCCTGAGAGAATCTAAACGTTGAAGCAGTAAAGGCAATGAATGCCTTAATGTCGATGTGACTGATTCGACAATATGATTTAGAGCTGAAAAAGGAACCTGTCAAACCAGATTTAATGTTGAACATCCGACCAGTATCAGTTACCAAACTGAACGTCTTGCGAATAACGTAGGTAATATGATTACAATTGTTACTAGTTTTAAGAGGCATAATGGAGTCAGAAACCACGGTTTTAACTTAAATTAAGACCAACCTGAAGGGATACCAAATGTAATAAAAGGTGCAAAAAGGGAGATGTCAAATAACGTGCAAGGAATAAAAAAGTTAGCAACAAGTGTTTATTTGATTATATTAAGAGAATTGGAGTGGCAAGCGAAAATGTTGGCTCTTTCAAGACAGATGCAGCAAAACTATGATAGAAAGTAAGGAAATTGAAGCATGGATAGCAAGCTCGTTACAGATTCGTAAACAGGCGGTACGGTGCAATTGTAGTAAAACGTGGGTGGTGCTGTTTTACAGCGAACTGTGCTGTGACCACTGCTGCTCATAAAATCCAGGGAGATTGTATACTGGTCACTCGGCTGTCCAGCAACAGTTAGCGAATGCCAAAGTGAAAGATACGTTTTATTAACCTTGGGGGGAAACCCAGAGGCAATGGTGTATGCGTGATGAAGTCAGGATTTCCGAGCAGTTTAAGGCTCTCCAGTCTGATCGCAGTCTCTTCTGGAGGCGTGGGTTCGAATCCTACATCTGACATATAATCATTTAATGTAGATTCTCATTGGGGTAATTTTTCGGCGCAGTTGATTTATCACTTCCAGTAAACGATGTAGCCTTGCACCTATTATTGTTTGGAAGCAGGTAATGTGTTCCGGTCAGCAGAACAGGGCCAGTGGAATAAGAGCATACGAAATCGGAGCAGGAATAGTCTATTTGGTCCTTAGGAGCCTGATCTGCCATATAATAAGATCCTGGCTTATCTGATCTGGGGCTCAGCTCCACTTCCCTGTCTGCTGCCCATAACCCTTCACACCTTTATTGTTCAGAAATCTGTCTACCTCCATCTTAAATATACTCAATGACCCAGCCTCCGCAGATAATTCCACATATTTTCGACTCTCTAAGAGAAGAAATTACTCCGAATCTGTTCTAAATGGGCGACTCTTTATTCTTAACCTAGTTCTATATTCCCCCAGCTGTAGAAACATCATCTCAGCAATTAACTTATCGAGTCCCCTCATTAGCTTATATATTTCAAAAATATTACTTCTCTTTTTCATGAACTCAAATGCATATAGGCCCAACCTGTTCAATCATTCTTCATACGTCAATACCTCCATGTCAGGAATCAGCCAATTGAACATTCTGTGTACTGCCTTCAATGCAATTAATTCCCTCCTTTAATAAAATGAACAAAACTGTACACAGTACACTATGCATGGTCTCAGCAATGCCCTGTACTTTTGTAGAAGGACTTCACTGCTTTTATATTCCATCCTCCTTGCAGTAAAGGACAACGTTTCTGAGTACTTCGTATCCTGCATACTATTTTTTCTCTCTCTTGCACACGGACACTCAGGTTCCGATGTACTGCAGTTTTTTGGAATTTCTCTACATTAAAATAATAATTTGCTTTGTCATTTTTTATGCCAAATTAAATAACCTCACTCTTTCCCACAGTACAAAGCAAGCACTTTAACCTCGACACTATTGATCACACATGAAATCCATATTATTAGTGCAGTACGCATTGTGGCTAATATTATATTACTACATCACCCAACCAATGATCTGCCAGTTCAATGCGAGACCCTAAGGGTTGGATTTTTGTATTAGTGTCGCCAAATGTTTGCCCTCTCACTTTCCCTGTCTACATTCCTTTGCAGATTCCGTGTATCGTTCTCAGAACTTGCTTCCCCAACAATCTTTGTTTATTTAGCAAACTTGGCTAAATTACACACGGTCCCTTCATTGAGTTCATTGATATAGATTGTAAATTGTTCAGGCCCCAACAGCGATTCCTGCGGCACCCCCTAGTCACTGTTTGCCAGCGGATAATGACCCATTTATCCTGACTCTCCATGTTATGTTATTTAAACAATCTTCTGTCCATGCTAACATATTACCCCAACCACGTGAATGCTTAACATGTGCAGCAATCTTTTGGGTGGGATCTAATCGAATGCCTTCTGTAAATCGAAATACAATACAACCACTGGCCTCCCTAAAAAGAACTGCTCGTTACATCCTCAAAGAACTTCAGCAAATTTTTCAAACATGATTTCTCTTTCATAAAACCATGCTGACTCTGTTTGACTGCATTATTATTTTGCAACTGTGCTGGTACTGCTTCCCTTACAATGGACTTCATCACTTTCCAAAAGTCAGATGTTAGGTTAACTGGTCTATAGTTTCCTGCTGTCTCCCTCATTTTTTTAAATAGGGTCTTTAAAATAGCAGTTTTCCAATTCGCTGGGATCTCTCCAGACTCCAGTGAATTTTGGTAGATTGCAAACAATGCATTCCTTGTCTCTGCAGCCTCTTCTTTTAAAGCACTAGGCTGCAGACCACCAGGTCCAGTCGACTTGGCCACCTTTAGTTTCATTATTTTATCGAGCACTGTCTCTTTAGTAATAGTGATTGTATTAATTTCCCCCTCTCAATATAACCCCTTATTTACCTATTATTGGGATATGTTTTAAAATATTCTACCGTGAAGACCGATAAAAAAATATTTGTTCAAAGTCTCTCCCATGTCCATGTTCTCCATTATTTATTCCCCAGTCGCATTTTCTAAAGTAATTTAGCAATCCTCTTAATTTTTATACACCTGTAGAACCTCTTGCTATCTGTTTTTATATTTCTTGCTAGTTTACACTTATAATCCATGTTCTCTATCTTTATTATTTTTTTAGTCGTGCTTTGCTGTTTTTTTTAATACTTTGGCCTCCCACTAATCTTGGCTATATTGTTTGCAATTCTTTTAATTTGATACCATCCTTTACTTCCTTAACTAGCCACGGTCGGTTATCCCTTCTCTTAAAGTTTTTCCTTCTGACTGGAATATATTTTTGTTGAGAGTTAGGAAATATCAACTTAAATGTCCGCCATTGCTTATTAACTGTCTTACACTTTAATCTATTTTTCCAGTCCATATTAGTCAACTCTGTCATTATAGCTTGGGGGTTAATCAACTTTATTTCAGATCATTCTGTTTATAATGAATCTACTGTTCTCAAATGTTGCAGTAATCCACATCATAAATTATCGGACAGGAGTCAAGTCATTCCATCGTAACATCCAATGGCTTTTGAAGAAGATTCACGTAAACTTTCACGTTTACATCATGGTTTTAGAAAAAAACTCAATTAAAGTTCTGTTACAGCAATTAATTACCAGTGATTGTTTTAAATACACGTGAGTGTCTCCACGTTAGATAAACATATTTTTTGTTGTTATTGTTTTAAATGTAACGGTGTTTGCGTCTCTGATTCTTACTAATGTAATTAACGGCACCTATATTGTTATTTAATGCATTGGGTTGGAGGATCTGTGTTAGTTATCAATGTATTTCTGAACGCTTCAAATGTTCATTAATGATTTGGATGAAGAAATTAAGTGTAATATCTCCAAGTTTGCAGATGACACTAAACTGGGTGGCGGTGTGAGCTGCGAGGGGGACGCTAAGAGGCTGCAGGGTGAATTGCACAGGTTAGGTGAGTGGGAAAATGCATGGTAGATGCATTAAAATATGAATACATGTGAGGTTATGCACTTTGAGGGCAGAAACAGGAAGGCAGAATATTATCTGAATAGCGACAGATTAGGAAAAGGGGAGGTGCAACGAGACCTGGGTGTCATGGTACATCGATCATTGAACGTGGGCATGCAGGTACAGCAGGCATTGAAGAAGGCAAATGGTTTGTTGGCGTTTATAGCTAGGAGATTTGAGTGTAGGAACAGGGACGTATTACTGCAGTTGTACAGGGCCTTGGTGAGGCCTCACCTGGAATGTTGTGTTCAGTTTTGGTCTCCTAATCTGAGGAAGGATGTTAATTCTATTGAGGGAGTGCAGCGAAGGTTCACCAGACTGATTCCCGGGATGGCCGGACTGTCATATGAGGAGAGACTTGATCGACTGGGCCTTTATTCACGGGAGTTTAGAAGGATGAGAGGGGATCTCATAGAAACATATATAATTCTGATGGGAGTGTACTAGTAAGATGCAGGAAGAATGTTCCCGATGTTGGGGAAGTCCAGAGCCAGGTGACGCAGTCGAAGGATAAGGGGTAAGCCATTTAGGACTGAGATGAGGAGAAACTTCTTCACTCAGGAAGATGTTATCCTATGGAATTTCCTACCACAGAGAGTTGTTTGATGCCAGTTCGTTGGATATATTCAAGAGGGAGCTCGATATGGCACTTCTGGCTAAAGGCATCAAGGGGTATGAAGAAAAAGCAGGAAAGCGGTACTGCGGTGAATGATGAGCCATGATCTTGTTGAATGGTGCTGCAGTCTCGAAGGGCCGAATGACCTACTGCTGCACCTATTTTCTATATTTCAAAGTTTGTATTTTTCAGTACGTCCTCAGTCTACCCTCTCATTGCCCCCACGTGGGAGACGACAAACCATCTGTGATATTCGGTTTCAACCTTTGAATTAATTAACCACGCTAATGTATATAAAATGTAATGCTCAGAAGATAACTTCTCGTGTTACAGTAGACTCGCTGATACATCCTTAGCTTCACATACGCTCTCTGATCGATCCCGAGCTTTCCTTACTCACTCCAATACTTCCTGAGCGTCTTTAATAAATCAAGAGCTTCTCTTGCTATGTTCTTCCTTACCTGCTCCGAAACCCTCTGAGGTCCCTTAATTTCTCTAAAACCTTTTGAGAGTCCGTTACTCTCTCTGATATCTGCTGAGAACCCTGATAATCCCATGACACAATTTCACGAGTTCAAATCTCTCTAACCAGTGTGCACAAATCATCGAACGATTTCTCCGTGTGTTTCGCTGGAGCGAGCAGGTTCTTCCTGTACGTTGGTGGCCCACAGAATGTGAGGAGGATATCCCTTCGTTTGGCCACACTCTCTTCCCCTCTAACTCGTTGGCAACAAATTATTGTTCGAGTGGCTCCACAAAAGTTTCCCAATTATCTCCCGACGAGAATTTCTCCAGAATGCCCACTGCATCTTTGGGTTCGCTATCTGTACCTCGTCGCCAGTTATTGGGCATGGAGAAAGAGTCAGACTGAACACTGTGAGCGCAAAGTAAAGTGTGATTTAATCTTTTATAGCAGATCTCCAGAGTGCCTCTCCAACCTGAGAAGCCTCCTTAAATCCTGTGCTCAAAATGGATTATGGGACCCCTTGGGACTCCATGGGATGGCACCTCTGGTGTCTGTACAGAGTAAATAAAAGTTTACATCTATAACATTTTTGATGCAGACTATCAGGACCTGGGAATTTATCCGTCTTCAATCCCATCAATTTCCTTAACACAATCTCCTGAATAATAAGTATTCCCTTCAGTTCCTCCTTCTCACTAGACACTTCGTCCCCTAGTATTTTCGGAATGTTATTTGTGTCTTCCTTCGTGAAGACTGAGCCAAAGTATTTTTTCAATTGTTCTGCCATTTCTTTGTTCTCCATTATAAATTCGCCTGATTCTCATTACAAGGGACCTACGGTTGTCTTCACTAATCTTTTTCTCTTTGCATATCTATAGAAGCTTTTGCAATCAGTTATTATGGACATAGACATAGACATAGGAAATAGGTGCAGGAGTAGGCCATTCAGCTCTTCTAGCCTGCACCGCCATTCAATGCGTTTATGGCTGAACATGCAACTTCAGTACCCCCTTCCTGCTTTCTCACCATACCCCTTGATCACCCTAGTAGTAAGGACTTCATCTAACTCCCTTTTGAATATATTTAGTGAATTGGCGTCAACTACTTTCTGTGGTAGAGAATTCCACAGGTTCACCACTCTCTGGGTGAAGAAGTTTCTCCACATCTCGGTCCTAAATGGCTTACCCCTTATCCTTAGACTGTGACCCCTGGTTCTGGACTTCCCCAACATTGGGAACATTCTTTCTGCATCTAACCTGCCTAAACCCGTCAGAATTTGAAACGTTTCTATGAGGTCCCCTCTCATTCATCTGCACTCCAGTGAATACAAGCCCAGTTGATCCAGTCATTCTTGATAGGTCAGTCCCACCATCCCGGGAATCAGTCTGGTGAATCTTCGCTGCACTCCCTCAAAAGCACGAATGTCCTTCCTCAAGTTAGGAGACCAAAACTGTACACAATACTCCAAGTGTGGCCTCACCAAGGCCCTGTACAACTGTAGCAACACCTCCCTGCCCCTGTACTCAAATCCCCTCGCTATGAAGGCCAACATGCCATTTTCTTTCTTAACTGCCTGCTGCACCTGCATGCCAACCTTCAATGACTGACACCCAGGTTTCGTTGCACCTCTCCATTTCCTAATCTATCACCATTCAGATAATAGTCTGTTTCTCTGTTTTTACCACCAAAGTGGATAACCTCACATTTTTCTACATTATACTTCATCTGTCATGCATTTGCCCACTCACCTAACCTATCCAAGTCACTCTGCAGCCTCATAGCATCCTCCTCGCAGCTCACACTGCCACCCAACTTAGTGTCATCCGCAAATTTGGAGATACTACATTTAATTCCCTCGTCGAAATCATTAATGTACAATGTAAACAGCTGGGGCCCAAGCAGAGAACCTTGCGGTACCCCACTAGTCATTGCCTGCCATTCTGAAAAGTACCCACTTACTCCTACTCTTTGCTTCTTGTCTGACAACCAGTTCTCAATCCACGCCAGGACACTACCCCCAATCCCATGTGCTTTAACTTTGCACATTAATCTCTTGTGTGGGACCTTGTCGAAAGCCTTCTGAATGTCCAAATATACCACATCAACTGGTTCTCCCTTGTCCACTTTACTAGGAACATCCTCAAAAAATTCCAGAAGATTTGTCAAGCATGATTTCCCTTTCACAAATCCATGCTGACTTGGACCTATCATGTCACCTTTTTCCAAATGCGCTGCTATGACATCCTTAATAATTGATTCCATCATTTCACCCACTACTGAGGTCAGGCTGACCGGTCTATAATTCTCTGTTTTCTCTCTCCTTCCTTTTTTAAAAGGTGGGGTTACATTGGCTACCCTCCACTAGATAGGAACTGATCCAGAGTCAATGGAATGTTGGAAAATGACTGTCAATGCATCCGCTATTTCCAAGACCACCACTTTAAGTACTCTTGGAAGCAGTCCATTAGGCCCCGGGGATTTATCGGCCTTCAATCCGATCAATTTCCCCAACACAATTTCCAGACTAATAAGGATTTCCCTCAGTTCCTCCTCCTTACTAGACCCTCTGACCCCTTTTATATCCGGAAGGTTGTTTGTGTCTTCCTTCTTGAATACCGAACCAAAGTACTTGTTCAATTGGTCTGCCATTTCTTTGTTCCCCGTTATAACTTCCCCTGATTCTGACTGCAGGAGACCTACGTTTGTCTTTACTATCCTTTTTCTCTTTACATATGTATATAAACTTTTGCAATCCGCCTTAATGTTCCCTGCAAGCTTCTTCTCGTACTCCATTTTCCCTGCCCTAATCAAAACCTTTGTCCTCCTCTGCTGAGTTCTAAATTTCTCCCAGTCCCCGGGTTCGCTGCTATTTCTGGCCAATTTGTATGCCACTTCCTTGGCTTTAATACTATCTCTGATTTCCTTGATAGCTACGGTTGAGCCACCTTCCCTTTTTTATTTTTACGCCAGACAGGAATGTGCAATTGTTTTACTTCATCCATGCGGTCTCTAAATGTCTGCCATTGCCCATCCACAGTCAACCCCTTAAGTATCATTCGCCAATCTATTCTAGCCAATTGACGCCTCATACCTTCAAAGTTACCCTTCTTTAAGTTCTGGACCATGGTCTCTGATTTAACTGTTTCATTCTCCATCGTAATCTAGAATTCCACCATATTATGGTCACTCTTCCCCAAGGGGCCTCGCACAATGAGATTGCTAATTAATCCTCTCTCATTCCACAACACCCAGTCTAAGATGGCGTCCCCCCATATTGGTCTAGAAAACCAGCCCTTGTGCACTCCAGGAAATCCTCCTCCACCGTATTATTTCCAGTTTGGTTGGCCCAATATATGTGCATATTAAAGTCACCCATTATAAATGCTGTTCCTTTATTGCATGCACCCCTAATTTCCTGTTTGATGCCCTCCCCAACATCACTACTACTGTTTCGAGGTCTGTACACAACTCCCACTAACGTGTTTTGCCCGTTGGTGTTCTGCAGCTCAACCCATTTAGATACCACATCATCAAAGCTAATGTCTTTCCTAACTATTGCATTAATCTCCTCTTTAACCAGCAATGCTACCCCACCTCCTTTTCCTTTTATTCTTTCCTTCCTGATTGTTCAAAGCAAGCTTCCCTTCATAATCTATTTTCCCACTCCGAATTAAAACCTTTGTCTTCCTCTTCGGATTCTAAATTCCTACCAGTCCTCAGGTTTTCTGCTTGCTCTGGTCAATTTGTGTGCCTCTTCCTTGGGTTTAACATTATTCCTACTTTCCCTTGTTCGCCACCGAACAGCATTTACAACATTATGTTAGCCAAGTGATCCTGCACTCAACATATACACCTGTTACCTCCTCTTAAAACCAAGTGATGTAAAGTTGTCCGCACAACGGATAATTCAATGGCCACTTGAATTATTGCAGCGAGATTTAAATGTCACCCACATGAACAATGTTTCTGCCTCCTAAGCTCGTTTATTTGCGAAGTGCACAACAGTTCCCCTAACCTATGCTGGAGATGGACTAAAACAAGTAAAAGCCAATGTTACTTCAGAAGCTCGATTGTGTATGTTGATTGTTTGTCTTCGTAAGTTGATGACCACGTGAAAGCGAGTTGTGCCATGGTTGATATAGTTGCTCCCAATTGTTCGATGGGATTCCAAATTGCTGCCCAATCATATCAGGAAGCAGAGCTGAAAGCTGTTCGTCTCGGCGCTCAATTTACAGCATAGGCAGCAAGTAATATTTGGTGGGACAGCAGTTACGTCTGCAATGTAGCGATGGCCTTGCCTCTGTCCCACAAAAATGAATATTGTTTATCAGATCGTAAACATTCACTACATTCTGGTCTCCTCCCTGTAAAATGGCAAGGATTCCAGGAGCGATTCGCACACTCTCATGTTGGAAAGATATCAGAGCATCAGTAATATTCAACACCCACACCCGATATGACAATGCAGCCGACTGGCTTGCAATGGAATCCGCAAAGAAGAATTGCCAGTATCCAGGAGGGCAGTGGATACATTCCCGGCACCAGTTGTGGCACCCGCTAATAAATGAAAAGCTATCGAGTTCAGAGATCTACAACTTCCTGTACTCCATCTGATCAAGTTATTTCATGACAACATCTGGGTTGCTCCCTACCATATCCCACCCCATGGGCGAATTCCAAAGTTATTCAATATAGCGATGAATTCAGCCCCTCCCTGCGTTTGATTAACAACAAGGATGGTAATTTAGTTGTGTGCATTACTCCCCAACTTAAAGACACCATGATAACCCTCTTTCACTCCCACCAAGCGGCTGGACATTACGCAGCATCTACCAAGCTACAAAAGTTAATACGCTTCTGCTGGTGGCCGGAAAAGGAACAACAATTACCATAATATGTTGACCGATGCCTACCATGCTTGCAAATTAAAACACCTTCTTGTTCTATTCGTGCCCTACTCAGATCGCAGCGTCCATCTTCAAGCCACCAGACACATTTTCAGATCGAAGTTCTTGTCTTGTAGTGGTTCACAAATTTACAATTGGAGAGAGAACTTTCCAACCAGGGACAATAAGGAGCATACTGCAGCACGAATCCATTTCAATGTGGTGTTCTGTCGATGGGGAAAACCTGTACAGGTGAATATTGATCGGTGTCCACACTTTACTGGAGACATTTGTTCTATATTACAGGAAATACTCCAGATAAGGCATAAATTGCACAATGCTGTTCACCCACAATCAACAGGAACTGTGGAAAAGGTTAATCGGATATTCAAAAGCATGTTTTGTAAATTATGTACTCAATGGGCTAACATGATGCCTCTTTCTTAAATGGCAATAGGTTCGACCTACGTACGTGCCCCGACAATACAACTGGAGTACGTTTATATGAGGCTCTGACAGAGAGACAAATGTGGATGCCGGGACAGTTAGCCTTGGGGAATAACTCGCCAGAAATATTGCAGTCTCGTAGTGGAATTGATTAGAGACCCTGACAGACGATGTGAACGAAGCAAACATACTCGTGGCAAACAACATGGGCAGGTCACGAAATCAGGTCAAACAAATTTTTGATAAGAAAGTTAGACCATACCAATATGAATTTGGGGAATCAATGACATTACAAACTATTTCCGCTAAGAAATAATCCTTTGATGTCAAATGGCTACTACCCCCCGCCCCCATCGCCTCCGCGACCCCAACACATACACACACACCATAACTGAAAAAGGAAACGACTTACAGTCAAAAGCGTGAAGCCAAATTGAAATGGTTGCATATAAACCTGATCTAAACTGTTAAGAATTAAGATGTTATGTTGGGTCTTTATACAGGAGAAGGATGCGTACCTACTTCGTTTTGCTGATGCTTGGTGGTGCGGCGAGCACAGCCAACTACGCGAAAACATTTGTAAACAGAATTACCAGCTGTACACTGGGTGAACGAAGTGAATGTGCTTCTCTCCAAATTTTCGGAACAGAACCTCAGATTCTTGGTGGACACAGAAAGTCAAGTGACTACAATAACTCATACTAAACATATAATGGGGAACTCTTGATTTGATAAAGAAATCGTGCAAGGGATAAAATAACATAATGGATGGAACGGGTGTGGTACTCTCCAGGAAAGCGTCTTCACGGAAAAATAAATCGGTATTGAATGTGTATTATTGGCATTGTAAAGGATGGAAAGATCTTAAAGTTTTAGATTTTGCTGAAAAAGAATAATGTGAAATGGGAATAGGTAAACGAATCAAATCCAGACCCAATCGCTTCAAAATTCAAGGGGTCTCGATGGTGGAAGATACCTAAAGGCCAGTATTCTTACATCGGGTCTCATGTCACGCCCAATAACAGTTGTCAGGATGGGGATAAAAATGCACCCTTTGCTGCAATCTGTAAACATTGGGGATAGTTTAGTTACATTAAAATGGATGGTAATGCGGCAGGTAGCGTCATAATACGATGCAGTTACGGATGCATGAAGTACGAAGAATATTTGTACAGCGTCATGCTCACACCATATGAGAAAAACTCTAGCTGAGATCCTCAGGATCAGGTAAAGAAGGGACAGTATCCCCAACTAGAATCAGGACCCGGAATGGTCTCATAGTTACCCCTACCCATAAAACTGGTAGACCATCGTTTATCCAGAATTGGTCCCTGTTATATTAAACTTAACGGATTTAATAGTGCCAGAATGGCGTCCCAAGAAACCAACACAGTTAGCTCAGGAAATGACCAGCAAGTTTTTAATTAATATTTGGAAAAGGCTACCTTGTGCAGAAGAGAAGAGCAAGTACAGAATGCATTTCATGATAAGAATAATACTCACAATGAAAAAAGTCAAAAAAGGGATAGAAAGAAAAGAAAAGGAGTTTAATACATAATGTACTCATCGCTTTAAATACAACCACCTCAGAAATTAATTATGTGGATTAACAGCTGTACAGTTACAGTTACGAAAATTATGATGAGAATTGAAAGATATACTCATTAACGAAAACAATGTGGAATGTGAGAAGCTAAACGCATATCAGATAATGTCCACACAGGTAAAAGATATTATATATCAGATAGAAATTCATGCCAATAGAATTAATGATCTTATCAGAGAGGACAGAAGTGCCTCTGACCAAGCAGTGCATAATGACGTGGAGGAATTGGTTAGTCGAACAATCCCTTCGAAAATTTAGAAATTAGTAGAAAGGGAAGTACCTCCACTTGGGAAACGAATATACATTTCTCAGGACTATCTCGTTATTTTGATGATACAGAACTATGTAACTTCGGAAATTGATTGAGGTCCATCCAGTTAATTACGAATGTCACGAAGCGGGGAACCAGAAACTATTGGGGCTAACAGAACGAATTCACAGTCTTATCCATCAAAACTTGCCTAATCCTCTGTTCATAGTAGAACATATAGGGGCCATGAAATGATGTGTCACTAGTCGATTCCTGACAGCCCCCAAATGGTTGATCCAATTAGAAGAACTAACGTGGTTAGAACCAAACATACAGCGATGGAATAAAATTGAAGTTGCCCTCATTTGCCAATTTGAATTACATGACCATCAAAAAGAAACATATGATTTCAATTGGAATAGAACGGGTCCAAACTGGAGTGTGGAAGTGACGTAATCGTCAGATATAAGAACCAGATCGGTCTATGTAAGGGAAGGAGGGTATTGTTATGCCACGTTTGAATATCGTTATCATGACGGGCGGCTTAAATGTGCAAATACCCTGGAACCTACTGTAATAATCCTACCGAAACCAAGGTCATCGGGAGAACCCACCCACCCACTTGCATTGGCCACACATGAACAATAGAACTTACAAGTAAAACAGAACTTGAACGTAAAACTGGAAGATTATGTTACTAATTTTGTGTATGACATCACTGAACTACATGTTGTATTAAAAGAACAAATGCAAAAATGACATTTTCTTAACGGCATTACAAGTTAGAACAATTTAATAATGCTAGAGTTAAATATATTTCTAATGCAGAATATTCGATGCATTAATGGTAAATAGCGACAGGCATGGAGTCCCCTCCCTGGATCAGAATAATTTCACAATTGTTTGTTCTAACACGAACTGATAAATAAAACATATGGATCAATTGTCACGGGTTTAGTGATAATATATTAGTATGGATAGAGGATTGACTAACCAACAGAAAACACAGAGGCTGGGTAAATGGGTAATTTTGTAGTTGGCACTAGCGTTTTCTGCCCTTTGGAATTCCACAGCTCCATCCAAACGGATTCCACATCATCCAGGCTAATGTCTTTCGTTGCAATTGCATTGATTCCATCTTTAACCAGCAACGCCACCCCGCCTCCTTTTACTTTCTGTCTATCCTTCCTAAATGCTGAATACCCTTGGATGTTACGTTCCCAGCCTTGCGCCCCTGGAACCATGTCTCCGTAATGCAAATCACATCGTATCCGTTAACTGATATCTGCGCAGTTAATTCATCCACATTATTCCGAATACTCCTCGCGTTGAGGCACAGAGCCTTCAGGCTTGTTTTTTTAACACACTTTGCCCATTGAGAATTTTGCTGCAATGTGGTCATTTTTGATTTTTGCCTTGGGTTTCTCTGCCCTCCACTTTTACTATTCTCCTTTCAATCTTTTGCTTCTGTCTCCTTTGTATTTCCCTCTTTCTCCCTGCATAGGTTCCCATCCCCCTGCCACATCAGTTTAACTCCTCCCCAACAGCACGAGCAAACACCCCCCTTGGATATTGGTTCCGGTCCTGCGGAGCTGCAGACCATCCGTTTGTACTGGTCCCACCTCCCACAGAACCGGTTCCAATGTCTCAGGAATTTGAATCCATCCCTTCTGCACCACACCTCAAGCCACGAATTCATCTGAGCTATCCTGCGATTCCTACTCTGACTAGCACGTGGCACTGGTAGCAATCCTGAGATTACTACTTTTGAGGTCCTACTTTTTAATTTATTTATAGTTGTTTCGTGAAATCTGCACTCTCTTCCCCCGGGTTCAGTATCTCTGTCCGTCCTGTTTATAAAGCACACCGCAGTCTTATTCCTACTAATTATTGGTGCCGTATACCTGGCCTATCCCAAAAGCTCTTTCGTTTCCTCGTTACGTTGCTTTATGCCCGTTAATTAAGTCGACTGTTCTCCTTGCGTCACCATCGGTGTTTTTGAATCTTTGTTCAACTAATGTCGACCGAGTCCCTGTAATACAGGCCTTGCCGTCCCTCTCCCTGTTGTCCTTGATATGATGCTGCGTTACCCCACGTTCTTACCACGAGCACTGGAGTCTTCCAAAAAATAATATTTCCCGGTTGTCACCGATTAGTTAATGACCATGCTATTTGAACTGTGTCCAGTGTTTCCACTTGCCGATACCCATTATACCTACTATAACGTAAAATTATTACCTGATTGGCACCGGTCCATTTGGGCACCTGCCTGGATCTCTCAGGCGTAATCACCTGACTTCCTATTTGGGGTTTTTGGAACTTCTGTTCCTTTGTATAGTTCTCTAATTCATTGATTTGCTCATCTCTAGAAAGTACCTTTAAATAATGTTGCTGCTAAGCGAGTTCCAGTATACATTCCGGCATCCTGGCTTTTCTGTTTCGTTCAAAGTTTGTCAGTGCTGTCGTATATCTAGGGCTTGTCTTGAGCTTCATTCGTACTCGGTCTGTCCTGTCTACCCATTCCTTTCCAGTCCCTTTGATGTCGGATATTTTTGCCTGATCGCTAGATAAGCGCAGGCCTGTTTCATTATCTTCCTAATGAAGTGCTTACCATGATTTAAGTCTGCAGTAGTGGCATTATTTAATCTGTTAGAATCCTGGCCCACGGTTTCTGCAGAACAAATTCGAGTGGCGAAATACTCTATCCACTACATAAACTGGTCTATTACATCTTGACAGTATGTCTCCCCAATGTTGCTGGGTAACGGTCCAGTAAAATCTATCTGCAAGCTTTCACAGGGTTCTTTCAGTCGGTGCTGATGCCCCATTCTGGCCTTTTCTTTCCCCCTGATTATATTTTGTGCATGCCACGCACCTCCTAAAGTGGTCCCCTATATCTCGACCTATTCCCTTTCACCACCATCATATGGACCTCAAGCTTATCATGCTGGTTCTACCTGTATGGACATTCCCGTGGTATAAATTTAATAGGTTCCCCTGGAGTAATTCCAGGGCCACCACATTCGCGTTATTTCTTCCATATCCCGTCCGTCCCTTGCTGGGCCCCTCTTTCCTTCCACCTCTCCTTGTCCTGTAGAGCGGCTTCTTCCTGTACCTTAAGCATATCTACTTCCTCAGCACTAATTGTACCGACTCCGACTTGGGCTTCCAGGCTGGGGTACCTATTTCTGCCACTCGCTTCGCTGCTTCATCTGACCAAGCATTTCCATGTTGATGGTGCTCGCACACTCTTGGTGTTGGATGGAGGCTTCCACTCATTTTTAATAATCTCCTCAAGTTTAGTCGACTCCCCTCCTGAGGTCATGTATGCACATCTGCTCCAGGCTATCATATAATCATGCACTACTCCAAAAGCATATCGAATCTCTGTATAGTCTTTTCTCCGATTCCCCGAGCCAGCTGCAGAGCCTCAGTGAGAGCCACGAATTCAGCCACTTGAGCTGATTGAGCCGCTTCGAACCATCCTTCCCGTTTGACCTGTCTGCTGCAATCTACCACAGCTCGTACGTGGTGTCCCATATAGCGCAGAGACTATTTACGTTTTGACCCATGTCCGCCTCCTCAAGCCTCACTACTTCCCTCGTCATCGCCTGTCGACGACAGTGATGCTCCTTTCCCTTCGTAACGATCCATCCTTCAGGGTTGTTACAGTTGTCTTTTTTTGTAACCGTTCCACTGGGCGGGGTGGGGGGGTGGGTCCTTTGGGTAAGTGCATGCTTCCCAGCTAACCCTTCGCGCGACGGATACCATTTGTTGTCTTTCTGTGTTAAGCAATCCTCTTTGTTTGCTGGGTATGTGTTCCGACATTATTATACCACTGGCCTATGCCTGTCCCCATGTAATGATTTTTACTGTGCTGGGTATAGATGTGGAAAGGCTTATTCTGGACGGATAATCCCAGGGCTGGAGCACTTGTGATAATGTGCGTTTACATTACAACCACAATTTCCTGATCTTTCTGCAGTAGTAGACTAACCCTAGTACCTGCCTGTCCACTTCGACGTTTCCTGTCTTGGGCATTGATCTAAGTGCTTCATTTCTGTATTCGGCATCTGCCTCTTCCCTTGCAGTACGCTTCCAAAATATACTAATTCGCTCCTTTCCACCTGCACCTTCCTAGGATTTATTTTTAATCCTGTGCTCTGTTGAGCTCCTAGCACTGTAGTTAAAGCTAGTACGTGTTGTTGTTC
This sequence comes from Pristiophorus japonicus, assembly GCF_044704955.1. Taxonomy (NCBI): domain Eukaryota; kingdom Metazoa; phylum Chordata; class Chondrichthyes; family Pristiophoridae; genus Pristiophorus; species Pristiophorus japonicus. The sequence continues at coordinate 3,378,621 of NW_027254520.1, forward strand.
TGTGCTGAAGGCAATAAGCATATATCCACATACTGCAAAAGGCTGCTGCCTTCTGCTAAATATTCTGGTTCCATATTCCCTGAAAATGCTCGATGAAATATGCTCGAGCTATGATGGAACCCCTGTTTCACTTTCTTCCATGTTTATTGTTTTCCGTTTACGGTGAAGGCAAATTTTCCATGCAACTGTTTTCAAAGGTTATGGTCCAAAATCCATTAGCTATATCCAGCACAGTGAATATCTTGTGTTCTGGAGCCGGTCCATTAAAAATTGTGGCCAATGTTGGGTGTTCTCCGGGAGTCAACTATTCAGGGCGGTATAATCGATTGTTCTTCGATAAGACCTGTCGGGATTTTTTACCAGCCACGTAGGTGAATTAGTAGAGGCTATTACCTGTTTCACTACCCGTTGCTGCTCTAATTCCTGCAATATCTGACAGACTGCTGCCTCAGCATTGGGTTTCAATTGTTACTGTCTGTGAGCTTTGTGTTCGAGTCCAGGAATTTAGATGGGAGGTTTCTCTGCTAATCCAAAATCCTGCTTGCACGTGCCCACAATATCGGATATAATTGACACACGCAAACCCCAACCACCCTTTGTTTCCCACTCGGGTAGGATTGGGGTTATTCCATCTGCTCGTTGCTGCCGGTGTCCCGGGTGTTCGAACTTAATTCGGTTTTCGTGTGTCCCCGAAAATTACGCAGTTACGCTGGGGATCTCTCAGTACCCATATCTCCCTTAATGTATCTATGCACAATTAGTGTTCTGCTCACAGCAGAAATGAGTAGGTAACATTAACCCCTGTACTTCTAAAAACACTATTTCACTCAGAGTTGTTTTCTGATATCGCCCACTGACTCTTCCATGTTTACAGTCCGGCGGGTCAGGGGAAAATCTAAGTTGGTTATGGAAACGGACGCTCCTGTGTCTACGAGCATCACAGTACCGGCCCCATAACACTGCACTGATAAACATCCTTGGATCCCCTAGCTGCCGTCCCATACCTCAACCGAGGGCCAGCAACACTTAACATGTACTGGCTAATCGGAGCATATTGATGATATATTCGTTACCATGTGTCTCATGTTGTGGTGGTGGCAGTGGCAGCAGTGGTGCTGGTAACTGTCTGATCATGTCGATCACCTCTTCCCCGGTTAATGGTGTTCCCTTGTTTACCTGTTGGGGGCCTCGCATTCCTGTGCCTCTCCCCTTACTGCAGAAAACTTTGGCCAAATGTCCAAATTTTCCACAATTGTGACATTTCGCTTTAGGATTTCCACAACCTTTCCTTTTCTGCGGGCAAACATTACTACAGTGGCCTTCCTCGTTGCAGTTCAAACATATCAGGTAAGCTGCGCGGGGGTCTGTCTCCACCTCCTTCGTCTCTGCTGCTGCCGCTCTTGCTGCTATTTTTGCTATCTTCTCCCTTTGTCCTAACTTTGATTACTCTACATGTTCTGCCCGTTCCAATGTTTCAAACTAATCATCTATTATCTTCAATACTAACTTAATTATCCTTTGATATACCTCTCCAAGTCCCTCCTTAAACATTTTCAAAAATGCTGCATCATTTTTGTCGAGGTCATTGAATTCAATCCACGTTCGTTCCCCGTACTCTTTCTCCATTCTCCTGCCTTGTGAGTCACGTTAAGTATTCTACTCAAATTGTTTCTAATTGGACTCCAGCATTCTTCCATCCCTTATTTGAGGATTTCCAATTCTTGTATTTATGCTAGATTTTCTCTTCCCTTATCTTGCCACTCCCCATCTTGTACCTCTGGTGTTGATTTGTACCAATTTATCGGACCCGTTTTCCCTTTTGGCAGATTATGAATGTCTGCTGAAGTTAGGTTATTGGCATCTAGTAGTTCTTCCACTTTCTGCCGGAAATCTGCATTGCTCCTATTTGTTTAGGGTTTGGTAACGCATTCAATAGAATATGTCTCTCCTGTGGGCTGAGGGATACCTCCTGAATGGTAATGTGTGCTGCTCTACGTCCATTGGTGTGAATGGTGGTAATCCGAATCGGTACCACTGATAAATATCCATTGTCATGCGGCGGTGGTCATTCTACTCCGAACTCGTTATCCCTGTCGGTTGATTGTTAGTTTGCGGTTGTGGGCTCAACCTAAACACCGTGGGGTACACTGGCTGTATTATTGAAGGCGATGTTGCAATGGGTCAGACAGTGATACACATTTGATCAATGGTCTCTGGGCTCGACTGTGATACACATTTGACCAATGGCCTCTGTACGACACTGTGATACACATTTGATCAAGGGACTCTGGGCCAGACATTGATACACATTTGGACAATGGTCTCTGAACTCGACTGTGATACACATTTAATAACTGGTCTCTGGGACAGACAGTGATGGACATCTGACCAACGGTCTTTGGGCCAGACTGTGATACACATTTCATCAATGGTCTCTGGGCCAGACATTGAAAAACACTTGATCTATGGTCTCTGGTCCAGACTGCGATATGCAATTGATCATGGTCCCTGGGCGAGACATTGGTACATATTTGAACAATGGTCTATGTGCTCGACTGTGATACACATCTGATCAATGGCGACTGGCCAGACTGTGGTACACATTTGATCATTTGTCTCCTTGCCAGACTGTGATACACGTTTAAGCAATGGTCTCTTGGCCAGATTGTAATACACATTTGATCAATGGTCTCTGGGCCAGAATGTGATATACATTTGATCAATGGTCTCTGGGCCAGTCTGTGACATATATTTGTAAACTGTCCTTCTGGGCCGAACTGTGATACATATTTGTTCAATGATATCTGGGCCAAACTAATACAAATTTCACAATGGTCTCTGGTACAATCTGTGACATTCAGTGGTACAATAACCCTCTGTGCCGAACTTTGATACACTTTTGATCAATGGTTTTGGGGCAGAAGACGACATACATTTGAACAATGGTCTCTGGGAAAATCTGTGATATACATTTCAACTCGGTGCATTGGGCCAGACTGTAATCCATATTTGATCAATGGTCTCTGGGTCAGGCTGTGATATTCAATTGATCATTGGTCTCTGGGTCAGTTTGTGATACACATTTGATTAAGGGTCTGTGTGCCAGATTGTGGTACACATTTGATGAATGGTCTCTGGGACAGACTGTGAAACACATTTGATCAATTGTTCCCTCGCCAGACTGTGACAAACATTTGATCAATGGACTCTGGAACAGTCTGTGATACACATTTGATCAATGGTATCTGGGCGAGTCTGTGATACACATGTGATCAATGGTCTCTGGGCCAATAGGTGAAACAAGTGTGTATAATGAGCCTCTGGGCCAAACTGTGATATAAATTTGATCAGTGACCTCTGGGCCAATCTGTGCTACACCGTACACAATGGTCGATGGGCAAGAATGTGATACACATTTCATCTTTCTCTGGAACAGACTGTGATACACATTTGTGCAATGGTCTCTGGTTCAGACTGTATATACAATTGATCAATGGTCGCTGGGCCAGACTGTGATACACATTGGATCAATGGTATCTGGGCCAGACTGTGATACAGTTTTGATCAATTGTCTCCGGGCCAGTATGTGATACACATTTGATCAATGGTCTCTGGGCTAGTCTATGATACACATGTGATCAATGGTCTCTGGGCCAGACTGTGATACACTTTTGATCAATGGCCTCTCGGCCAGTCGGTGAAATGCATTTGTAAAATCATCCTCTAGGCCGAACTGTGCGACACATTTGATCAATGGTCTCTGGCCAGACTGTGATACATATTTCATCAATGGTACCTCTGGCGACACTGTGATACATATTTGTACAATTGTCTCCGGGCCAGACAGTGATAGACATTTGATCAATGGAATCTTTCCCAGTCAGTGATACACATTTGTTCAATGGTATATGGGCCAGGTTGTGATACAAATTTGATCAGTGGTATCTGGGGACGACTGCAAAGCACATTTGATCATTGATCATTCGGCCAGTCTGTGAAATACATTTGTTCAATCAGCGTTTGGGTCGAGCTATGATACATCTTTGATCAGATGTCTGGTCCTGACTGTGGTACACTTTTGATAAATGCTCTCTACGTCAGACTGATACACATTTGATCAATGACCTTTGGGCCAGTCTGAGATACACATTTGATGAATAGTCTCTGGGCCTGACTCTGATTCACTTTTGTTCAATTGATTTCGGGCCTGACTGTGATGCACATTTAACCAATGGTCTCTCGGCCAGACTGTAATACACATTTGATCAATGGTCTTTGTCCAGTCTGTGATACACATTTCATCAATGGTCTCTGCACCAGACTGAGATACACACTTAACCAATGGTCTCTCGGCCGGACTCTGATACACATTTGATCTATTGTCTCCTGGCCAGAATGTGATATATATTTGATCAAACGTGTCTGGGCCAATCTGTGACATATATTTATAACATGTCCTTCTTGGCCGAACTGTGATACATATTTGTTCAATGGTCTCTGTGCCAGACTATGAAATACATTTGAACAATGGTCTCTGGGCCAATCTGTGATACACAGTTTATCAAATGTCTCAGGGCCAGACTCTGATATATATTTCACCACTCGTCACTGGGCCAGACTGTAATACAAATTTGGTCAAGGGTCTCTGGGTCAGACTGTGCTACGCATTTGATCAATGGTCACCTGGCCAGTATCTGAAACAAGTTTGTACAATGTGCCTCTGGGTCAAACTGTGATACAAATTTGATCAATTACCTCTGGGCCAATCTCTGGTACTCAGTACATCAATGGTCTGTGGGCAAGACTGTGATATGCATTTCATCTCTGGTCTCTGGAACAGACTGTGATACACATTTGTGCAATGGTCTCTGGTTCAACTGTAATATACAATTGATCAATCGTCTCTTTGCCAGTTTATGATACACATTGGATCAATGGTCTCTGGGTCAGAGTGTGATACACATTTGATCAATTGTCTCCGGGCCTGACTGTGATACACATTTTGTCAATTGTCTCCCATCCCGACTGTGATACTCCTTTGAACAATTGTCTCTATTCCATACTGTGAAACACATTTGACCAATGGTATCTGGGCCAGACTGTGATATACATTTGATCAATTGTACTTGCGCCAGACTGTGATACACATTTGAACAATGATCCTCTGGCCAATGATGTGACACACATTTGATCAACGACACTCTGGGCCAGTCTGTGAAACACTTTTGAAAAATGATCTTCTGGTAAGAGTGTGACGCTCATATGATAAATGACCACAAAACATTACAAATAAACAGTGTGGGACATGAATGGCAGCGAGCTGAACAAATGTAATTGCGGCATTAGTTCGAAGTTGACATCTGGGAGATTTTGAAAAAAGTTAAAACTAATGGCACGATATCTAAATGCATGTATTACAATTTTCAAATCAATAGATGAATTTATCGCATATGTAGAAATACATTTCTATTAATTAATACTCGTTTTGTAGACCTTGTTGCCTATTAACTGAGGCCGGGAACTATATTTTCCACGCTAACATACTTTTAGAAAGAATAGGCAAAATGGAAAGAGATGTGTTTAGCCCTGATAATTAAATTTGGGAAATATGCAGTTAAGAAAAATTATCCTATTTCGGTAAATTAGAATGCAGTATGACTTTGGGTGAAACAAAGAAAGAAGATGGTGCAGGCGACGCTGGTGGGCGTAGATTCTAGGCCCACCGAACAGCAGTTGTATTGTTGGGCCCAGTCTAAAATCATGAAATTATAAGTGTTTATTAGAAGGGATACAGTAATTATGGAGGCCTGTAATGTTCATAGAGAATATTAAACCAAATTTGCAGTAAAATAAAGAGGACGAGTTCATTGAATGCCTAAAAGATAGCTTTCTAAATCACTATTTCTGGGAACCAAATAGGAAGGAGGTAATTTTCGATCTTGTAAAGTATAATGAGACAGAATTAAGTAATAATCTTGCAGTAAAGAATCCTTTGGCTACGTGTGACCAGTGCATGACATAAATTCACGTTGATTTTAAGTGTGATTTAATTAAATACGAAACTACGGTCATAGTTTTGAATAAAACAAGCTATGTAGTTATGAGGTACGAACTTGTTAAGGTAAAGGGAGAAGCTACATTAAAATAAAAGGCAGTAGAAAAGAAATGGCATATATTGAAACAAGAAAAAATATAATTACACCAATTATCCATCATCTTAAGGACTGATAATCCCAAGGACACATTGCTCCAACCGTAGGTAACAAGAGAATTTAAAGATATTTTTATATTTAACGACGAGGCATATAATGCTTGGCAAAAGGTGTGATAAGCCTGATAATTTAAAATTCAGCAAAGGATGACCAAGCAATGGTTAAAGTGAGAAGCAGATGATGAGAGTAAACTAGCAAATGCCATTAAAAAATAGTGTAACATATTCAACAGTATGTAAAAAGAAAGAGATTAGCGAAAGGAAAAGTGGTGCCATTACTGTCAGACATAGCAGAAATTATAATGGGGAATAAGGAAATAACATTGACATTAAACAAATATTCCATACATGTCTTCGTGTTAGAAGATACAAATTAATTCCAGAAAAAGTGTGGAACAAAGCATCAAGTGTGAATGAGGAAGTGAAATGAAGTAATGTTAGTTAAAAAATAATAATGTCGAGAATACTGGAACTAAGAGCCTAAAAATGTCCTCGAACTGATGAGCTGCATTCTATGCATGCATTGCTTGCAATTTACCATAATTTCCTCGGCTCTAGAATGTTACCAACGGATTAGCAAATAGCGAATGTAACCCCGCTATTCATGAAAGGAGGGAGACAGAAAACGTAAAATTACAGACAAGTTAACCTGACACCAGTTGCAGGAAAAATGCTAGAAGCTCTTTTGAGCGACGTGGTAATTTGGCACTTAGAAAATCATAATCTAACTGGGCAGTGTCACACGGATTTATTATAAGGAAATCGTGTTTGACAAATCTGTTTTTTTTTAGATTCTACCTATTCGGGCAGCAAAGTGCGAATCAGTGGATGTGCTGTTACTTGAATTTTCAAAAAGATTCGATAAGGTGCCTCATAAAAGTTATTAGACAGGTTTACGGTTGATGAAATGGGACAATATATTACCGTGGATTGAGGAGAGGTTAATGGGCAGAAGATGGACAACAGGGATTAATGTGTTGTTTTTCTCGGCGGCGGCTGTACCTTGTGGTTCTCAACTATTTACAATTAGTGCTAATGACATAGATAAAAGTACCGAGAGCAAGGGATCCAAGTTTTCTGCCGAAACAAAGTTAGTTCGGAAAATAGCTCTCAGGTGAATCCAAAGAGGCTGCGAAGAGATATAGACAGGTTACATGTGTGGAAAACCAAATGGAATGTAGAATATAATGTGCACAAATGTGACGTTATGTACTTTGGTAGGATGAATAGAGAACAGAATATTTTTTACCGGATTAGATGTTGGGAAATGTTGTTATTCAGAGAAACTTAGCTGTCTTTGTACACTGAAAATTACCATGCAGGTACAGCTAGCAAATGCAGAAAAGCACATTACATGTTTGGCTTTTTTACAAAGGGCTTGGAGCGTAAGAGTAAATCATTCTTACAACAGCTGCAAAGGGATTTGGTGAAACCACACCTCGAGTATTATGTTCATATGTGTTCTCATGACATAAGTATGGACATACTTTCCTGAGAGGGAGTATAGCTATGGTTCACTTGACTGATTCGTGTTGGCAGGGAATGGACTATGAGGAGAGATTCCTTATTCTAGGCATATATTCCCTCGAGTTCAGAATAATGAGTGCTGATCACATTGGAATATATATAATTCTTAATGGCTGTGAGGATGGTTCCCCTAGATGGGGAAGCTAGTACAAAGTGTTGTCGTCTCAAAATAAGGGTTCGGCCATTTAGGATTGAGATGAGAATTTTTTTTATTCATGTTTTGAATTTTTGAAAGTCTCTACCCGAGACGGCCGTGGATGCTCAGTGGTTGCATTCTTTCAAGAGAGGGACCGAAAATGTTTTGAAATGAATTAAGGGATATGTAGATCGTGCAGGGAGGTGTAGATGACGTTTGATATCAGCTGTAACCTTAGTGATTGGTGGATCAGGCTCTAATGGACAAATGGCCTAAACCTGGTCCTATTTCTTATGTTCTTATGATCACCATTCTCTAATTGTTCTCCTACACTTAGCTTTCTTATCTATGCAGATTAATTCCGATTACTAGGTATAGGCGAGTTTCCTCGCTTTTTGTGCTATTTACCTGTTGGGTCTGAAACGAGGATTGCACAGAGTGGAGAAACGCTGCCACCTTCTGCACTTGCATTAGCTCTCCCTGACTGTGCTTGTGAAGCAGTTGAATGCCCCATGATTAACCTCGTTTGTAATTTCATAATTACGAGAATCGTAATAATTTAATAATTTCATCTATTTACCTATGTATTTCATTGTTCACTTCCTGTCGCAAAATTGAACGTTTGCAGTATAACCCCGAGAATGTCACCAAGAACTTTCCTATTATTTATCTCAATCCAAATGGATAAAGTTTCTATCTCTTTTTAGTTATTTGCCATTGTTGCAACAGCGATTGTTACTTCTCATGAACCAATATGACCCAACACCTATTATTCTTAATTAATGGTATTCTGCAATATGCAATTGACAATCGAATGCTGGCTGCACCATATATCTGTTATGCCTATTAAATTTGATTTCTAACTTATAATTACTTCCTACAATTCACATAAATTGCTGCTGCCATTCTGCACATTGCCATATATGAAATGTGAAATGCTCATATTTTCTTTACTCCTTCCTTATTTTTACGAGATACTAAATTATTACTTTCATTAATGTTTTCTATTTTCTCTGTAGTTACCTGATTTTTAAATCGATATTTTTGCTCAGATATTTTCTCTCATCTGCATTTTTATTCACTTTATGTCACTAATAATTGCAGGAGGACCCTCCTCCTTTATTAGTGTAAAGTGCACTCTGCAGATTAATTTATGCTGCCGGTTGCGTCATTGACTTTAGGGCAATTTCTGTGCAGCCTGACCCAGCGGTACACATGCAGGAATTTAATGATTGAATGCAGAATATTGCATTATCTCAAAGAAATTAGTTTAGCGATGTCAAAGAAATTAGGCGATTGAAATAAAGAAAGGAAACACATCCAACGATAGAAAAATGTATTCGAGTGAAATAAATTAAATCTATTCGAGGATGTGAAAGGAATATATGATAACACGCGCTTGTTGATAAATAATGAAATAAAGTAATTTCTCTGCCTGAACGTATTGTTTGGAGATGATGTAATTGACTCTCTCTCTGCAGGCATCGTCCACATCCCCTTCAAAACATTTGTAGTCACCTTGTACTATACTCCCGGCATCGATCCCCTTATTCATTTAAGTAACAGTCCACCAAATACTTCTGTCTCCAATGGCCTTGCATGTGTAATCATTTCCCATGCACCATCTCTCCCACAAATCATTAGTTCGACCCATCCATTCAGATTTTTGAAACTCAAGCATCAGCACTTTATGAAAAACATTGTCTGGGTGTGTGGCCGAAATGCATTATCGATTTATGTGCTCGGTCTCTCGCAAACTTCAGTACAGTTGAACATGCCAGCACTATCCAACGCGAGTCCCGCTTTATCAAACTACCTGAAAGGGCCCTGGCTTGGTCCACACTTCTAATTTTAAAAAAATTATTGTTGAGGCGATCTGAACAATGGCTACATTGACGTCAAGAACATTCAGCTCCAGCCTCCTCCAAGAATGCTTACTTGGTCCCTCCTTCTCCTCATTTACCTGTTGCCTTTCTATAACATAACTCGCAGACATTATTTAATTTGTACAGGAATTACATGAACTTAGTTCCAAATTCTCCACGAGCATTCTCCACTATTTCACTGCATCTCGGCAGGTGATTATTTGTCACAATAATCAGTTCAGAAAGCAACGATAAGCTCGTCTCCCCTAATTTGGCAATTATCAACTTATGCCACGTCACAAATGCTGCACCCTCGACACTGATTCATCCTCTCTGGGAATGGTGTCACACAGAACCGGATGCTTCAGCATCATGACACTTCATTTCAACTCCATCTGAACTTCTGACTTCATATCTTCTGAATCAAAAGGAGTCCATATATCAACCTGTGAAACACACCGTGATGCACCATGATTCAATTTAGAGCTGGTCATTTCGGGGTGAAATAAGGAAGCATCATTTTTCACACAAAGGGTAGTGGGAAACTGAGATATATAAAATTGTGTTTATCAAAAATTCACTTTATTTATCCGAAAAGATCCACATACCTTGATAAAATTAACTATCAAAAATCTATCAGCCTTTGTCGGAACTTTTCAGCCTTTTGATTTAAAGGTCAGGATTCTATGTGTTTTGATGAAGAAGTGCTTCCTGATCTCTATCCCAAAGAGCCTAGATCGCATTTTTTTAGTCGATCCCACACCAGAGGGTTGGCAGCTATGCACCTACTCGCTCCAAGGATTTTATCCTTTTATGCACTGTGCTAGATCAACCCCCAACCTTCCAAAATCAATGCAATAAAAGCCATACCTTGCAACCTTCAAATGTAACCTTTCAAGCACCGTTATCGTTCTGTGGACTCGGCAACGCACATCCTGAAAGGCGAATATCTACTTGTGGGGGCTGTTTTGTGCCCAGATTGAAAGCAGTATTCCAGGTGGGATTTGATCAAGTCTCTAAAAACTGAATCATCGCCTCCTCGTCATCGTAGTTCAGCCCCGCTTGCGATGAAGGTCAATATTCAGTTAGCCTTTTGAATTATATTTACAGGTGCTCTAGCTTAACATGATGTATCTAATTGGAGAGCCTATCATTTTGCTTATCCACGATGTAAAATCCCTCGCATTTAAGGGCATATTCTTTATTGGCTCTAAACCGAATGACGTCACACTTACCCACATTGAACTCCATCGGCCATAGGTTTTTCCACCTGTTTAATATCTCTGTCACCATTTGGAATTGTCTGCTTCAGTGTGCACACATTACTGTGCATGCTAACGAAATGTCATTTTCAATATTGGATATAATTCTTTTTCATCTAAGTCATTGATATATAATGCAAAAATGAGACCACCGCTTAACACATCTCAAAAAAATGAGTACATTCTCCTGCCTTGTAACTAATTATCAACCAATGTCACAAGGTTTCCTCCAATTCACTGCGCTCTTATCTTGTATGGAACACATGATATGCCTTCTGCAATCCAGATATATAACATCCATAGACTGTTCGCTTTGACCATGGTAGTGACCTTTTAAACAGTCATCTATATTAATCAAACATAACCTACTATTCATAATTGGATGCTGACTATCTTGCTCAGTTCAAAATTTGTCAAATGTTCAGTCAGTCTGTCATTGATGAGTAATTCCAATGATTCCCGCAAATAAAATTGAAGTGACATTTCTGCAGTTACCTCGTTTTCCTCATCATTCTTTCTTAAGTGACGTAATGCTGTTCGCATTCTATGATTTCAAAGATAAAATTCCATAATCCTTAGAGCTGAAATAATATGGAATGGACAGCGTACGGTGCTATTCCCCCTTTGCATCTGACTGCAAATTTATGATGATGTAAATGTCTATGCTAACGGTGAAATGCAGAAGTTGTGTTAAGGCATTGATTGCTCTGACACTGACTGCGCTGCTCTCAAACTGTACTTAGCTGGCAATAAGTGCAATAATGGAAATCTGGAGAATCGGTGTAAACTTTGTCCCTTCTGCAGCCCAACCGCTGTAAAATAACCCATTAAATGTTAGACTCCATTTTTTTAGGTTCAAATTTGGTTGTAAGAGCGTATTGACTGATAAACAAAATTTATGGCCTGAAATCTATTTTTTAATCGGTGTTATGACAAAGGTATCCATATTAATAAAAATTTAAATATTGAAGAATTTTTTTCAAATGGTTCATTCACGTTTAAGTCACAGTAATATTTTTCTCCTTATTAGAGACCCTATCTTTGTTTTGTTCTTATTAACTAGTTACAATCAACCACAATTCCTGCTCCTCAGTCTGAGAATTCTGCATTTGATTGGCTGCTTAGGCAGCTTGCAGAAATCACATCAAACCGACGAAGATTTCAGCTGCATGTCAGGAAATGCTAAAGTCACGCCAAAGCTATCGCGAGATCTGCGTAGAAACCTTTCATCGTTGCTAGCGGCGAATGAATTTGCTTCGCCGTCAACCAGAAATTAAGCCCAAAAGTTGCCAGTGGCTATTTATTTAATAGAGAAAGAACATAATTGGGATGGAATGCAAACAGAATCTGGGAGGAGCAGCGTGTGGTGTCGAAAATGTAAATACAGGGGATGGAATGCCTTTAATAACTGTAATGAGTTACAAATAACGAAGTGGGATGGAATACATAATGGATTAACATTGACTTTTATAATTTCAATTATTTAATTTCGTAATTAGTGCTAATGGATATTTCACCGCATTCTTTAACTCCTCTCTGAATTTACTTTGGGTTCCTGCATAAATACACGTGTTGGTGCAACAGCTTAAAAGCTGAAGCATATATCCGCTTTCCTGCAGAATGAACCTCGGATCATTGAAATCGGAACCTGCAAAATAATTACCATTTGTAAATCGTACATACAACAAATTGATAACATACGTCATCCAAAACAGAATGAAACTGCCCGATATCGACAGCAGTAAAACGATGGACATTTTCCGGCTCTCCATCTCTGGGTCGCTGTGAATCTCTCCATTTCTGTGGGCCCGGAGTCTCCTGCGGGCTTTACTGGCCGCGAGAATGTGTCGAATGGTCAGAGCATTTAGCAGCAAAATCAGAAAGAAAGGAACACATGGGGTCAGAATACGGTCCAGCCAGTCAAATGCTGCCCAACCAACTGAAGTATAAAAGATTGGTTTCATGCTGCAATACCACGGTACGTTGTTTATCATGTACAATGGTTCATGTATAAAGTAACAGGGTACATTCTTCGCACAGCTCAGCATACAAACCGTTCCGATAATCAAGACTGCCGTTTTCTCTGTGCAATATTTTGTTTTAAGCTTTAGGCAACAAATGGCTACACATCGATCAAAGGTGAAAGCGACTGTTAACCAGACGGAACTGTCTCTGGCAGCATAAGTCAAGACGGCGCTCGTACTGCAGCCTGGAGTCGTGGTCAGAAAAGTAACTGGGAAATAAATACCACGGATCCGATTGAATATCACTGCAGTGACAACCACCAAAAGATCCGTCACAGCCATGGACAACAGGTACTGAGTGATACATCTGGAGAGACCGCACCTTCCTCGGAACAGGATCACAATCGCCACCAAATTAGCTGCAAGGAAGAGAAAACGGGAGATGTGCAGGTAAATACGGTTCAATAATTTACAGGTACAATGAAGTCCTTACATTAAACGCAGAATGTACAATTAATCCCTCGTTCTCATAGCTTATCAGAACAGTGATACATTAAACTCAGTCTGCAGACTGAATCCCTCACTGTAATACCTTACCTGGAACAGTGATACCTTAAACAAAGGGTGCACCTTGAATACATCACTGTAATACCGTATCAGGAACAATTATACTTTTTAGAAAGGCATTCACAATGAATAGATAGCTGTAATAGCTTACCAGGAATAGCAGTACTTTAAACAAAAGCTTGTACAATGAATATGTGACAATAATGTCTTACCAGGTACAATTATCCTTTTAACAAAGATGTGTGCAATCAATAACTCACTGCAACACCTAATTTAAAACCTTAAACAACTACTTAAACAATGCAATCCTAACTGTAATACATTACCAGAAACAGCCATACCTTAAACCAAAACTGTACAATAAATCCCTCACTGTAACACCTTACCTGGAACAGTGATACCTTACACAAAGTTTTTACTATGGATCCCTCACTGCAATACCCTACCAGGATCAGCGATACCTCCAAACAAATATGTATACTGAATCCCTCACTGTAATATATTACCAGGGACAGTGAGACCTTAAAGATAAACTTAAATTAAATTCATTACTTTAATAATTTACAAAGAACAATTATATTTTAAACGAGGATTGAATACTGACATCTTTACTGTAATTACTTATCACTAACACCAAAACCTCATCCAAGGACGTCAGCAAAGCATACCTTACCAGGAACAGCGATAGCTGCAAAAATCGGATAGTAAATGGCAAAGACAGGACCAGTTACTGGGGCATGCATTTTAGCGTGAAATGCTGAGATGTTAAACCAACACGTGTTGTGGGACACTTGAAATGAGCCCATATTTATATGCCATGTTAATTCCAGTGAGACAATTAGGTTGCACCATAATTTGTTGCAGTAGGCTGAGCAATCAAATTAAGGCAGCGACTTTCAAGGATATTTATTGCTGTGATAACATGGAACATTGACAGAGTTGTATAATCCTACTCGCAATATGAATTGTACTGATGCTAGCATTTCCTTAATGATAGATAAACCATTACTCATGACTGGCCATGGCGAATCTGAGACCAACCAAGTAGGGAGTACTCGTTTCAATCCCAGATTGATGCTTAATTAGGAGATCTAATAATGGGGGCTTCTGTAGGCAAAATCGGCCCTTTTACTGTTGCCATGTCAAGTAGCTAAGCCGTGGCCCCCTATATTTAAGAATATAAGAACATCAGCAGGAATCGGCAATTTGCCACTTCGAGCTTGCTCTGCTGTTCAGTAAGATCATGGCTGATCTAAATCAACTGCAATTTCCCAGATGATCGGCTAATGCCGGGAATCCCTTAATATCCAAAAAGATATCGATCTTAGCCTTGAATCTACTCAACTGCTGAACATCTACAGCTCCCTGACGTAGAGAATTCCAATAATTTAACAGGCTCTGAGTGAAGATAATTATTCCCATCTCAGTCGTAATTGCTCACCGCCTTATTCTGAGACTGCGAAAACTAAGTCTCGATTCGCCAGACAGTGAAACATCTTACTTGCAGCTCCCCTGCCAAACCCTGAAGAATTATATAAGTTTTAATGAGATCAACTGTCAATTTCTAAACACGAGGCAATATAGGCCTAGTGTATTCTGTCTGTCCCAAAGTACGATCATCCAGCCCAGGAAACAGCCCAGTGAATTTTCTTTGCACTCCTATAAAGGCAAGTATATCCTTATTTAGGTAATGATATCAAAATTGTGCAGAACACTCCAGTCGAGGTGTGGTCTCCCCAAGTGCCCATGCAATAACAATGATAGATCTTACACTTATAATCCAAGCATTTTGAAATAAAGGACACCATGTAGAATACATTTCATTAAAATGTGAGATTTGTATCACAGTTCAAAAAAGATTACACAGACGGTCCCAGGAATTCTCAGGCTTCAAATTAAAAACGGCAGTTTAAAGCATAATCAGATACAACACGTGATTAAGATAGATACACTAATCATACAACCCGTGAAAGCAAAAAAGATTTACGAATCCGGAACAGATGGACATTGGGACAGAACGATGGTCTTTATATGAATCCCGAGCTGTCAGATGTGTTTCGGCGAAGCCTGGATGTGCTCCGCCGCTGAGGAAGCACTGACCTCCGCTTGCTTCCTTCTCTTTCCCGGCTGCCTCTTTATATAAATTATTTCGTTGAGCCGCTGCATCTTTTGCATCAATAATTTTTACCTCTTCAATTGTCAAAGATCTGCGGAGTGAGAACCATCCTAATTAGATTATTTCCCACCATAACTCTGTTCTAAATGGCTTATTGTCCTTTCCCATACAGTTGTTAATCCTGTGTTCCTTGCTGCATTCTTTATCAGCTTAGTTATGCTTGAACGCCTAATTTTTGTCTCCTGATATCGTATCATAAGAACATAAGAACATAACATAACAATTAGGAACAGCAGTAGGCCATCTAGCCTTACGAGCCTGCTCCGCCACTCAACAAGATCATGGCTGATCTGGCCGTGGAATCAGCTCCAGTTACCCGCCAGCTCCCGGAAACCCTTAATTCCTTATTGGTTAAACATCTATCTATCTGTGATTTGAATACATTCAATGAGCTAGTCTCAACTGCTTCCTTGGCCAGAGAATTCGACAGATTCACAACCCTCTGGGAGGAGGAATTCCTTCTCAACTCGGTTTTAAATTGGCTCCCCCGTATTTTTAGGCTGTGCCCCCTAGTTCTAGTCTCCGAACCAGTGGAAACAAGCTCTTTGCCTTTATCTTGTCTATCCCTTTCATTATTTTAAATGTTTCTCTAAGATCACCCCTCATCCTTCTGAACGCCAACGATAAAAGACACAGTCTACTCAATCTATCATCATAGGGTAACCCCCTCATCTCCGGAGTCAGCCTAGTGAATCGTCCATGTACCCCCTCCAAAGCTAGTATATCCTTCCTTAAGTAAGGTGACCAACACTGCACGCAGTACTCCAGGTGCGGCCTCACCAGAACCCTATATAGTTGCAGAAGGACCTCCCTGCATTTGTACTCCATCCCTCTCGAAATGAAGGCCAACATTCTATTCGCCTTCCTGATTACCTGCTGCGCCTGCAAACTAACTTTTTGGGATTTATGCACAAGGACCGCCAGGTCCCTCAGCACCGCAGCATGTTGTAATTTCCCCCATTCAAATAATATTCCCTTTTACTGTTCTTTTTTTCCAAGGTTGATGAACTCACATTTTCCGATATTGTATTCCATCTGCCAAACCTTAGCCCATTCGCTTAACCTATCTAAATCTCTTTGCGGCCTCTCTGTGTCCTCTACACAACCCGTTTTCCCACTAATCTTAGTGTCATCTGAAAAATGTGTTACACTACACTCTGTCCCCTCTTCCAGGTCATTTTTATATTGTAAACAGTTGTGCACCCAGCACCGATCCCTGTGGCGTACTACTAACCACTGATTTCCAAACCGAAAACGACCCATTTATCCCCACTTTCTGCTTTCTGTTAGCCTGCCAATTCTCTATCCATGCTAATACATTTCCTCTGACTCTGCGTATCTTTATCTTCTGCAGTAACCTTTTGTGTGGCACCTTATCGAATGCCTTTTGGAAATCTAAATACAACACTTCCATCGGTACACCTCGATCCATGATGCTCGTTATATCCTCAAAGAATTACAGTAAATTAGGTAAACATGATTTCCCCTTCATGAATAAATGTTGTGTCTGCTTGATTGCACTAATCCTATCGAACATATCTCACTCTGTCTGCTGAACAGGCACACTTGAAATCAATCAGTATTTGACGGAGTTTGCCACCAAGGAGCCCGAATAACACTGAAGTCAATGGGAATCAGGGTGAAAAATCTTCACTGCTGGAGTCATAACTAGCAAAAAAAAAGATTTTCTGCTGGATGGATATCAATCATCACAGCCGCAGGACATCACATCAGTAGTTCCTCATGCTATTGTTCGAAGCCGCACCATCATCAGATGCTTCATCAATGACCTTTTATTCATCATAAGGTCAGTTACGGCGATGTTCGCTGATGACTCCACAGTGTGCAGTTCCATTCGTAAATCCTCAGATAATGGAGCATTGCATGCCCTCATGCACCAAGACTTGGACAACATTCATTCTTGGGCTGATAAGTGGCAAGTAATATCCGCACCACACAATTGCCAAACAATGACTATCCCCAACATGCTAGAGTCTGACCATCGACCATTGACTTGTAACGTCATTACCATCGCCATATAGCCCAACATCAACATCCTCTGGATCACCATTCACCAGAAACATAACAGGAACAGCCACATAAGCATTGTGCCAACAAGAGCAGGTCAGAGGCTGGGTATTTCAAGGAGAGTATCTCACCTCCTGAATTTGCACCATCTACAAAGTAAATGTAAGGAGAGTGATGTAATATTTTCCACTTGCCTGGATAAGTGCAGGTTCAAAACACGCAAGAATGTCTGCATCATCCAGAACAAATCTGCCCACTGCATTGGAATCCCATCCACCACCTAAAACATTCACTACGTCCAAGACCGATGTACCATGTTTGCAGTGTGTTCCATCCAGTGCTCCATTTAAAAGATCCACTGCAGCAACTCAAAAAAGCTCTTTGACAGCACCTCCTAGATCCGCGATCTCTTCCAACGAGAAGGACAAAGGTCGCAGACACATGGTAACACATCACAGTGACTTGGAAGTACATTGGCCTTTCCTTCATCGTCGCTGGGTTAATTCCTGGAACATCCTCCCTAACAGCAGTGTGGAAGTACGTTCACCATACGGACTGCAGCGGTTCAAGAAGGCGGTTCAGCACAATCTTCTCAAGGGCTATTGAGGAAGGACAATTAATGCTGGCCGTTCCAGCGATGCCCAACACCCAGGAACGAGTAAAACAAATTAAAAACCTTGCTTCTAATGTTAAGTTATTACTTAATTTATTAGTCGCAATTTTTATTGAATCATGATTTCTTGCAGATTCTCTACTTAGATAAATATATATCATTGTTGACGTCTCACAATAGGCACTTGACTAATCTTTCCCTTTCTGATGGTATATTCGTTTGAGAGATAGGAGCAAACTTCGACTCCTTACTCAAATTCAATGCACTGTTCCAATTCAGCACCACATGATGTATTCTCTCTTACTTCTATCTTTTCTGATCTTACCCAGCCTGGAGTCGACACTACGTTGTGTGTGCTCACAGCCATCAACTACACTATTCACTCAAAATCAAAACCTATGGTCAAGTCAATCCGACAGTAAATGAAAAGCACAATTATGTGGCACAAATGGATGCGACATTCCCCTATTGTCTGAAGGCTTCAGGGAGCTCGTGATGTGACTGAACCTCTCCCTAAAGCATTTATTTTCTTTTGGATAAGGGAAGTCGAGAATCGATGTTGAAAGTGAGCACTTTCTGTGTGCACAATAATTTTTTTTCTTGGTGCTCGTTAATCATAGGTATGAGTGCACAATTGGCTTATGCATCAAATGCTTGCAACTCGTGGTACGTATATCAAATACACTATCTTTATATTTTTTGAGAACTACCAAAATGTTTGGAATAAGACGAACTTAAGGATCTGGTAATATACTAAGCACAATATACCACCAGCGTGATTCGTCCATAATTCTGCCAATTTCAACATCGATTCTCGACTTCCCTCATCCAAAAGAAAATAAATGCTTTAGGGAGGGGTTCACACACATCACGAGCTGCATGAAGGCTTCAGACAAGAGGGGAATGTCGCACCCATTTTTACCACGTAATTGTGCCTCTCATTTACTGTCGGATTCACTTGAGCATCGGTTTTGATATTGAGTGAAAAGTATTGTTGATGGCTGTGAGTAAATGTGGTGTGAAGCAGAAATTGCGGCCATTAATGTACTGGTCCCTCGACTATTAAGGCATGGTAGTTGTGATAGTAATGGCACAGGAGGCACCACCAAAACCACCTCATACTAGATCGGTAATAGTTTGTTCCACGCTCTGTTACCTACAATATACAATTATTGCAGTCACAGTTAAATTCACTCCTCCAATCATTTCCAGTGACACTACAGTTTAACAACTACCTAATAAATCATGGACTTAAAATATTCTCCAGATTGGTTGTAATCTACCTAAATTTCCTGGATTCTGCACAGGTCCCAGCTGACCAGAAATATGCAAATATAACACGCCTATTAAGGAACGAAGGAGACAGAAATCAGGAGACTGTAGACTAGTTAGCCTAACATCTGTCGGTCGGAGAATGCTGGAGTCCATTCATAATGAAGTAGAGCCAGATCATTTTGGAAATCATAATGCAGTCAAACAGATTCAGCATGGTTTTCTGGAATGGAAATCATATTTCACAAGTTTCCTGGAGTTGTTTAAGGAGGCAACGAGCAGGGGGGACAAAATGGAACCAGCCACTGTGGTGCATTTAGGATTTTACAAAGCATTCAATAAGGTGCCACATAAATGGTGACTGCACAATATAAGAGATCACGGGATTGGGTTAATATATTAGTGAGGATAGAGATTTGGTTAAATAACCTACAAAACAGAGTCTGGATGAAAGGGTTATTTTACAGTTGGCAAACAGTGGCGTGTCACATGTATCGGTGCTGGGTTCTCAACAATTTAAAATATATATTCGTGTCTTGGTTGAAGGGATCATTTGTAATGTAATCAAGTTCACTTATGCTACAATATGGGTGGTAAAGCAAGTTGTGATGAGAACACAAACAAGCTGTAAATTGATATAGACAGGGTAAGCGAATGGGCAATGTTTTGGCGGATGGCAGAAAACAAGCCGCAAATTACTATTTGAATGGAGAAAAAATGCAAAGTGCAGCAGTACAGAGATACTTGTGTGTCCTTGTGCACGAAACACAGCAGGTGAGTATGCAGGTACAGCATGTAATCAGGAAGGCAAATGGAATGTTAGTATTTATTGCAAGGGGAATGGAGTATAAATGCATAAAAGCCCTGCTTCAAATAAACAGCTTATTCGTGAGGCCACACCGATAGCAGTGTATTCAGCGTTTGTGTCCTTATTTAAGGAAGGATGTACTTGCATTGGAGGCTGTTCAGCGCTAGTTCACTAGGTTGATTCCTGAGAAGAAAATGATTACTTATGAGGAAAGGTTGAATCGATTGGGCATTTACTCTTCGGAGTTGGGAAGAATGAAATATGAACTTATTTAAACATCTAAAACACTGAGGTGGCGCGGCTCGAAAAGTTAGATGCAGACAGGATGTTTCCCCTCGTGATGGAATCTAAATCGGGGCATATTTTCAGAATTCAAACTGAGATGAGGAGGAATTCGGTTCCTCAAAAGTTTGCAAATGGTTCGAATTCTCTGTCCCAGTGAACTGTGCATGCTGGGTCATTGAATATTTTTATGGTGGAGATGGGCAATATTTTGAGCGATAAGAGAGTGAAAGGTTATGAGGAGCGGGCAGGGAACTGGAGCTGAGCCCAGCACCAGATAAGCCAGGAACTAATTGAATGGCGGTCTAGGATCGAAGTGCCAAATGGTCTACTCCTGTCCCTATTGTTATGTTCTTACGTTCTTATATCAGAAGCGAAGCCATGTTTTCCCTTTACGACACTTCAACATCTAGGTTAGATCTGAAATACTTACAATTCTTACTCTGTGCTTATTGGAAACGTGTTATTATAAACCGGATGGCAAAGAAGGATGTTTAACACTGCGCATTTCCTAATAAGTCCTCATGCTCACTAGCTGACTGTTGTTTTTTCTGTGTGTGAGAGAGTATATGTGTGCTCCAAAAAATATGAAAGACTTACCAGAGTGATACCTGATCTCCAATGGTTAAATTGCCAGGAGTGATTATACCAACTAGGAAGTTAATTATTTAAGAACATGAAGAATAGGACAATTGCCCCACGAGCCTATTCCGCCATTCGATAAGATCATGGCTGAACTCATCTCTGCCACAAGACCACTTTGCTGCCTCTTCCCCATACGCTTGACTCCCCTATATTTCAAGATTCTATCGATCTTTGCCTTGAATATATTAAATGTCTCGGCTTCCACAGCTCACTCGTGTGGAGAATTCCAGAGATCCACCAACCTCTGCGAGAAGAAATTCCTCCTCATAATGTATGTATGTGAACGCACAACGCATACTAAACAAGGGGTGAAGAGTGACTGAGACTTTACTGCTCCGGTCAGTTTGTAGTGATACAACAAACAAAATATCAAAATAGCAATATCGAAAAGAAGCATGATGCTGACATGATTTGAACGCAGAGTCCCACAATTGTCAGGGAAATGCAGCTTAGGGAACTGCAAACCACTCCGTCCTTTTTCAACAGAGGAAGAAGAGAAATGGATGCGAGTCAGACGATGAAATGTTTAATTAAATGCAAAAAGACAAGTTACAATTACCTTCAAATAATTTCACTGTGACATTCTTCCATTTTTCATGAAAGCAACATAAACGTTTAAGAAAAAACAATTGGTCTAACTTGCAACTACTTGCTTAAGATGAACGTCCCTTTCACTGATTGCAGGCAGGCGCCTGTTAACTCCGCCCAGAGGTTTAACATGTTCTATTTCCCGGTGTTTCCCGATTCTGACCGTCTCTCGTGCTCTGTTCAATCTGTGTGTGGCCACCTGCTGGTTGATTTTGAATGCATACATATATCTGTGTCTTTTCTTATTAAATAAATTAGGTCATCAGGCGCGTCTCAGCCTGACACTGTATAAAAGTATGAATCAGATGTTAGATCAAGGGTGTAGTTATTTGGAAACAGCAAAGAAAATATCGATTAGGGAAGAGCAACATTGAAAATATCATTTTTCCTGACGTGATTTATCGTCCACATCTATACTAATAATGTCCTAAACGTTGTTATAAAGGTACTGTAGTGTAATGGTTATCACGTTCGCCCAACGCGCAAAAAGTTCCCGATTCGAAAGCGGGTGGAAACATTTTGAAAATAAGTTAAATTTAATATTGGTAGAAATGGAATGATTCACGTTTGTGGTTCAAATTTAATATTGTACAGTGTCTCACAGCTCTATGATATTTGATATTTCTCTGCACAGTTCTGTACACACTTACACTCGACACCATTTCTCGCACTCCATCCCATTTGCAGCCCCGATCGTCCACAAAGCCCCTCTTCGAGCTGCACAGTCCCGCTGCTTTCTATTGTGTTGTGAGAGATTATTAAAGGAACCAGAAACTCTGCCTCACTTCACAACAGCAGACCATAGCCGCAAACTACACATTGTCTAATCGTTCTTCCCCACCTCCACGGATACTGCCTGACCTGCTGAGTGTCTCCTGCATTTCCTGTTTTTATTGAAGATACAAGTACAGGCATGCTTTCAAAATTATCCTGCAGATCGCCACACACGGAGTAAACAGAGACAGAGAGAGAGTGAGAAATGGAACCAACGAGAATCACTCGCACGACTGTTTTTATCACCTGGTGCCAGCGGACAGCAGCAAATGCAGTTACACGATGTATCACTGCAGCATTATAAGCTCTGATTCGAAGCAAACTATATTTCAAACTATCACAAAGGATGTGAGCAATTATTACTCAGGTAGTCTAGAGGTTAGGTTTCGGTATTTTTGCCACTGTGGCACTGATTTAATTCCCTGTAAGGGAAATCATTTTTACAGAGCAGTTGTCAAAAATAATTCAAGTCTGTGAGACACTTAATAATTGTTACAATCATCATTAATTCACCTACAACATGTGTTGTACACTAAAGGAAATCCGAACATGTTTGCCGAGTGACTATTCAAGCTGGTTGCAGCGAGGCTGTTTATACTGACACGGGAGATTAGAACTAGAGGGCATAATCTTGGAATAAGGAGCCACCCATTTAGAACTGAGATGAGGAGAAATTTCGTCTCTCAGAGGGTTGTGGATTTGTGGAACTCGCTGCCTTAGTGAGCTGTGGAAGTAAAAAAACTGATTACATTGATGACAGAAATAGAAAGTTTGTTAAACAATGAGGGAATAATGGGTGATGGAGAGCGGGCAGGGAAGTGATTGGTCAGCCATGATCGTATTAAATAGCGGAGCAGGATCGTGTCGTTCGGGGAAAGTTCCAACGCATGCGCAGAAGTGCGTGTTCGGACAAATAGTCACTCCATTTTTGCTTTGACATCAGTGTGAATTGCTCTGGTTACCCATGTAACTTAATAAAATTACTTTACGTCAATTAAAAAC
The DNA here is from genome assembly GCF_044704955.1 of Pristiophorus japonicus. Taxonomy (NCBI): domain Eukaryota; kingdom Metazoa; phylum Chordata; class Chondrichthyes; family Pristiophoridae; genus Pristiophorus; species Pristiophorus japonicus. Next base: position 3,402,341 of record NW_027254520.1, read on the forward strand.
GGTGATATCAAAACGCAGTCGTCACCCTTAATTTACAAATCATTTCACCGTAAAAGTATTGCACTTTATTTCAAATTTTACTGTGATGAATTTGAAAATGAGCAGCATGCGATTTTATCTCCACGATGAATCTCTTTTCGGGTGACGGGCGGAATAACTGGTCCTGTTACAAAGTGTTTAACTGTGGGTTTGTTGCAGTCCGCGGGCAGAAGGTGATGAAAGCGGACATGAGACGGTGAATGACAGGTGAATGCTGATTCTGATGCTCTCTGACACCCGCGGACTATGTAGTGATTTTAAAGCCCTTTCATTATACCAAAGCAGGATACATTTTTAATTCAACAATTTTTCAAAATGATTCCACGCGATTTCTAACTGGGGACGTTTCGCGTGTTAGGTGAATGTGATAACTACTGCACTGCATAAACGCTTCGACTAAAGTTTGAGTGACAGAGAGAATCAGGAAACACTCGAGAATAGAACAAGTTGAACCCCTGATTTTATTAATAGAGACGGAGAGAACAAATGGCGTCGGGGTCACGGTTCTTTTCGATGTTGTTCTCTCGGAATTGATATTTTCTTTGTTGTTACTCAATAACCAACCCCTTGCTCCAGGATCTGTCTCACTTTTCCCCCGGTGTCAGGCAGATAAATGCCTGATGTCCTCATTTAATAAATGTTACAAGACACAGGCCCAGGTATTCGTTGAAAATCGACCTTCAATTGGCCAATACGCAGATTAAACAGAGCAAGACAGGCAGACAGAATCGGGAATCACCGGGAAATAAAACAAGTTAACATCGTTGGGGGAATAGTTTTCGTTTAACATTTCTGTTTCTTTCGATTGAAATGGAAGTATTTCGAAATGAAAAGATTTGGAAGTAATTTTGATTTGCATTTGTACCTTAAATTAGCTTCTAACTCCAGTTGATGTCTCTTCTTCCTTTGTTGAATAAGAATGGACGGTTTCATCGTTTTCAGTGACAAACTGCTCACCATTATCTTCTCAAGGGCAATTAGCGATCATAACGTATTTACGCCTCGAGCCTGCTGTGCTGTACATAAATATCATGGCTGATCTGACCATCGACACAGCTCCACTTGCTTGCCCGCTCCCCATAACACTTATCGATCAAAAAGCTGTCAATCCCCGCATTAAATATACTCAATGACCCAGCCTCCACAACTCTCTGGGGCAGAGAATTCAATATACTTACAACCCTCTGAGAGAAGAAATTTCTCCTCATCACAGATTTCAATGAACAGCCCAATATTCTAACCCAATGTATCCTGTATTTAGTTTCACCGATGAGTGGAAATATCATCTCTGCATCGACCCTTTCAAGGATTGTCATTATCTTATAAGTCTCAATAAGGTCACCTCGCATTCTTCAGAATTCAAAAGTGTATAAGCCCAAAATATTCGACCTCTCCTTATAAGTCAACCGCTTTGTCCGGAATCAACCGAGTGAAATTTCACTGAACAGCCTCCAGCTGACAGCTGATGACCTCTTGGTGATGATGACCTTACAATTGAACCAGTCGTTCAGCTGATGTTTGCATTGATTTAAAATTATTTTCAGACAGCTAGTCTAAACGAATCAACAAAAGAAGATAGTGTTTTTGAACTTGTGCTTCCAGTGGGAATTAGCGCAGATTTTGCTGCTTTTCGTAATTCTCCACTGGAACATGGAGTACGTGTTCTTATCGTATACATCAGACATTGTCATTCCTTAGGTTCAACACATTGATGGGGTGCAGCAGCGGGAATCTCAGTCATGTGTATACGTTTTAACTTTTCTTTTAAAGTTGTGAAACTTTCAGTAAAAGAAAATGTAATGAAATGCTTCATAATTTTTGGACGCGTTTATTTGTTCTGCCCTCACAGAGGTGGGTGTGGGGGCGTGGTAAGGGTGAGGCGAGAGATTCGGAGCCTCAGGTCATGCTTCTGGCACCACGTGGATTGATTGATTCGGCCATGTGGGGAGCGCAGCTCGACAGGTGGCGGGCTTAAAAAGTGCAGTGGGGCAGGGGTGTGGCTGGACAGCCACCTGTCTGTCAAAAAAGTGCAGTGCAAATAGTTTGTCACATTATTTATCCATCTGTTTGTATCTACTCAAGATTCTACGTTAAATCTTGTCTCCAATAGCCATTGTATGGTAATAATGGCCGCGCAATGGACTCTAATAAAATCAGTGATTTTATTTTGGGAGCGCATCATCCTTGTTGGAAGGACAGGGGCGATGATTACCTGAATGCTAAGGTTTTAGGATGGGCAAGTGTTGAGGCAGAAGGAGAAATTCAAGGGATGAAATTTTGCAAGGGTCTGACATTATGGGTGAGGCAGCTGCTAAGATTCATTGATGTTTATCCGCCGAGCTCTTGGGAGGCGCCGGGTCTGACAATGTGGGCGGACAGGGATTCAGAATGAGGAAAAGGCAGGAGCTGAGGATGTGGTAGGGGCAGGGGCTGAGGCGGTGGGAGGGGCAGGGGCTAAGAGCATGAGAGGGCAGGTGCTGAGAATGTTGGAGGGCAGGAGCTGAGAGTGTGCAAGGGCAGGGGCTGAGAGTGTGGGAGAGCAGGTGCTGAGATTTTGGGAGGCAGGGGCTGCGAATGTGGAAGAGGCATGGGCTGAGAATGTGGGAGGCAGGGGCTGAGAGTGTGTGAGTGCAGGGGCTGAGAATGTGGAAGGTGCAGGGGTTGAGAAGGTGGGAGGGCAGGTGCTGAGATTTTGGTAGAGCAGTGGCTGAAAGTGTGGGAGGGGCAGAGACTGAGAAATTGGGAGGGCAGTTGCTGAGAGTGTGGGAGGGACAGGGGATGCGACTATGGGAGGGCAGGAGCGGAGAGTGTGGACGGGGCAGGCACTGAGATGGTGGGAGGGCAGGGCCTGAGAGTCTGGTAGGCACAGGGATTGAGAAGGTGGGAGGGCAGGAGCTGAGTGTGTGGGCGGGCAGGTGCTGAGAGTTTGGGAAGGGCAAGTGCTAAGAATGTGGGAGGGCAGGGGCTGAGAAAATGGGAGCGAGTGTTCTGAGCATGGTAGGGGACTGGCTGAGAATTTGGAGGAGGATGCAATGAAAGTGCTTGCGAGAGATGCAGAGGCTGAGATTTTTGGAGCGAAAGTAGCTGAGTATGTGGGAGAAGCACAGGGCTGACATGCTGGTGGGGGTTGAGAATGGGAATGAGTGTGGAATATGGGCGGCGAATGCAGGAGGATCGGGGGCTTGTAACAATATCGTTAGCTTTTTACATAGTTTTTTGCACAAATGGGGATGCTGCCAAAGTCACAGTGCACGAGGAGGTAGTAGAGAAATTGTATTGGATAAAACAAATTAAGAGGTGATGTTAAAGGGAAGGCAACGCTTATAGTGGAAAAGTCACATTGTCTGGAAACAATGCATTCTAGGTTGCTCAGGTAAATAACGGTGTACATTGCGGAGGCTCTAGGCCATAATCTTCAAATTCTCCTTATCTACGGGAGCAGTGCCAGGGGCTGGGCGTGCCAAATTTACACCCCTGTTCCAAAGGTGGGTGAGGAACAACAACTGTAATTAGAGGCTAGTGATTCTAATGTTGGTGATGGGCAACATTTTATAGGTTTTAAACATGGACAAATTTAATCGTCAGTTGTAAGAACATGGGTTAATAAATGACAGCCAACACGGATTTGTTTGTGGCAAATCGTGTCTGACAATCTTTATTGATTTATTTGGTGAAGTTACGGAGAGTGTTGCTAGAGTGCGGTTGACATTGTATCCCTGAACTTTCAAAATTTAGTTGATATAATACCACATTACATACATGTTGGAAGAACAATTCCTATGAAATTTAAGGGAAAATGGCCGTGCGGTTAGGAAATTGCCGACCGACGAGGAAGCAGAGCGTCGTCCTGAACGTTTACTTTTCAGACTAATGGGTAGCGTATAGTGGTGAATCCCCAGGGTTCGGTAATCCGACCAGTGCTGTTTTACGATATATTACCACCACTGACATGGGTTCTAACAGCATAATTTCAAAGTTTCCAGAAGACACGACACCCAGAAATCTACGAAACCGTTCAAAGGATATTTGTTGACTTCACCGTGGCAAAGACGGGCTGGTGGGCTGGTGCAATGTGCAGGCCCATCGGAGCAGATATAATCCAGAGAATGTTAAAGAGATGCATTTTTGAAACGACTATCAATGAAAATGATATGGTAGAATTATAGGTGGGCTGCTGGAACAGAGAGACCTGAGGATTTACCTGCACAAACTTGGTATGTAGCAGGACGAGGTGAAAAGTTGCGAACACGGTTCAAAGAGCATAAGGGACCCTTGAGCTTATTACAGATAGGCTAAAAAATACAACGGCAACGAAGTACGATGAACATCTATAAAATACTGACTCGGCCTCAGTTGCAGTGTTGCGAACAATTCTGGAGAACACATTTTAGGAAGGATGCCGAGGCCTTAGAGGGAGTTTATCAGAGATTTCCGAGCATGGTGCCAAGGATGGGGGAGTTCAGTAATGTGTAGAGACAAGCGAAGCTCGGATTGTACTTCTTAGTGCAGCAATGGTTAAGGGGAGACTTAATAGATATGTTCACCATTAGCAGGGCATCTGAAAGAGTAAATAAGGAGAAGCTATTTTAACTGGCGTAAAAGGTCGTTATCAATGGACACTGAGTTAAGATAACTGGCAAAAACATATGGAGAGAGGAGGAGAACTGCTTCTATGCAGCGAATTAATCTGATCTAGAATGCGTAAACTGAAATGTGTAAACGATTTAAAGGTAACTTCCAAAAGATAATTGAATATAGGAATATAAATATAGGAGGGCTTAATTTAGTACCAGGAGCTTGTTCCATCATTCAGAGAGATCTTGTCTGATATGTGGCCTTACTCCTTATAACCGCCCTTGCCCCATATCCCTTAATAACTTTAGGTAACATTAACCTATGATTCTTGTATTTCAAATTAGCAATTGAGGTCGCATCAATTGTATTTTGCAGAAGAGAGGTCCAAAAGTATACCAAGCATTTTGAGAAGCAATGTGTCCTAACTTCACTCCTGAAAGGTCTGGCCCTAACTTTTCGGTGAAGTCCCCTAGTCCAAGAATCCCTAATCAGTGGAAAAAGTTCCCTCACTTGGCGGAAATAAATTAAAATCAACACTCACGTAAGGACTTTTACGTTTTATTTTCAAAAAATTGGGTCTTAACAGTGAAACCAAACAGGCAATCGATCAATTTTAAACTATTCGAAATTGCAAAGGCTTCAACACCTTAATTCATATAATTTCCTTAAACCTCGCACACAAACACAAGTGGGAAGTTCTCTGATGTGAATATGGAAACATGTAGTCTGTTATCGAAATAATAAAGATAAACAGTGAAAGGTAAAACGTTGACAAAATAATAAAACAATCATAAAGCTTTGAATCTGAAAAAATCCTATTGGTCACCAGCTCTAATGGCGCAATCCATTCGAACCACTAAATTCATGTTGAAAAAGTGAGCCCCCGGTTTATGTTTTTTTTTTAATGCTACTCGTCAAATGAGTGATTATGCTCACAAATCCGGTCTTCGGCACACACTTATATGGATCTCCCAGTTGCTTTCCATCCTCAGTCTTGAGAATATTGATCGATTTTCAGGATTAATATGGAACAGGCGGAATAATTATTTGCCTATTGTCGTTCGGAAAATATTAACTTTATCGCAGAGCAATTCAGGCAGTGAGATATATCTGGCATACCATGTCTGTTGCTGTGAAAAAATCTGGAGTTCCTGTGCAATGCTTCTGTGGTACTTCTGCACAAAGCAAACATATTCACAATTTACCAGCTACCGTGTGGCGCAGGTGGATTTTTGTAAAAGCTCGAGGAAATCTCGTGGGTTAGATGTAATCTCAGATAATTTGCATACTGCGTCCTTTGCTCAAATAACGTTCACCCTCTCTTCAACCTCCTACATAAGAACACAAGAAGATAAGAAATCGGAGCAGAAGTAGGCCATTTGGTCCATCGAGCCTGCTCCCCCATTCAATAAGATCATGGCTGAGCTGATCATTGTCTCAGCTCCACGTCACTGCCCGCTCCCCATCATTCTTTACTCCCCTATCTCTCAAAAACCTGTCCAACTCCGACTCAAATATATTCAATGACGCAACCTCCGCATCTCACTGGGGCAGATAATTACACAGGTTTACAACTCTCTGAGAGAAGCTATTTCTCCTCATCAAAGTTTCGTCTCTTCAACTTTCCCAGATTTAACTCTGCATTCCTCTCTTTGATGTTAAAACATTTTTCGACGACCATATCTGTCCGGTACCACAGGGCACGGGGCTTGGGCCACACCTATTCACAATGTAGATTAATGGTACGGATGCGGGAAACAAATGTAATATTTCCAAGTTGGTTGTCGACACGAAACTAGGTGAGATTTTCCAATCCTCTCTGGCTACAGGTGTTGTGCGAGAGGACTGGAGGACTGCTAAATTTGTACCATTGTTAAAAAAGTGAGAAAGGTTTTGACCGATAATTACAGACTAGACAGTCTCATGTCAGTTGAGGGAATATTAATGGAAACAATGCTGGGGGACAAGATACGTCCTTTTGGAAAGGCATGGATAATCAAGTACAATCAGCACGGATTTATTATGGGAAGGTCGTGTCTTACTAACTTGATCGAGTTTTTTCATGAGGTAACCAGGAGGGTCGATGACGGCAGTGCATTTGATGCAGTGCAAATGTATTTTACGAAAGCTTATGATAAGCCTCCACATGGCATCCAGGACAAAGTGGTAAATTGGATCCAAAATTGGCTCAGAGGCAGGAAGCAAATGAGTATGGCTGACGGGTATTTTTGTGACTGGAAGTCTCTATCCAGTGGGTCCCTTAGTGCTGGGTCCCTTGATTATTGTGATATATATAAATGACCAGGACTTGAATGTACTGGGTCTGATTAAGAAGTTTGTAGATTTCATTATAATAGGATATGTGGTTGATAATGAAGAAGAAAGCTGTGGACTGCAGAAAGATATCAATGAACTAGTCAGGTGGGCAGAACAGTGGCAAATGGAATTCAATACGTAAAATTGTGAGGTAATGCATTTTGGAAGACTTAACAAGGCAAGGCAAGAGAATACACGTTAGTGGTACGGCACTGAAAAATGTAGAGGCACAAAGGGGACTTTGGATGGAGGTCCAGAGATCCCTGAAGGTAGCAGGCCAGGTGGATCAGGTGGTTATGAAGGCATAATAAATATTTGCCTTTTACAAGCGAGGCATGGTATACCACTCAAGGACGTTATGCTTGAAATGTATAGAACAGTGGTTGGGCAGCAGCTGGAGTGCTGCGTGCTGTTCTGGTCACCACATTATAGGAAATATGTGATTGCACTAGAAAGGGTGCAGAGGAGATTCATAAGAATGTTGCCTGCACGGGAGAATTTTGGCTAAGAGGAAAGATTCGAGATGCTGGACCTGTTTTGTTTGGAACAGAAATATCTGAGGGAGAACAGATTGAGATGTTTAAATTATGACGATCCTGGATAGAATGGATTGGAAGGACCAGGTTCCATTTGCCGCGGGGCCAACAACCAGGGGCATAGATTTAAAGTAATTGGGGGCGGTTTAGTTGCGATATGAGGTCAAATATCTTCACCTAGTGGTGGTGGGTATCTATAGCTCACTGCTTGAAAGGGTGGTGGAGGAAGAAAGCCTCACCACATTGAAAAAATACTGGGATGTGCAATTAAAGTGCATTAAACTACAAGGCTACGGACCAATTGCTGGAAAGTGGGATTAGGCTGGATAGCTCTTGGTTGGCTTGTGCGGACACGATGGGACAAAACGACCTCCATCTGTGCTGCAAATTTAAACGATTCTATGACCACACCTGGAATACTGCCTTCAGGTTTGTTCTCCTATATTTAAGGAGCGATATACTTGCATTGGAGGCAGGTCAGTTAAGATACATGAGGTTATCTTATGAAGTAAAGGTTGAGCAGATTGGGCCTATACTTATTGGAGATTAGAAGAATGAGAGGTGTACTTTTGCATAATCCTATGTCTCTTAGGGGCTGGAAATGGTAGATGTAACCAGGAATATTCCTCTCTTGGAATGATCTAGAACTAGGTGGCATGGCTTCTGAATAAGCGGTCGCCCATTCAAAACAGAAATGAGGAGGAATTTCTTCTCTCAGAGGGTCGTGAAATTTTGGAATTCTCTATCCCAGACAGCTGTGGAGGCTGGGTCATTGAATACATTTAATTTGTAGATAATCAGATTTTTCCACGATAAGGATTATGGGGAGCTGCAGAACAGGGGAGCTGAGGCTGATATCTGATCAATCACGATCTTATTGAATGGTGCAGTAGGCTCGATGAGCAAATTTACAGACTCCTGCTCTTATATCCTACGTTCTTATGTTACGTTAACTGTCAATTCATTTCAAAGTGCACGCACTTTACTTGAAGCGTCTGATTCGTAATGTTCATTGTAGCGTGAAAATGCCATTGATGAAACAGTGAGACAGTCATTGGAGCAAGGGTTGGGTTACTGTGAAACAGCAAAGAAAACATAAAATCTGGAAGGACAATATCGAAACGAAACGTGAACCCGACTTGATTTAAACCTGCAGCCTTCTGATCTGGAGTCAGACACGCTACGGTTGCACCACGAGGTAGACAATGCCAACAGCGGATGTTTGTACACATGAATGTAACTCAAACACAGATTTATACATCTTGCATTGGTGACATAAAAAGACGTTACAATCCCGGCCCACTCCCAACTGGTACCACACAGCATCAGAAGCAGCACTCACTTATCAGTCTCCCTCTCACGCCCGCTTTTATCATCTGCTTCCAGCAGAATGCAGCAACTCGAGAAAGTTGGAGAGGCAGAGATGTTAAGGGATGTAATTCCAGATCTTCTGGCCCAGGCAGCTGAAGGCACGTCCACTAATTGTTAAGAAGTTATAATCAGGGATGCTCAAGAGAGCAGAATTTGAGGAGCGCAGACATCTCGGGGGTATGTGAGGCTGAAGCAGTCGACGAATATATTGAAAATAAAGAATGACTATCGCATTGAAGTCAATGGGAATCAGGGGGGAGACTTTCCACTGGCTGGCATGATACCTAGCACAGAGCAAGATGGTTGTGGTTGTTGAACGTCAATCAGTCTAGCCCCGAGACATCGCTGAAAGAGTTCCTTTGGGCAGTGTCCTAGGCTCAACCCTCTTCAGCCGCTTCATCGATGATTTTCCCTGCCACATGAAGTCAGAAGTGGGGATGTTCGCTGAAGATTGCACAGTGCTTAGTACCACTCCTACATCCGCTGATAATGAAGCAGCTCATTCCCACATGCAGTAACACCTGAAGGACAGGTAGGCTTCAGCTGATAAGTGGCATGTAATATTCGCGTCATACAGTTGCCAAGTAAAGCCTATCTACAAGAAGATAGAGTTTGACGACCGCTCCTTAGCATTCAACTGCATTACCATCACCAAATCCCCCACTATGAACATACTATGGGTCACCATTGATAAGCAACGTAACTGGTCGAGCCACATAAATATTTTGGCAACAAGAGCAGGTCAGGGGCTGGGTATTCTGCGTCGAATGTCTCACCACCTGATTCTCCAAAGTTTTCCCACCATCTACAAGGCACAAATCAGCATCTTGGCGGAATACTCTCCACTTGCCTGGATGAGTGCAGATCCAATTCGACTCCAGAAGCTCGACAACATTTAGGGCAAAGCAGCAACGTGATTGGTACACCACCCACCACTATAAACTTTCACCTCCTCTATCACCGACGTAACGTGGCTGCAATATTTCCATCTACAAGTTGCACTGCGGCAACTCACGAAGGTTTGTACGGACGCACTTCCCGAGCACGCGACCTCTACCCCATAGAAGGACAAGGACAGTAGGTTCATGGGAACACCATGATGTAAACGGTCACACGCCCCCTCGCGCAACTAACACCACATCCTGACTTGGAAGTATATCACCATTCCTTCATCGTGAACGTCTCATAAATCCTGGAAATCCCTCCCTAACAGCACTGCAGAAGCACATTCACCTTACGAACTTCAGCGGTTCAAGCAGGCGGCCCACCACCACCTCCTCAAGGGCAATTAGGGATGGGCAATAAATGCTGGATCTGCCAGCGACGCACACATCCAATGAACTAACAATTTAAAAAAAACTAATTTTAGGAGCATGGCTCAAAATGATCATTTCTGAAGACACCAAAAATCAGGGAAATCTTTGTCAAATTTAAAAGTACAAGTTACTGCTGCCATGCTCAGAAATTAGAATCAGTAATGAAGACAACATCCCATGGTCCTCATTTTCAGATTTAAAGCAGTAAGATTTCAAATAACGTGGAAAAATGTTGCAGTGAAACGGTTTCGAAATTAAGTGTGACTTGTATTTGTGCCTTTATTTATACTTTGTGGTGTCTGACTCCCATTAATATCTCTTCTTCCTCTGTTGAATAAGATAGGAGGGTTTTGACATTGTTCTCATTGCTTATATTGAGTTGTTTCTCACCTCTTGACCAGCGACAGCTTTAGCTCAACGGTTACTTCACAGCACCAACTTCTTCGCAAATGCGAATCTGTTTCATTGCGAGCGCTTCCTGACGCTTTTGTTGTCATTTCCAAACCGCTTCTTTGAAACCGAAACAAATTGTTCTTAAAATTGCAGTGCGAGCTTTTTAAAGCGCACATATATTGAGTATCAAAACCTATAATATCACAACAGCTACCCGGGTTCCATTCCCGGTTTGGGAAGTAACTTTGATACCACCGTTTTTAATTTGGAGTGAATTGATTTTATTAAATTATATGGAATGAACGTAGCATTTCACAATGGTTTTAAAAAATTAGTTCTTAATTAAAAATAATAAATTTCGGAAGTGCGATTCGAACCAAAGCCTCTGCAGGAGACAGCGATTTGAATTCGACACTTCAGAACGCTCAGCAATACTGACGGTTGAATATGCAGTCACAAGTTATTACTTCAGAAATGTTCACTCCAGGCGCTTTTTCAATGCTGCTGGAAGGCCCAATGACTAGTATATCATCTCCGCCCGGTGTCTCCTGAGCCTGTGCTCGGTGTATGGGGAGGTTTGACCCGGGTCCGTGGTATCTTGCCTCCTCGGGATGGACACTCACCCTCTGAGCTCTGGAACTCGGGAAGAGTGAATTATTAATCAGTTGCTTCAGGTTTTGAAATGTGGCGTTGATCTGCTGATATTAGCCGCTGGCTTCTTTCAGCAGAATGAAAGACATGCTAACATGATCACTGAGAAACAGACAAATCTTCAACAACTGAACTTTCATAATTCTTGAAAATGTAATCATTGAGGACATTTTATCCCCGATTTGAATTTATAAACAGTCTGTTTTCAGGAAACTGGTTTAAAATCTTCATTGCTCATGCAAATTTGATCAGTACCCAGAGAGAAGTGTTCAGCGAGCAGCTCAAATGCTGAATCCATTTTCTGCAAAACATTCCTTTGAAAAACATTTCTCTGACTGTACATAACAACAATGATCCTTTCCATGTCAATAAACTCACCAATTTCTGCGACTGCTCAAATTCCTCAAAATGAGATTCCTTTAAATGCTATTTTAGATCAGGTACTGTGTAATGAGACAGAATTAATAAAGAATATCATTGTAAAGGATCCCCTTGGGATGAGTGATCATAGCAGGGTTGAATTTCAAATTCAGACGGAGAGCGAGAAAGTTCGACCTCAAACCAGCATACCAGCCTTACATAAAGGCGATTGCAAAGGTACTTCAGAGGTTGCGAAAGTAGGTTATTAAAATAGATTACATTGTATAACGGTTGATGAACAGTGGTATACACTTAAGGAGATATTACATAACTCTCAAGAAAAATATATTCCTGTAAGGAGGAAAGGATGCAAAAGCAAAGATAGCCATCCGTGGTTAAGTAAAGAAGTAAATAGCCACTGCGTTTTGTCTTTCGTTTCTCTTAACTGCAAGGTATGCACTTCATCCGGGCCTGAAGATGTATCCACGTTCGAAGTTGCTCAACCCCTTAATACTTGCTCTATCACTATGTATAACTCGTCTAATATTTCAACATTCTTCTCCCTCATTGCAAAGTCTGCATTTTACCTCCATTTTGCGAAAAAAGTCCAAGTGTCCATTACGATTCATACCCACGTCTTCTGCCTCAACAAACAGATTTAGAAGATTAAAGAAAATAATTCGCCAACGTGAGGATCGAACTCACAGTCTTGAAATTAAGCGTTGCATTCTCACTGAGCTTATATCAGTTGAATGTCTTTGTCGTTGATTTCAGCCAGGCGCATGTTGGCTGCACCACATGGGGTTTCCTTGAACCTGAAACTTTGAACGATTTTCTCCTGAATTCCAAAGGGTGCAAGGAAATCAACCATCAAAAGCAATATCATTAACAACTGGGTTTCTGGCAAATTTCTGATCGTAAATCGCTTTCAGTGCTTGTCCATGTCCAGAAAATTGCAAATGCAGAAATTTGGGATTTTAATGACTTTTAAAGAAACATTTTTGTTTTGTGCAATTTCGATGAGAGACATTTTTGTGATAGGAATTTTATTCTAGAAAGAGGGTTTCAGCAGTTCAGCTTTCATGTAAAACTTCTCAATGCGTGTAGAGTTAAGCAGTAGTTTCTTTTGTGTAGCCGTTATCACAGTCGCTGTGCAAGCGAAATGTCTCCGGTACAATCCCGGCGGAAACATTATTTTAGTAAAAAATACTTTTGTGCGATGTAACCATACAAAAGCATTCCAGGCTACATTGTCGCATGAGGAATAAACATTAAATACCAGTTTCCTAAAATACAGAGTGTGTTCAGTCAGTTAGGGGATAAAACTTCATCTTTGATTAAAGTATCTCAAGTTATTAAATTAAGTAATCGAAGTTTCGACCGTCCCCTAAAAGACCATGTAAGCATTTATTTTATTCTGCAAAACAACGCGATCGACTAATCCCAGCAGATCCACGTCGCATTTCAAATCCGGAAACACCGTATCAATTATTCTCCCTTCCTGGCGATTAACTGGATTTGCTGCTTTCCGCTGAAAACTTCTGATGAAAGCAGTCGTGAGAAGGTGACTGACAGGTGAATGCTGCTTCTGATGCTATCTGAAACCCGATGGGAGTGGGCGGGGATTTTAAAGCCCTTTCATTGCACCAATGCAGGATAAATGAAACGTGTTTCAGAAACCTTCTTGTATGCAAACATAAGTGAGCGCATCGGTAGCACATCTAATTCCAAATTAAAAGGCTGCGTGTTCAAATCATGTCAGGGTCAAATTCGTATTCTTCCCGAATTGACATTTTCTTTGCTGCTTCACAATAACCACAGGCTTTCTCTAAAGTCTGGATCATTGTTTTTCCAGTGTCTGATTGAACAGAGCCAGAGATACAGACTGAATGGAGAAAGAGCTGGAAATGGACAAAAGATACTGACAAGGAATAAAAGCACCCAGCGATAAGGAAATTGCCTGTTTTGTTATGGTTAGTGAAAGGGCTTTTAAAGGTTGATTTCCTTGCACTCCTTGGAAATCAAGAGAAAATGGGTCATGCTCTGAAGAACAAGTTAATCCCCTGGGGCGGAGCCAACGGCCGTCTGCTTGTAATCAGGGGCATCAACGTGCTACTTACGCAATCCTGGAAAAAGATGCGATTCGTGCTTTCAAGATCGTGCGTTCGAGGTCTCCATGGTGCAATTAATTTTGTTCAACATTCTGAGGCCGCCGATTCAGATGATTGGGAATGGTGGCGGAAAATGTGAGTATAATGACTTGGAAAGGAACATTTTTGTTTTATGCTGCTCCAGTCAGAGAACTGTTTCTCAAAGGAATTTTTAGCCGAAAGTGGGATTCAGCATTTCAGCTGCTCACTGAACATTTCTCTCTACTTTTGAGCGTAGTTGCATCAACAATGAACATTTTAAACGCGTTTCCTAAAATACAGACGGTGTAAAATCAGACAGAAGATAAAACTTACTCCATGAGTGAAGTTTCACAAAATATTAAGGTTCAGTTGTTGAACTTTTGACCGTCCTCAGTGACCATTTTAGCATTTCTTTCAATCTGCGAAGCAACTCTTATAACAATAGAATTAATCCACATTTCAAAACCGGAAACAACTCATTCATTATTTGCTCTTTTCTGTTCCAGATCTCTAAGGGTTATTCTCCATCCCTTTGCTAGAAGATACCATGCATCCGGGGCACCTCCCCATACACCGAATACAGGTTCAGGAAAATCCCGGGGGAGTTGATATGCCGTTCACCGAGCCTTCCAGCAGCATTGAACAAGCGCCTGGACTGAACTGCTGTATGATAATAACTGCAAATAGGGGCATTCAGTAGGCAAGAATGACAAGTGATCGTCTTTCTAAGCGTGGATTCGAATCCTACTTCTGACATCCTTTATTTCTAACGGCGAACTCGTTTCCTTTCACACCACCCTGAAGTGCTTTGAGTAATCTATTTCATTTAATTAAAATTACTTACTTTTAACTAAAAACCGTGGTATCACTGAGTGACATTCAAAACTTCCCTAACCCGTAATCGATGTGGGGTGGCAGTAGCATTAGGAAGTGTTTTGTGAATCATTTAAAGGAGCCCTCTAAAAATTTCACACTGCTAATATATAAACACGTTTTAAAAAGAAGAATGAAAATAACAATTTAATCACTGTACCGCGTCGGCAGTGACACAGAGCCGAACATTCTGATGAAGTGGATGCTGTGATGTAATCATTGAGCTGAGCCTGACGCCCATAAACGGTCGAGAAACAACTCAATATAATGGATGATGTCAGAAATATCAGGAGCAGTGCAGTCTGGTCAAGGCCAAATCCTTCCCTTGTTAATTAACAGAGAAAGAAGAGACATGAATGGAATTTGACATCACAAAGTTAATTGGACCGAAATACAAATTACGCTTAATTTCCAAAACATTGCACTATAAAATTCTTTAACTTTATTTCAAATCGTAATGCGTTGAATATGAAAATGAGCATCACGAGATATTATCGTCAATAATGATTCTATTTTCCGTGCACGGTAGGAATTACCTGTCCAGTTAAATTTGAGAAAACTTGTCCCAGTATACTGGTGTCTGCAACAATGAACATTATGAATCATACTCCTAAAATGCAGTGTTTTTTATTAAGTTTGTTAAAAATACAAGCCTGAAGGCTCCATGCCTCAACGCGTGAAGTATTCGTAATAACGTGGATGAATTAACTGCACAGGTAGCAATAAATGAATATGATATGAATGGCATCAGGGAGACATGGCTCCAGGGTGACCAATGCCTTGGAACTCAACATCCAGGGGTATTCAACATTCAGGAAGGATAGACAGAAATGAAAAGGAGGTGGGTTAGCGTTGCTTGTTAAAGAGGAAACTAACGCAATAGTAAGGAAGGACATTATCTTGGATGATGTTGAATCGTTATGGGTGGAGCTGCGGAATACCACAGGGAAGAAAACGCTAGTGGGATTTTTTTTCCAGACAGTAGTGTTGAGGTTGGGGACAACATTAAAAAAAAAATTAGGGATGCGTGCAATAAAGGTACATCAGTTATCATGGGCGACTTTAATCTATATATAGATTGGGCTAACCAAACTGGTAGCAATACCATGGAGGAGGATTTCGTGCACTGTATTGGAATGGTTTTCTGGACCAATATGTCGAGCAACAAATTCGATGGCTGGCCATCGTACAATGGGTGATGAGTAATGAGAAAGATGAATTGGAAATCTTGTTGTGCGAGGCTGCTTGGGGAAGAGTGTCCATAATGTGATAGAATACCTTATTAAGATGAAGAGTGAAAAAGGTATTTCAGAGACTCGTGTAATAAACATGAGGGAAGGCTAGAATAAACTGGCAAATTATACTTGGAGGGTTGACGGTGGATAGCCAATGGCAAATATTTAGACATCATGTGGATAAACTTCAAATATTGTGCATGCCTGACTGGAATAAAAATAAAACGGCGAATACGGCTCAACCATGACTAACTAGGGACATTAAGGATAGTGTTAAATACAGGGAAGAGGCATATAAATTGGCCAGAACAACAGCAACACTGAGGACTGGGACACATTTAGAATTCAGCAGAGGAGGATAAAGGGTTTAATAAGGAGGGGAAAATAGAGTCTGAGAGGAATCTTGCCGGGAACTTAAAGTTTGACTGCAACATTTTCTATAGATATGTGAAGCGAAAAAGATTAGTGAAGACAAACGTGAGTCCCTTGTAGTCAGATTCAGGAAAATTTATAATGGGTATAAAAGCAACGGCAGACCAGTTGATCAAATACTTTAATATTGCGTACACGAAGGAGTACACAAATAAACTGCAAGAAGTGCAAGGGGATCGACAGTCTCGTGAGAAGAAGGAGCAAAAGGAAATCATTTTTATGCAGCAAATTTTCTTCGTTAAATTGATGCGATTGAAGGCCGATAACTCCAAGAGGCCTATCGTCTGAATCCCAGAGTATTAAGGAAGTGGCCCTCGAAATAGTGGACGCATTGGTTATCATTTTCCAACAGTCTGTCGACTCTGGATCAGTTCCTGTAGACTTGGGGTTGATAAAGTAACACCACTTTTTAAATAAGGAGGAAGAGAGAAAACGGGTAATTATAGATCGTTTAGCCTGACATCTGTGGTGGGGAAAATAATGGAATCAATTATTAAAGATGAAACAACAGCAGTGACAGGAACGGTCCAAGTCAACATGGATTTATGAAAGGGAAATCATGGTTGACAAATCTTCTGGCATAGTTGAGGATGTAACTAGTAGAGTGGACAAGGGAGAACCAGTGTATTTGATGTATTTGAACTTTAAAAGGTTTTTGACAAGATTCCACACACGAGATTGATGTGCAGAATTAAAACACATGTTATTGGGTATAATGTACTGACGTGGATAGAGAACTGGTTGGCAGACAGGAAGCTGAGAGTCGTGTTAAACGGGTCCTTTTCAGGACTGCAGGCTGTGACTAATGGCGTGTCGCAGGGCTCAGTGCTGTGACCACAGCTATTTACAATATACATTAATGATTTAGACGAAGGAATTGTGTGTAATATCTCCAAGCTTTTAGATGATATTATACTGGGTGGCGATGAGAGCTGTGAGGAGGACGCCAAGAGGCTGAAAGGTGACCTGGACAGGTTAGGTGAGTGGGCAAATGCATGGCAGATGTGCATAAATGTAAGGTTATCCACTTTGGGGGCAAAAACATGAAGGCAGAATATTATCTGAATGACGGCAGATTTGGAAAACAAGTGGCGCAACGAGATCTGCTTGTCATGGTATATCATTCATTGAAAGTTGGCATGCAGGTACATCAGGCGGTGAAGAAGGGAAATGCTATGTTGGCCTTCACAGCTAAGGGAGTTGAGTATAGCAGCAGGGTCGTCTACCTGCAGTTGTATATCGTCTTGGTGAGGCCTACTCTTGAATATTGTGTTCAGCTTTGTCTTCTAAAATGAGGGAAGATGTTCTTGCTATTGAGGGAGTGCAGCGAAGGTTCACCAAAGTGTTTCCCGGGATGGCTGGACTGACACATGAGGAGAGATTGGATCGACTGGGCCTTTATTCACTGGAGCTTAGAAGGACGAAAGGGGATCTCATAAAAATATATACAATTCTGACGGGACGAGACAAGTGTTTTGGATCAATAATAATAGACCCAGCTTCGGGATCTGGATGAATGTTAAATAAGAGACAAGAAAAATGAAGTAAAGAATAAGATACCGTTTACTGAGTGAAAAGAAACATTAGTAATACACTTTACAAAGAGAAGAGAAGTATGATAAGATGCAAGAACGCTCACGGCCTTCCGCCCGTCGGGAACTCCACAAGCGACTGATGGTCTGGAGCATTGGGAGTCCCTTCACCGCTCGCGAATCACGGTCCAAGGCGAAGTTCGAAATGCTACGGGACAATGCTGTCCGTTTATTCTTTCAAATGAACAAACTATTGAACAAAACATGGGTGCATTGGCTTATGGCTAACTCCGAATCTGTTAGGCCCCAGGTGCTTGTCCACAAAGCATGAGAGCTCAAGCCGCGGACCATCTCATAACAAGCTGAGGTGCGTCTCAAGGTCGGTTCCCTCTCTTTCTCTCGAAATAGCAACAACATTCTACGAGGCATGGGAGCAGAGACACCTTATGAACAACTAAATATTATAATCAACCCGATGTGATTAACCCCATACAATACAATCCATCCTTGATATTTAGACATTCTAAATAATATAATCAAGTTGAAGGCGTAATGCTTCAGTTACACGTTGAGTATGCGTAAGCAACACCCGCAATCTACACCTACGAATACATACAAGCAGTAATAACGCGGCGAGTAAAACAACGATCAGTGTTAGCTTTTAGAAATTGAGTTAAACAAGTTAGGTCTACAGTGGGAGGAAGATTAGTAATTGTCTTGCGTACGATCAGTGTTAGTTAACCGCCACCCTATACGGCCATCTCATGCTGTGTTTGAGGATGGAAGTAGCACATTCACAGATAACGAGACACAGAGACTGGACAGCACGAGTTTGTAAGTCGCCATTTTGGACAGAATTCCTGTGGGAGGAAGAATAAGTCTATTAATTCAGCCCCGTTTAGTCAATTTGCCCTTGGTAGAGAGGAATATCTTGACCAGTTAGAAGCACCAAATTTCCCCTGTTTGTAAGTGTTTCTTGGGGCACTGCACCCACACTTTTCCTCCTTCAAAAACTGTGTCCTGATTCTGATTTTCTTTTTCAATAGTAGAGACACTAACGTTGCCTAACATGTGGCTAATCGGAGTTCCCCCGAGCAATGGTCAGTGATTCAGATTGTGCACGTCTTGAGGTGAGATCTTTAAGTACCCTTGCAATGTGTTAGTGGGAGTTAATATTTTAATCTGTTGCTTAAGTCGCCCATTCATACGTTCTATTAATTCTGCAACTTGCGGATAGCAAGTTACGTGAAAATTCCAATAGAACCCGTTGTCTACCGATTACTGTCGCACTGTTTGACCTGTGAAGTGCGACCCATTATCGGACTGTATTTCTGCTGGCTCACCATAGTATGTGATTAAATTCTCCAGTCCTTTAATCTTACTATGTTGATTAGCTTTAGTCACTGGATAAGCTATCAAAAGTCCAGAATAGATATCAACAGCAGTGAGCGAATATTGGAACCATTGTTGCAATGGTAAAGGTCCTACATAATCAACTTGCCATATTTGTGCTGGTTGAGTCCCTCTCTTAGGCCCCAAGTTTCCACACGCGGCAAAATAAACGCCCCTCCGAGCTGGTCGCCCGTTTTTCGCGCCGATAACGGCGCTTGAAAAACAAGGCGCTATTCTCGAGCGCTTTGCAGCTCCATGTCTGCTTGGCGCGGCGCCCAGGGGGCGGAGCCTACCTCTCGCGCCGATTTTGTAAGTAGGAGGGGGCGGGTACCATTTAAATGAGTTTATTTCCTGCCTGCAACCCTGCGTGTGCGCGTTGCAGCCTCCGCGCACACGCAGTGTGAAGGAAACATTGGCACTCGGCCATTTTTGTAGTTCTTTGTAGCTGTTCAATTTTTAACATTTTTTATTGAAACAACATTGCCCTTCCATGATCAGCACTGAGACTTCTGGCAGCTTTCTCCCCCTGCGCCCGTCGGGAACCGCTGCCTCAAGTACTGAGGCTTCCTGCAGCCTTCTCCCTGCCTCCCCCCCGCTGCCGTCGGTCGGGCTCTCACTGCCTCCTCCCACTGCCGTCGGGAACGGCTGCCTCAACTTGTGAGGCTTCCTGCAGCCTTCTCCCTTCTGAAAGGTCTGCCTGAAGCACTTTCACACAGATAGGAACAAGGTTTATTTAAATCTTCTTTGCTTATTAATTTTTATTCAGGTTGGATTTATTTGTATAATAGTTGTATAAGTATAACTTAGGATTTATTGTAGAATGTAATGACTTCCCTTCCCCCCTCCCACGCCCCCGGCCCCCCATCTCGTTCCGGACGCCTAATTTGTAACCTGCGCCTGATTTTTTAATGTGTCGACAAGGTATTTTCAGGCATACAAAAATCTTCACTTGCTCCATTCTAAGTTAGTTTGGAGTACGTTTTCACTGTGGAAACTTTCAAATCAGGCGTCAGTGGCTGTACACGCCCCCTTTTGAGAAAAATTCTTTTCAAAAGTGAAACTGTTCTACCTGACTAGAACTGCAGAAAACTTAAATGTGGAGAATTCCGATTTCTAAGCTACTCCCTTCTCCACCAGTTGCTCCTAAAAATCAGGAGCAAGTCATGTGGAAACTTGGGGGCTTAATATGGGCACCGGGTTGTCGTTGCAGGGTAAAATGATTCACCTTTTAACAAAGTTCACAGGTGTTTATGATCTGTTTAACACCGTCTGTAGTAAAATGTAACCCCCTATTTCGAGCCCATTGTATCGTACACTGTATGCCCAAATGTCCAGATTTCTTTTGGGCCCACTTGCCTATGCCATATTCTTCCTCTTCAACCTCTTTGACAGCCCGTCCCCGGGCTATATTATCAACGGTGTTATTATATTCAGATGTCTTTGAAGTGTTTTTCATGTGAGCGCCCACATGATATACAGTTATTTTCATCTTCTGGGCTTTGGACCATATTGGTTCGCATAGGTGCTTTCCCCACAAGACTGTCCCAGTTATTTGCCAGTTATGTTCATGCCAGTTTCGCACCCTGCTCGCCATGCCATTTGCTATTGCCAATGAGTCAGTCTATATGTATACTTGTTGCTGTTCCTCTTCTAATTCAAGGACTACAGCTGTTAATTCTGCTAGCTGGCTGTAGACTCCCACACCCTCGTCACGCACAATTTTCTTGGTCTTTAGATTGAAGGCAGCGGCTCGCCATCGCCAAAGGCCGTTTCACCAGATCGCTGAGCAATCTGTGAACCAGGCATGGATACGCTCTTCAGGTGTAAACTGTTCAAAAGACACGCCCCAGGAAATCGGTGACTGCTGGGATAAACTGACAGATGACTGCGTAAGTTCACTCTCAGCTATTTGTGGGTATTCAGCCACATGCTCATGTAGTCGGGTGATTCCTTCTTTTCCTTTACCTGCTCTGTATGTGATATTCCATCTACAGCGCACAATTGAGCTTTGCTGCGCTCGCCGGACCTTGTTTGTCTCATTGGGCAGGTCGATTACCGCATACCACTCCGCACCTTTTTCAGACAGCCACTCTGTTATAGTTACTATATCGGGCACAGCGGTTGCCTTGGGAGGGGCACATTTTTTCAGTTGACGATATTCCACAGTCATCCTCCAACTTTTGTCGTGTTTCTGCACAGGCCAAACAGGACTATTGTCGGAGAACACCGCATGTCTAATGATATCCGCCCCCAGGAGCCCTTGTATGATTTCCACTGTAAGGTTCACACTTTCTAAAGACTTGCCACATGCAGGACAACAATACGAAGGGTTAAAAAACACTTCACTCTGTTTGAAAAAGTGGGTGGGGCTAAAACAAAAAGGAAGTGCCACTATTTTTCCAAACTAGTTTTCAGACACATGAAAGATACATTCCGCAGTCAAAAAATCACAAAAGCGCTTTCATTCACAGACAGACGTTCACAAAGGCTTTCTTCATTCAACAAAGCTTATTATGGTTACTCCCCTGCCAGGTAAGTAATCGGAATGTGTGGCCTCAGATCCCCGAGAGCTTGGGTTGATGTGGTTCTAACGGGGAGTGCTCCCCGATTCCGGCCACACCGCTAGTCGAGGGATCTTCTACATCCTCTAACTGTACTAACAATAGGCAGGCGTGCCCGACCCGCTGCCCTTGGGCTGGTCCCAATAATTCGAGTAGCGAACCCCTCATCATAGGAGGGCCACTCTTCATCAGGCTGCTCCGTATTCCTGCCGTAAAGAGCTCCTGATCTGGCCCCCGATATTGTTGCTGATATATTCCTCCCTGTGTTGCCATGTTTGGCAACTGTATCTCACCCTCCGTCTTAGTATTACAAGGT
The DNA here is from genome assembly GCF_044704955.1 of Pristiophorus japonicus. Taxonomy (NCBI): domain Eukaryota; kingdom Metazoa; phylum Chordata; class Chondrichthyes; family Pristiophoridae; genus Pristiophorus; species Pristiophorus japonicus. The sequence continues at coordinate 3,424,371 of NW_027254520.1, forward strand.
TTTACCTCCCCTTCCCAATGAAAGGCAGAGGGATATTTTTGCCGGACCCCTATAGTAACCATTTCTTGTAACTAACGAGTGGTGAAGTCACGCACCCCTCTGGTTGTTATCGGTTGATCCCCATCTTGCTATTTCGTCTTATTTCTCTAAAAATTGGTCCAGCTTCCATGGCCGGAGCTCATGGGGGAGGATCTTTAGTTTCCAGCCGTTCCCACCCCTCTCCATTTTTTCCAGCTTGCATATATTGCCCACATAATTTTACATTGGCTATTAAACACTCACTAGTATCGGATTGAGCAAGCCCATACCACATGCAGCAGCAAATACAAAATATATATTTCAAATCCAGTTATAATTTCCGTCGTCGAGCTTTCTTTTTATTTTGTACTGTCGGCAGACGGCATATTAAAGTCTCTGATTCTTCATTGACCTTGTCCGCCCGTTCATGTAGCATGCGGACCGCTTCAGTCAGGGTCGAGTTTTGACTTTTAGCAGCTGTTTTTAACTGAAGGTTTTCTGCCTCACTGGCCTTAAGTTGTTTACACATCACCGTTAAGGCTATCAACAAAATCCATCCCATTTATGCGGGACTATTTTTCTCCTGTTTGAAGCCCGCTTCTTCCAGGAGAGACAGTACCGCATGGGGTACGGCTCTGTCTTTGTTCTATTCCAATAACAGCGTATCCCCATGTAACGGGGGTCCAAACCGGGCTAGTACATTGGCAAGAGAGCCAAAACCCTCAACCCTCGTGCCCCAGCCTGGTATTATATACTTCTCTCCCGCAGGAGGAGACGGCTTCTTCTCTTTTCTCTTAAACATTTTACTAGATCCTGTTCGTGGCGCCAAAATGTATTGGGTCAATAATAATAGACAATGGTTCGGGATCTGGATGACTGTTAAATAAGAGACAAGACAAATGAAGTAAAGAATAAGATACCTTTTACTGAGAGAAAAGAAACATTAATAATACAGTTTACAAAGAGAAGAGAAGTATGATAAGATGCAACAACGCTCACGGCCTTCCGCCCGTCGGGAACTCCACAAGAGACTGATGGTCTGGAGCATTGGGAGTCATGGCACCGCTCGCGAATCACGGTCCAAGGCGAAGTTCTCACTGCTACGCGACAATGCTGTACCTATGTACTATCAAATAAGCATACTATTGAACAAAACATGGGTGCATGTGGCTTCTGGCCTACTCCAAATCGGTAAGGCCCCAGGTGCTTGACCGCAAAGCATGAGAGCTCTAGCCGCGGACCATCTCATAACAAGCTGGTGTGCGTCTCAAGGTCGCTTCCCACTCTTTCTCTCGAAATAGCAACAACATTCTACGGGGCATGGAAGCAGAGACACCCTATGAATGAGTAAATATCATAATTAACCCGATGCGATTAACCCCATACAATACAACAGGTAAGATACAAGAAGAATATTCTCCATGTTGGGGAAGTCCAGATTTAGGGGACAAAGTCTAAGCAAAAGGGGTAAGCCACTTATGACTGCGATGATGAGGACATTCTTCACTGAGAGAGTTGTTAACCTGAGGAATAGAGTTGTTGACGCAATTTCGTTCGATATATTCAAGAGGGAGTTAGATGCGGCCCTTATGGCTTAAGGGATAAAGGGATATGTAGAAAAAGCAGGAAAGCTGCACTGAGGTGAATGATCAAACATGATCTTATTGAAAAGTGGTGCAGGCTCGAAGCGACGACTGGACTTCCCTGCACCTATTTACTATGTTTTTATGTGTCCATGTTTGTATTAGTTCATGGGATCTGGGCACTAATTGTCCATCCCTAATTGCGCTTGAGAATATGTTGGTGAGCCGTTGCTCGCTGAAGACTTCAAACCCATCCGTACTTATTCAACAGATAGAGCATGGCGGTTGGTGGACGCGGGACAAAGAGAGAGAGAGAGCCTGCTTGTTTAGAGCGTGCGGCAGGGAGCGAGAACGATTTCGGTTGGGGGGACGCGGAGAGACAGCCTGGTTGTTGCGGGGCGGGGAGAGAGAGCCTGGTTTTTGGGGGGCGGGGAGAGCGAGATTAGTTGCTGGGGGAGGGCGGGTAGAGAGTAACTGCTTCTGTTGGGAGTTCAGGAATTGGGAGCATGGTTCTTTCGTGGGGAGAGTGCCATGTAGTTGGGGAGGGGTACAGAGAGCGAGCCTGGTTGTAGAAACATAGAAACATCGAAATATATAGCGCAGAAGGAGGTCGTTTTGGCCCAGCGTGTCCGTACTCTCCGATTGAAAGTCACGCGACCCTCGGCCAGCAGCCTTGAAGGTTCCCATAAACCTATGAACAATGGAAGAAATGTAAAGAGCACCAGTCCAACCAGTCCACCTAATACATCTGCAAACCACTTACACTGAAACATTTTACACTCCACTGTTACTGGAGCAATGGGATCCCCGGGAGATGCAAAAACCAGTTAAAAACCCAGGACAATTTAGGGAAAATTCCTCTCCAATACATCCAGTGACATAAACCAGTCCAGGAGGTCAGCCTGGCCGTATTCGATTCCCTGCAGTACTTACTATTATTGCTGCAGGGCAGCAAGAGGTTATCCAGGTTAATCCCAATTCCCAGCTCGATGTCCATAACCCTGCAGGTCACGGCATGTTCCGTGCCAATCCAACCATCTCTTAAAAGTGATAGGAATTCTGCATCCAACAATCTTCCAGGCAATGGGTTCCAGTTACCCACATTGCTCTGCGTAAAGAAGCCACCTGAAATCTCCTCTAAAACCTCCAGCAATCACATTAAACCTACCCCCCCCGTAAAGGACCCCTCAAACAATGGAAATAGGCCTTACTATCGACTATTTCCACGCCACTCAATATTTTGTAAAGATCAACAAGGTTTTCCCTCAAACTTCCCTGTTCCAATGAGAACAAACCCCGCCTATCCAATCTATCCTCATATCTAAATTTCTCCAATCCAGGCAGCATCCTAGTAAATATTCTCTGCATGCTCGCTAGTGCAATCACGTCCTTCATGGGACACGGGAAAATGAATTGAAGGTTGGGTGGGAGTGGATAGAAAAATAAGTCTGGTTTTTGGTGCGTGGCGGTGAGAGCCTGGTTGCTTTATCTGGGGTCGGGTGCGCAGAGAACGTGTTTGTTGGGATGGGAGTGGGTAGATAGCGCCTGGTTGTTGGGGTCGGGGCAGACATAGCCTGATTGTTGGCAGGGGCGTGGGAGAGAGCCCGGTTGTTGTTTACAGGTGGAGCCTTGTTCGTGGATGGGAGCCTTGATATTGAGGCGGTAGATAGAGCCAGATTGTTGGGCGTATGCGAGGGAGCCTGGATGAAACTGGCGGGGGGAAGCTAGAGAGAACCGAGAGTTGCGGGGGAAGAGCCTGGTTGTTGAGGCAGGGGGAGGAGAGAGCCTGCATCTTGGGTGGCGGGGGTGTCGAGAGATAGCCTGTTCGTTGAGCGTGGTGCAGAGAGGGCCTGGTTGTTGGGGGTGTGAGAGAGAGCCTGAATGTTGGGGGGCGGGGCGGGAAAGAAAGAGACTTGATCTTCTAGTATGGCAGAGCCTTTGTTAATGGGGATTAGGGGTGTAGGAGAGAGAGCCTTGTTGGGGGGATCAGAGAGTGAGACTGCTTTCTGGTGGAGGAGGGAGAGAGCAACGTTGTTGAATGTGTGGAGAGAGTCTATTTGTTGAAGGGAGCGTTTTTTTGTTGGGGAGAGAGGGAGAATGAGCATGGCTGTTAGGGGGATAGTGGGGGAGAGAGAGCGCCTGTTAATGGAATGGGGAGAGAAAAAAGGGGACAAGTTGGTCAACGGCAAACACAGAACAATCTCCCTGTTTTCAGCCACTGGCAAGAACATCGCTAAAATCGTCTTCGACCGTCTTCTCCCTGTGGCTGTGTAGCTCCTCCCGGAGTCACAGGTCGGATTCCGTCCACTGCTGGGTACAACAGACATGATCTTTACGTATGGGGTGTAGTAAGTTAACACAATCACAATCTTTAAGGAGGTGGTACTCAGTAAGGTCATCGGACTTAAGATAGATATCTCCCCCGAAATTGTTGGCTTGCATCATAGGCTCTTAAGAGAAGTAGCGGCATGAATTGTGAATGCTTTGGTTGTAATTTACCAAAGTTACGTGTATTCTGGCGATGTCCCAGCAGTATGAAAAGCAGCAAGTGTAACGACCCTATTCAAAAAAGGAGGCTGACAAAAAACATAAAACTTTAGAACAGTAAGCCTTACATCTGTGGTTGGGAAAATCTTGGAGTCCATTATCAAAGTAGCAGTAACAGAACATTTGGAAAAGCAAAATTTGGTCAGGCAGTGTCAGCATGGATTAAGGAACTGTAATTCATGTTTGTCAAATTTTCTGCAATTCTTTGAGCATGTAACGAACAGGGTGGATAAAGGGGAAGCAATGAATGTGGTGTATTTGGAGTTCCAGATGGCATTTGTCTAGGTGCCACATACAAAGTTACTGCACAAGATAACAGTTCACGGGGCTCGAGGTAATACATTAGCAATGATAGAAGATTGGCGAACAAACAGGAAGTAGAGATTACAGATAAATGATTCATTCTCTGGTTGGCAAACAGTAACGAGTGGGTGAAGAGAGAGCTTGGTGCATGGAAGAGAGAGAGCTTGCGTGGAAGAGAGAGAGCTTGGGTGAGGGTCAGTGAGAGATCATGGCGGGGTAGAGCTTTGGTGACGAAGAGATCGAGAGCTTGGGTGTATGGAAGAGAGCTTGCGGCGGGGGAGAGAGAACTTCTGGATGGGGAAGAGCTTGGGGGTGAAGAGAGCTTGAGGGGAGAAAGCATGGGGGTGTAGAGCTTTGGGGCCATAGACCTTAGCGGGGAGAGCTAGTGGGGGGAGAGTGTTTGCGGATGACGGAGCGAGAGAGAGTTTGCGGAGGGGAGAGCCAGCTTAGCGGGGAGAGCGAGGTTGGGGATGGCAGAAAAGAAAGCTTGGCGGAAAGAGGGGAGAGAAGAGAGGGCTTGGGTTGCTGGGGGGAGAAGAGAGAGCTTGGGGTGGGTGGGGTAGAAGTCAGAGCTTTGGAAGGGGGAGGAGAGAAAACTTGGAGTGGGAGGGGGAGAGAGAGAGAGAGCTGGGGGTTTGAGAGAGCTTGGGGTGTAGGAGACCTTGGAGGGTAGGAGAGCTTGGGGGTGTGTGAGCGATTTGGGGGGTGGGAGAGCTTGAGTTGTAGGAGAGCTTGTGTGTTGTAGTGGAGCTTGCGGGGTAGGAGCACTTGGGGGTAGGAGAGCTTTGCTGGTATGAGAGCTTGGGTAGGTCGGAGAGATTAGCGGGGGGAGGAGAGCTGAAACAACGTGCAAACATCGAAAATAGGTGCAGGAGTAGGCCATTCGGCCCTTCGAACCTGCACCGCCATTCAATGAGTTCATGGCTGAACATGCAACTTCAGTACCCCATTCCTGCTGTCTCGCCATACCCCTTGATCCCCCTAGTAGTAAACACTACATCTAACTCCTTTTTGAATACATTTAGTGAATTGGCCTCAACAACTTTCTGTGGAAGAATATTCCACAGGTTCACCACTCTCTGAGTGAAGAGGTTTCTCCTCATCTCGATCCTAAATGGCTTACCCCTTATCCTTAGACTGTGACCCGTGGTTCTGGACTTCCCCAACATTAATAAGAACATAAGAACATAACAATTAGGAACGGGAGTCGGCAATCTAGCCCCTCGAGCCTGCTCCGCCACCCAATAAGGTTTATGGGGAGTGGACTCACCCGCCCGCTCCCCATAACACATACTTCCCTTTTTGGATAAAAAAATCTATCTATCAGTGATTTGAATATATTCAATGAGCTAGCCTCAACTGATTCCTTGGAAAGATAATTCCACAGATTCACAATCCTCTGGGAGTCGAGATTCCTTCTCAACTCGGTTTTAAATTGGCTCCCCCGTATTTTGAGGCTGTGCCCCCTAGTTCTAGTCTCGACCAGTGGAAACAGCCTTTCCGCCTCTATCCTGTCTATCACCTTCATTAATTTAAATGTTTCTATAAGATCACCCCTCATCCTTCAGAACTCCAACGAGTAAAGTCCCAGTCTACTCAATCTATCATCAAAAGTAACCGCCTCATCTCCGGAATCAGCGTAGTGAATCGTCTCTGTACCCCCTCCAAAGTTGGTATATCCTTCCTTTAGTAAGGTGATCAAATCTGCACGCAGTACTCCAGGTGCATCCTCACCAATACCCTGTACAGTTGCAGCAGGACCTCCCTGCTTTTGTATTCCATCCCTCTCGCAATGAAGGCCAACATTCCATTCGCCTTCCTGATTACCTGCTCCACCTGCAAACTAACTTTTTGGGATTCATGTGCAAAGAAGCAGAGACGAGGTGGCCGAGAGGTTAAGGCGATGGACTGCTGATCCATTGTGCTCTGCACGCATGGGTTCGAATCCCATTCTCCTCGTCGTTGGCTTGCAGCTTAACCACTTTTTCTAAAAGAGTTTCATGCACAAGGACCCCCAGGTCCCACTGCACTGCAGCACGTTCCAATTCCTCCCCATTCAAGTAATATTCCCGTTTGCTGTTTTTCTTTCCAAAGGTGGATGACCTCACATTTTACGACATTGTATTCCATCTGCAAAACCTTAGCCCATTCGCTTAACCTATCTAAAACTCTTTGCAGCCTCTCTGTGTCTTCTGCACAACCCGCTTCCCAATAATCTTTGTGTCATCTGCAAATTTTGTTACACTATACTCTGTCTCCTCCTTCAGGTCATATATGTATATTGTAAACAGTTGTTCTCCCAGCATCGATCCCTGTGGCACACCACTAACCATCGATTTCCAACTCGAAAAGTTCCCATTTATCCCAACACGCTGCTTTCTGTTAACGAGCCAATTCTCCATCGATGCTAATACATTTCATCTGATTCCACATACCTTTATCTTCTGCAGCAACCTTGTGTGTGGCACCTTATCGAAACCCTTTTGGAAATCTAAATACACCATATCCATCGATACACCTCTATCCACCATTCTCGTTATATCCTCACATAATTCCAGTACATTTGTTGCACCTGATTTCCCCTTCATGAATCCATGTTGCGTCTGCTTGATTGCACTATTCCTATCTAGATGTCCCCCTATTTTTTCCTGAATGATAGCTTCAAGCATTTTCCCCACTACAGATATTAAATTAACCGGCCTATAGTTACCTGCCTTTTGTCTGCTCCCTTTTTTAAACAGAGGCGTTACCTTAGCTACTTTCCAATCCGATGGCACCTCCCCAGAGTCCAGAGAATTTTGGTTGGTTATAACGAATGCATCTGCTATCACTTCCGCCATTTCTTTTAATACCCTGGGATGCATTTCATCAGGACCTTGGGACTTGTCTACTTTGAGTCACATTAGCCTGTCCAGCACTACCCTGTAGTGATCGTGATTGTCTCAAGGTCGTCCCTTCCCACATTCCCGTGACCAGCAATTTTTGGCATGGTTTTTTTGTCTTCCACAGTAAAGACCGAAGCAAAATAATTGTTTAAGGTCTCAGCCATTTCCACATTTCCCATTATTAAATCCCCTTTCTCATCTTCTAAGGGACCAACATTTACTTTAGTTTATCTTTTCAATTTTATATATCGGAAAAAGCTTTTACGATCTATTTTTATGTTTTGTGCAAGTTTATATTCGTTATCTATCTTCCCCTTCTTCATTGCTTTCTTAGTCATTCTTTGCTGTCGTTTAAAATCTTCCCAATCTTCTAGATTCCCACTAACATTGGCCACCTTATACGCATTGTTTTTTTAATTTAATACTCTCTTTTATTTTCTTGGTTATCCACCACTGGTTATACCTTCTCTACCCCGTCCTTCTTTTCCCTGGAATATATTATTGTTGAGCACTGTTAAAGAGCTCCTTAAAAGTCCTCCACTGTTCCTCAATTGTGCCACCGTTTCGTCTCTGTTTCCAGTCTACTTTAGCCAACTCTGCTCTCATCCCACTGTAGTCCCCTTTGTTTAAGCATAGCACGCTTGTTTGAGACACTAATTCCTCACCCTGAATCTGTATTTCAAATTCAACAATACTGTGATCACTCATTCCGAGAGGATCTTTTACTAGGATATCATTTATTATTCCTGTCTCATTACACAGGACCAGATCTAAGATCGTTTGCTCCCTTGTAGGTTCCGTTACATACTATTCTAAGAAACAATCCCATATGCATTCTATTTATTCCTCATCAAGGCTACCCCATGCGATTTGATTTGACCAATCGATATGTAGGTTAAAATCCCCCATGATTACTGCCGTTCGGTTTTCACATGCCTCCATTATTCCTTTGATTATTGTCCTCCCCACCGTGAAGTTATTATTTGGGGGCCTCGAAACTACGCCCACCAGTGACTTTTTCCCCTGACTATCTCTATTCTCCACCCACAATGATTCAAAATTTTGTCCATTGCAGCCAATATCGTCTCGCACAACTGCCCTGATATCATCCTTTATTAACAGAGCTACCCCACCTCCTTTCACTTCTTGTCTATCTTTCGGAATTGTCAGATACCCCTGTCTGTTTAAATCCCATTCTTGGCCACCTTGTAACCAAGTTTCTGTAATTGCCACTAAATCATACCCATTTGTAATGATTTGTGCCGTCAACTCATTTACTTTATTTCGAATGCTGCGTGCGTTTAGGTAGACTGTTTTAATACTAGTTTTTAAACCATGATTTTTCGTTTTGAACCTTACTGCAGTCCCTTTATATTCATACATTTTGTCCCTTCCTATCACCTTGTGGTTTACAGTTACCCCAGTGCTACTCTGCTCTGTTGCCTCTTAACTTTTTCATTTTTTCTTGGGGTTCTGTTCATCTGAGCTCTCATCCACTCGAACTAGCTCAGAGCCCTCTCCTGGGTTCCCAGCCATTTGCCAAGCTCGTTTAAAACCCTCCCAACCATACTATCAAAACCACCCGCGAGAAAATTGGTCCCGTCTCTGTTGAGGTGTAACCTGTCCGACATTTACAGGTCACACCGTCCCCAGAAGCGATCCCAATTGTTCAGGAAAATAAAGCCCTCCCTCCTACACCAACGGGAGAGTGGAGAGCACCAGTTCCAACTGTCGCAGGATGGGAGAGTGGAGAGCACCAGTTCCATCTTTCGCAGGAGAGAGAGTGGAGAGCACCAGTTCCAACTTTCGCAGGAGAGAGAGTGGAGAGCACCAGCTCCAACTATCGCAGGAGAGAGAGAGTAGAGAGCACCAGCTCCAACTGTCGCAAGAGAGAGAGTGAAGAGCACCAGCTCCAACTGTCGCAGGAGAAAAATTGGAGAGATAGGTGAGCTTGGGGGGGCGGAGGTAGGATATCTTGTGGGTTGTAGGCAAGTTTGTGGAGCAGGAGCGCTTGCGGGGGTAGGACAGCTTTGAGGTATGAGAGCTTAGGGGTGTTCGAGAGTTTGGGGGAAGGAGAGCTTGGCGTGTCGGAGAGCTTACGGGGGCAAGGAGAGCTTGGGCTGTACGAGAGATTTGGGGTTCGGTGAGCTTGGGTGGTAGGAATGCTTTTGGGGGTAGGAGCGTTTGGTGTGTCGGAGGGCTTGCTGGGGAGTAGAGCTTGTAGGTTGTAGGAGAGCTTGGGGTGTAGAAGTGCTTGGGGGGTCAGGATAGCATTGGGAGTATGGTAGCTTGTGGGTTTGGACAGCTTGTGGGTTGTAGGAGAGCTTGGGGGCTAGGAGCGATTGCGGGTATAGGAGAGCTTTCGGAGTATGAGAGATTGGGTGGGTTGCAGAGGTTCGGGGGTAGGAGAGCTTGGGGGGAAGGAGCGCTTGGGTGCAGGGGAGCTTTGGATGTATGCGAGCTTGGGGGGTTGGAAATCTTGGGTGTTAGGAGAGCTTGTGGGTAGGAGAGCTTAGGGGGTAGGAGGCCTTCGGAAGTAGCACTGTTTGGATAGGGGTCGGGTAGGAGAGATTGTGTGCAGGAGAAATTGGGGGGATACGATAGCTTGTGGTGTAGAAGGGCTTGAGGGAGTAGAACAGCATGGAGGCTAGGTGCTTGAGGTGGGTGGAGGCCTTATGGTGTGTAGAAGAGCTTTTGGGGGTGTTACAATTGTTGGGGGGGTTAGAGCTTTCGGGTATAGAAGTGCTTCAGGATGTAGAAGAGCTTGAGGTTTAGAAGAGCTGGGATTCGAAGAGCGGGGGTTGGTAGAAGAGCCTCGTGGTGTAGAAGAACTTGTGGGGTGGAAGGGCTGGAAGAGCATGGGTGGAAGGGTTAGAAGAGCTTTGGGGGAATGGGTAGAAGAGCTTGTGGTGGCAGAGGAGAAGAACTTGGTGGGAACTGTAAGGAGAGCTTGGGGGTTACGAGAGCTTCGGGGTTACGAGAGCTTCGGGGATACGAAAGCTTGTGGTGTACGAGAGCCTGGGCATATCGAAAACTTGGGGTGGTACAAGAGCTTGGGGTGGTGCGAGAACTAGGCTGGTACGACAGCTTCGGAGGTACGAGGGCCTGGTGGATATGAGAGCTTAGTGCGGGGGGGGGGCGGTACGAGCGCTTCGGGTGGGTAGGGGAGCATGGCTGGGTAATTGAGCGTGAGGGGCAGGAGAGCTTGACGGCGGGCGGGGCGGTTGGCGAGCTTGATGGGTAGGAGAGCTTGAGCGGTAGCAGATCTTGGAAAAGAGAAGATATTTGGGGGGGGGTAGGAGAGCTTGGGTGTAGGAGACTTGAGGGGTAGGAGAGCTTGGTGTTTAGGAGAGCGTGTAGTTGTCGGAGAGCTTGGAGGTTAGGTGAGTTTGGGGCGTAGGCGTCTTTGAGGGATTAGGGGAGCTTGTATGGGGTAGGGGAGCTTTGGGTGTTGTAGGAAAGCTTGTGGGGTGGGAGATCTTTGGGGCGTCGGAGAAATTGGGGGAACGATGCCTGCGGTGAAGGAGAGCTTGGGGCGTAGAAAAGCTTGGGAGGTAGGAGATATTGATGTTTAAGAGAGCATGGGGTGTAGGAGACCTTGGAGTTGTAGGAAAGCTTAGTGTGGTAGAATAGCTCGGAGGTGTAGGGAAGCTAGGGGGGCGGGAGGAGAGCTTGGGGATGTAAGAGATCTTGGGGGGTACGAGAGCTTCGGGGAGGTAGGGAGGATTGGGGGTTTGGCGAGCTTGGAGAGATAGGAGAGCGTGGGGGATTAGGAGAGCTTGGGGGTCGGTGAGGTTTGGGGGCCATAGGAGAGATTGGGGGTTGCGATAGCTTGTTGTATATGGGAGTTGGGGGAAGGAAAGCTTGAGGGTAGAAGAGTTTGAGGGGGGTAGGAGAGCTCGGTGGATTAGGAGACCTTCGAGGTGTTGGAGGGCTTGGGCTGGTAGGAAACATTTGGGCATAGGAGAGCTTGGGGGTGAGGAGAGCTTAGGGGTGTTGCCGAGCTTGGGGGTTAGGAGAGCTAGGAGGGGTTAGGAGAGCTTTGCGAGTATGAGAGCTCGGCTGAGTCAGAGCGGGTAGGAGAGTTTGTGGGTTGTAGGAGAGCTTGGAATGGGAGCACTTGCGGGGTTATGAGAGCTTTGGGGTGATGAGAGCTTGGGGGATGGAGAACGTCGGTGGGGTAGGAGACCTTGGGAGGTAGGAGAGCTTGGTAGGGGCAGAGAGTGTTTAGGCTAGGAGCGCTTGGGTGGAGGAGAGCTTGTGCTTGTAGTCGAGCTTGGTGGGTAAGAGTGCTTTGGGGGTATAACAGTTTGGTGGTGGGGGGTTTGGAGAGCTTGCAGGGGTAGGAGAGCTAGGACGGTAGGAGAGCTTCACGGGAGTAGGAGACCTTGCGTGATAGGAGAGCTTGTGGTTAGAGGTGGGTGTGGTAGGACAGATTGTGTGTACGAGAGCTTGCGGGTGTAAGTTATCTTGTACGATAAAAGGCCTTGCGGGGTAGAGGAGCTTCGGGGTTAGGAGCTTGAGATGGGTGAAAGAGCTTATGGGCTGGCAGAAGAGCCTGGGTGGGTAGACGAGCTTTTGAGGGTTCTGGAAATGTTGGGGGTTAAAAGCTAGGTGTGTCGAAGTGCTTGGAGGTGTAGAAGCGCTTGGCGGGGCGAGAAGAGCTTGTTCGGATAGAAGAGCTTTGGGGAAGGGTTAGAAAAGTTTGTGATGGAACGTAGTAGAAATTGGTGCGAACGTGTAGGTGAGCATAGGGATTACGAGAGCTTCGGGGTTACGAGATCTTGGGGGTACACGAGAGCTTGGGGTCAGTACAAGAGATTGAGGGAATGAGAGCTTGGGTGGGTACGAAAGCTTGGGGTGGTACAAGAGCTTGGGAGGTACTAAGGCCAGGAGTGTGTGAGAGCTTGGGTGTGGTACGAGAGTTTAAGGGGGTAGGAGAACTTGGATGGCAGCAGAGCCTGAGGGCGGTATGTAGTTATGCTCGGGGAATAGGTGAGTTTGGGGGTTTAGGAGAGCGGGGGATGGGAGAGCTTGTGTTGTCGGAGGAGATTTGGAGGTAGGAGAACTTGGGGTTTTAGGAGAGCTTGGGTGTAGGCGTATTTCGGCGTTTGTGTAGGGTAGGAGAGTTTGTCTTGTGGTAGGAGATATTCAGGGGGTAGTAGAGCTTAGGTAGGTAGCGGAGATTGGAGAGTTAGGATAGCTTGAATGTGTAGAAACGCTTGGGGGTAGGAGAGCGTTGGGGGGTTTGGAGAACTCGAGATATAGGGTCGCTTGGGGGATCCAAGAGCCTTGGGGTACGAAAGCTTGAGAGGGTACAAGAGCTTGGGGTGTATGAGAGTTTGGGGGTAGCAGAGCATGTGTGCTGGGTTGAAGAGCTCGGTGGGTTAGGAGAGCTTGGAGGTGTAGGTGTGCTTGGGGGTGTTAGTAAAGCTCGGTTGGGGTGGTGTAGGAGAGTTTGGGTGGTTCAGAGATCTTAGGAGGAAATCTAAGCTTGTGGGGGCTAGGAGAGCTTGGGCGAGTAAGAGAACTTGGGAGATTGTTGCAGAGCTTGGGGGAGTAGGAAAGCTTGGGGGTGGGTAGGGGAACTTGTTGGCAGGAGAGCTTGGGGGTGAAGGAGAACTTGGAGGGATTGGACAGCTTGGCTGGGATAGGAGAGCTTGGGCGGTGTGGGGGCGGTGGGTGGTAGGACAGCTTGCGTGGCAAGAGAGCTTGTGGGGCTTCGGAGAGCTTGTGGGGCAGAAGACTCTTGGGCAGTAGGATAGCTTAGGGGTCGGTGAGCTTCTCGGGTGTGGCGTAGGTGACCTTTGTGGGGTAGGGGAGCTTGTGGGCGTCGGAGAGCTTTGAGGGAGTAGGCGAGTTTGGGGGTGTAGGAGTGCTTGGTGGCGTAGGAGAGCTTCTTGTGTAGGTGAGCTTGCGGTGGCAGGAGTGCTTGGGAAGGTGTAGGAGAGCTCGGGTTCCGTAGGAGAGCTCAGGATTGTAGCAGCGCTTTGGTGGGGGATAGAAGAGCTTGATGCGTCGGCTAAGGGGGTAGGTGAGCTTTGGGGGTCGGGAAGCTCGGGGGATAGGTGAGCTCGGTGGGTACGACAGCATGGGGTGTAGGAGAGCTTGGAGGAGTCAGAGAGCTTGGGGGTAGGAGAGCTTGATGGTGACGACGAACTTGATGGTGTAGGAGAGCATGGAGGGTAGGAGAGCTTGCGAGGGTAGGAGAGCTTGGGGGATACGGGAGCTCGGGGGTGGGTTTAGGAGAGCTCAGTGTTCGAAAAGCTTGGGGCGGTTTACGAGAGACTGGGGTTTCGAAAGCTTAAGGGGGTACGAGAGCCTGCGGGGTACGAGAGCTTGCGGGGTAGGAGAGCTTGGGTGTAGGAGAGCTTCTGGGGAATCGAAGAACTCAGTAGATTGGAGGATCTCAGAGGGGTAGTCGAGATTGGGTTTGGTAGGAGAGTATGGGCGGGTTGGAGAACTTGGAGGGGTGGGTGGCAGAGCTTGGGGAGTAGGTCTTTTTGGGGATTAGGTGAGCGTGGGGTTGTCGGAGAACTTGGAGGCGTAGGAGAGCTTGGTTGGTAGGAGATCGTGGGGTATAGGAGAGCTTTAGGGTGTAGAAGAGCTTGGGGGTGTAGGAGATTTTGGGTGGGTAGTAGAGCTTCTAGGGTAGGAGAACTCGAAGCGGCGGGATTAGGAGAGATCGGGGGTGCAGGAAAGCCTTGGGGGCAGGAGTGCTTCGCGGGTAGTCGACCTTGGCGGGTAGGAGAGCTTACGGTGGTAGGAGAGATTTATTCGTTAGCAGTGCTTAATGCGATAGGAGAGCTTGGGGGCGTTAGGAGAGCTTGGGGTTGTAGGATAGCGTGTGGGTGGGGGACCTCCGTGGAGGGTGGTAGCGCAGATTGGTTGTAGAGAGTTTGTGGGGGTAGGACAACCTGCGGTGGTAGGAGAGCTTGGGGGAGGGTCGGAGAGCTCTGGGTCTGGTAAGAGAGCTTGGAGGTAAAGGATAGTTTTGGGGGAATGCAATCTTCCGGGGTGTAGGGGAGATTGGGTATAGGAGATCTTGGTGAAGCAGGAGAGCTTGGTGTGGTAGGAGAGCTTGGGGGGTGTGTAGGAGGACTTGAAGGGTAGGAGAGCTTGTGGATGTAGGACAGCTTGTGGGTAGGCGACCATCGTGGTGGGTGGTAGGGCAGATTGGTTGTTGAGACCTTTTGCGGATAGGTGGGCTTGCGGAGGTGGGAGAGCTTGGGGGAGGGTAGTGGAGCTCGGGGTGGGGTAGGAGTGATTGGAGGTAAAGGAGAGCCTGGGGGGTATGAGATCTTGCAGGGTTTAGGGGAGATTAGCGGTAGGAGAGCTTGTGTGGTGGTCGGGGAGCTTGGGGGTAGGAGATCTTTGGTAGGAGAGCTTGGTGAAATAGGTGTTCTCGGTGGGGTAGGTGAGCTTCGGACGTAGGAATCGTTGGGGAATTTAGAGAGTTTGGCCGGGTAGTAGAGCTTGGCTGGGTTGGGGGATATTGGAGGTAAGAGCCCTTGTTGTGTCGGAGAGCTTGGTGGGGTTTGAGAGATTTCGTGGGGTAGGAGAGCTGGACGTGTAGGAGAGTTGGAGAGGTAGCAGAGCAAGTGGTATAGGAGAGCTCGAGAGAGTAAGAGAGCTTTGGGGATAGGAGAGCTTGGGGTGTAGGCAAACTTGGGGGAGTAGGAAGGCTTCAATAGGTAGGAGAACTTGGGGGGGGTAGGAGAGTTCGTGGGATGGGAGAGCTTTGCGGGGGATAGGATAGCTTATGGGAGTTGGACAGGTTAAGGGGTCGGAGAGATCATGAGGCAGGATCGCTAAGAGGGTAGAAAAGCTCTGGTTGCTATGAGAACTCGGTGGTTTTGGAGAGCTCAGGGATTTGCAGAGCTGGGGCGATAGATGAGCTTGCTGCGGTAGGAGGGCGTGGCGAGTAGGAGAACGTGCGAGTAGGCGAACTCGAGTGTTCGGAGAGATTCGCGGCGCAGGAGAGCTTGGGCAGCTCGGATAGCTTGAAGGAGTAGGACGACTTGAAGGGATAGGAGAGCTTGGGGTGGGTAGGAGAGCTTGAGGGTTAGGACAACTTGGCGGGTAAGAGAGCTCCGGGGTTTAGGAGAGCTTGGGGTTGAAAAGAGCTCGGCAGTGGCAGGAGAGCTCTGCGGTTTCGGATAGTACTGGGGGTAGGCGAGCTGGTGGGGGTGTAGGAGAGCTTGGGGCGTAGGCGACTTGAAGGGATAGGACTGCATTGAGGAATAGGAAAGCTTGGGGTGGGTAGGAGAGCTTGAGTGTTGGAGAGCTTGCGCGGGGAAGCTGACATTCGGGGGATAGGAGAGCTCGGGGGGTTAGCAGAGCATGGAACTTAGGAGAGCTTTGAGGCGTTAGGAGTGCTTTGGGTGATAGGAGAGCTTGATGGGGTAGGATAGCCGAGGGGGATAAGATAGCTTGGGGGCAGGAGGGTTTGTGGGTGCTTGGCATAATTGAGCTTGGTATGGTAGAGAGCTTGGGGTAGGGTAGGACAGCTTGGGGGGTCAGGCGACTTCGGTAGTAGGGGAGTGGTAGGGAGCTTGGGAGTGTTGGCAAGTTTGGGGAGTGATAGGAGAGCTCGTTGAGTAGGCGACCTTGGTGGTGTGTAGGGGAGTTTCGGAGTAGGAGAGCTTGCCGGGGTAGGAGAGCTTGGAGGAGAAAGGAGAGCTTGGTGGGTAGGCGACTTTGTGAGGGTGGAGGGGAGATTAGGTGAAGGAGAGCTTGGTGATTGGGGCGGGGTTGGAGTGCTTGGGGGTGGGGTAGGAGAGATTGGAAGTTAGGAGAGATTGGGCGGATAGGAGAGCTTTGAGGAGTAGGAGAGCTTGGTGGGGTAAGAGAGCTTGGTGGGGTTGACGAGCTTGGTGGGGTAGAATAGCATGGGGATAGGAAAGCTGGGGGATAGGAGAGCTTGGAGAGGTAGTAGAGTTTGGGCTTTAGGAGAGCTAGCGAGTAGGAGAGCTTGTGGCGGGTAGGAGAGCTAAGTGGTAGGAGAGCTTGGGTTAGGCGAGCTTGGAGCGATAAGAGAGCTCGGGGTGGTTGGAGACCTGGCGGGGTAGGACAGCTTGGGTCGGTAAGAGAGCTTGGAGCATAGGAGAGCTTTGGTGTATAGGCAAACTTGGAGGGGTGGGTAGGATAGCTTCGATATGTAGGAGAGCTTGCGTGGGGGGTAGGAGAGCATGGGGGAGGGGGAGGAGAGCTTGGTGGGTGGGCATCCTTGTTAGGGGAGTGGTAGGAGAGATTGGTTGTAGGAGTGCTTGGGCGAGAGATAGGAGAGCTTGGCATACGTTAGGAGAGCTTGGAGATATCGGAGAGCTTGGTAGGGTAGGAGATCTTGTTGGGGTAGGAGATCTTTGCGCGGTAGGGGAGCTTTTTGTGTTTGGTGAGCTTGGCAGGGTAGGAGAGCTTGGTCGGGGTTAGGAGAGCTTGGGGTAGGAGACCCTGGTGTGCAGGAGAGCTTGGTGGGGTTTGATGGCTTGGTTGGGTAGGAGAGTTTGCCGGGGTAGGAGAGTTTGGGAAGGTATGAAATCTTGGGGGCCAGGAGAGCTCGGGGAAGGAACACTTAGAGAGGCAGAAGAGATTGGGCTTTAGAAGAGCTAGAGGGTAGAAGAGTTTGTGGGGGGTAGGAGAGCTTGTGGGGTTTAGGAGAGCTTGGGTGGGTAATTGAGCTTGGGGCATAGAAGTGCGTGGGTGTGTAGGGAAACTTGGGGGGAGGTAAAAGAGCTTCGATAGATAGCAGAGCTTGTGGGGCAGGAGCATTTATGAGGTAGGAGAGCTTGGCGGTGGGTAGGATAGCTTATAGGAGTTGGAGTGCTTGGGGTGTAGAGGAGCTCGTGGGGTAGACGAGTTTGGAGGGTAGAAGAGCTCAGGTTAGTTGGAGAGCTGGGGGCAGGAGAGCTTGGGGGGATAAGAGAGCTTGCGGGGGTAGGAGTGCGTGGGGGGCAGGTGGGAGATCTTGGTGGGTAGGTGAACATGGAGGGATAGGGCAGCTTGCAGGGTAGGAGAGCTTGCGTGTGCAGGGTGGCTTGGTGGAGTAGGAGAGATTTGCGGGGTAGGAGAGCTTGAGGTGTAGGTGACATTCGGGGGTTGTGAAAACTTGTGGAGGTTAGAAGAGCTTTGGGGGTTGGAGAGCCGAGGAGCGTAGGATAGCTTGGGAGTAGGCAAGCTTGTGGGGGTTGGCGTATGTGAGCTTGGTGCGGTAGAAGAGCTTGTGGGTGAAGGAGAGCTTTGGAGGATGGGGTAGGAGAGCTTGGGTGTATCGGAGAGCTTGGTGGTCGGGTAGGAGATCTTGGCCGGTAGGCGAGCTTGCGGAGTAGGAGAGCTCCCGGGGTGGATAGGAAAGCTTGAAAGTGTTGGAGAGCTTGCAGCGGGTAGGAGAGCTTGGTGGTTAGGCGACTTTGTGGGGTTCTAGGGGAGATTGGGTATAGGAGAGCTTGGGGTGTTGAATAGCGTGGAGGTCGGGTAGGAGAGAGTGGGCGGTAGGCGAGTTTGCAGGGTAGAGGAGATTGGGGTGGGAGGAGAGTTGCGGGGGAGGAGAGCTTGCGGGGGTTAGGAGAGCTGGGGGAAGTATAGCTTTGTAAGGTAGGTGAGCTTGGGGGTTAGGAGAGCTTGCAGGGGTAGGAAAGCTAGGGGGTAGGAGAGATGAGGGGGGCAGAAGAGCTTGAGGAGGTAGCAGAGCTTGGGGGTTAGGAAAACTAGGGAGATAGGAGAGCTTGAGGGGTAGGAGAGCTTCTGTGGTTTGAAGTGTTTGGGGGGTAGGAGAGCTTTGAGGGTAGATGAGCTCAGGAGCGTAGGTGAGCTTGGAGGGTAGGAGTGCGTAGGAGGGCTGGAGATGTTGTGGGACAGGCGAACTTGCGGCTTCGGAAGAGATTCGCAGGGTAGGAGAGCTTGGAAGAGGTAGTATAGCTTGATGGTAGGAGAGCTTGGGTGGTACGAGAGGTTGAGGGTATGAGAGCTTGCTGGGGTAGGAGAGCTTGGAGCGCAGGTGAGCTTGGAGGGGTAGGTTAGCTTGGGGGTGGTAGGAGAGATTGGGGGTGTTAGCAGAGCTTGGGATTTAGGAAAGATTGGGTGGTAGGCGAGCTTGGGGAAGAGGAGAGCTCGGGGTGGGGGCGCAGGAGAGCTCGGTGGGTAGGAGAGCTTAGGAGAGGTAGGAGAGCTTGGTGGGGTAGGAAAGATGGGGAGTTAGGAGAGCTTGGGGTGGATAGGTGAGCTCGGGTGTGGTAGGAGAGCTCGGGGGAGTAAGACAGCATTGTGGCTGACGGACAGGTGAGGGCAGTAGGAGAGCTTGGGGCATTGGTGAGCTTGGAGGGAGAGGAGAGCTTGGAGACATATGAGAGCTTGGAAGGATAGGAGAGCGAGTATGTGTAGGGGGCCATGGGGGAATAGGAGAGCATGACAGGAGAGCACGGTCACCTGATATGCTCCTCCTGTACCATGTGGGAGCTCAGGGACACATCCGATGTCCCTGACGACTACTTGTGTGGAAAGTGTATCGGCCTCCAGCTCCTGACGGACCGCGTTGCGAAATTGGAGCTGAGGGTGGATTTCCTCAGGAGCATCCACGCTGCTGCGAATTACATGAGTAGCACTTGTAGCGAGTTGGCCTTACCGCAGGTGAAGGGTCCACAGCCAGATAGGGAATGGATGACCAGCAGGAAGAGCAGTGCAAGTAAAGTAGTGCTGGGGTCCCCTGCGGTCATCACCCTGCAATAAAAAATGCACCACTTTGAGTACTGTTGAGGGGGAAGACTCATCAGGGGAGGGCAGCAGCCAAGTTCAAGGCACCGTGTCTGGCTCTGCTGCATAGGAGGGCAGAGAAAAAAGTGGGAGAGCGATAAGTGATAGGGGATTCAATTGTAAGGGGAATAGATAGGCGTTTCTGCGGCCGCAACCGAGACTCCAGGATGGGATGTTGTCTCTCTGGTGCAAGGGTCAAGGATGTCTCGGAGCGGGTGCAGGACATTCTGAAAAGGGAGGGTGAACAGCCAGTTGTCGTGGTGCACATTGGTTCCAATGATATCGGATAAAAAACGGATGAGGCCCTACGAGACGAATTTAAGGAGGTAGGAGCTAAATTAAAACATAAGACCTCAAAAGTAGTAATCTCGGGATTGCTTCCAGTGCCACGTGATAGTCAGAGTAGGAATCGCAGGATAGCGCAGATGAACACGTGGCTTGAGCAGTGGTGCAGCAGGGAGTGATTCAAATTCCTGGGGCATTGGATCCGGTTCTGGGGGAGGTGGGAATAGTACAAACCGGACGATCCACACCTGGGCAGGACCGCAACCAATGTCCTAGAGGGAGTGTTTGCTCGTGCTGTTGGGGAGGAGTTAAACTAATATGGCAGGGGGATGGGAACCAATGCAGGGAGACACAGGGAAACAAAATGGAGACAGAAGCAAAAAACAGAAAGGTGATGAGTAAAAGTGGAGGGCAGAGAAACCCAAATCAAAAATGAAAAAGGGCCACTGCACAGCAAAATTCTAAAGGGTCAAATTAAATAAAAAGGCAAGCATGAAGGCTCGGTGCCTCAATGCAAGGAGTATTCAGAACGCAGGAGAGGGCACTGAGCTAGTTAAAGTGGGTGAGAGCTCAGATGAACAGGATCCCAAGAAAGAATGCAAAAGGCAGGAGGCAACAGAGCAGTGTAGCACTGGGGTAAGTGTAAACGAGAAGGTGATAGCAAGGGACACTATGTATGAATATAAAGGGGCTGCAGGATGGGTCAAAACTAAAAATTATTGTTTAAAAACTAGTATTAATAAACTCTACCTAAACGCACGCAGCATTCGAAATAAATAAATGAGTTGACGGCAAAAATCATTACAAATGGCTATGATTTGATGGCCATTACAGAAACGTGGTTGCAGGGTGGCCAAGACTAGGAATTAAACATACAGGGGTATCTGACAATTCGGAAAGATAGAAAAGAAGGGAAAGGAGGTTTGATAGCTCTGTTAATACAGGATGGTATCCGGGTAGTTGTGAGAGACGATATTGGCTCTAATGAACAAAATGTTAAATCATTGTGGGTGGAGATTAGAGATAGTAGGGGGAAAAAATCACTGGTGTGCATGGTTTATCGGCTCCCAAATAAGAACGTCACAGAGGGGCGGGCATAATCAACGGATAAATGGAGGCATGTGAAAAAGGAACGGCAGTAATCATGGGGGATTTTAACCGACATATCGATTGGTGAAAACAAATCGCACAGGGTAGCCTTGAAGAGAAATTCATAGAATGCAGACGGAATTGTTTCTTCGAACATTATGTTACAGAACCTACAAGGGTACAAGCTATCTTAGATCTGGTCCTGTGTATTGCGACAGGAATAATAAATGATCTCCGTGTAAAAGATCCTCTCGGAATCAGTGATCACAGTATGGTTGAATTTGTAATACAGATCGAGGGTGAGGAATTAGTGTCTCAAACGAGCGGACTATGCTTAAACAAAGGTGACTACAGTGGGATGAGGGCAGAGTTGGCGAAAGTAGAGTGAAAACACAGACTAAACGGTGGCACAATTGACGAACACTGGAGTACTTTTAAGGAGCTCTTTCATAGTGCACAACAAAAATATATTCAAGTGAAAAAGATGGGCAATAAGAGAATGGATAACCAACGTGGATAACCAAGGAAATAAAGGAGAGTATCAAATTAAAAGCCAATGCGTATAAGTTGGCCAAGGTAAGTGGGAAACTAGAAGATTGGGAAAATGTTAAACGACAGCAAAGAATGACTAAGAAAGCAATAATGAAAGGAAAGATAGATTCCGAAAGTAAACTTGCACAAAACATAAAAACAGATCGTAAAAACTTTTACCGATATATATAATGGAAAAGAGTGGCTGAAGCAAATATTGGTCCCTTAGAGGATGAGAAGGGGGATTTAATAATGGGAAATATGGAAATGGCAGAGACTGAAAATAAGTATTTTGCTACGGTCTTCACAGTGGATGTCAAAAAAACCATGCCAAAAATTGCTGGTCACGTGAATGTGGGAAGGGAGGACCTTAAGATAATCACTGTCACTCGGGGGATAGTCCTGGACAGGCTAATGGGACTCAAGGTAGACAAGTGCCCTGGTCCTGATGAAATGCATCCCAGGGTATTAAAAGAGATGGTGGAATTTATAGCAGATGCATTCGTTATAATGTACCAACATTTTCTGGACTCTGGGGAGGTACCAGCGGATTGGAAAGCAGCTATAACGCATCTGTTTAAAAAAGAGGGCAGACAAAAGGCAGGCAATTATAGGCCGGTTAGTGTAACATCTGTAGTGGGGAAAATGCTTGAAGCTATCATTAAGGAAGAAATACCGGGACATCTAGATAGGAATAGTGCAATCAAGCAGACGCAACATGGATTCATGAATTGGAAATCATATTCAACTAACTTACTTCAATTATTTGAGGATATAACGAGCATGGTGGATAAAGGTGTATCGATTGATGTGGTGCATTTAGATTTCCAAAAGGCATTCGATAAGGTGCCACACAAAAGGTTACTGCAGAAGATAAAGGTACGTGGAGTCAGAGGAAATCTATTAGCTTTGATCGAGAATTGGCTGGCTAACAGAAAGCAGAGAGTCGGGATAAATCGCTCCTTTTCGGGTTGGAAATCGGTTGTTAATGGTGTGCCACAGTGATCGGTGCAGGGACCACAACTGTTTACAAAATACAAAGATGACCTGGAAGAAGGGACAGAGTGCAGTGTAACAAAATTTGCAGATGACACAAAAATTAGTGGGAAAGCGGGATGTGCAGAGGACACAGAGAGGCTGAAAAGAGATTTAGATAGTTTAAGCAAATGGGCTAAGATTTGGCACATTGAATACAACGGCGGAAAATGTGAGGTCATCCACCTTGGAAAATAAACAGTACAAGGGAATATTATTTGAATGGGGAGAAATTAGAACATGCTGTGGTGCAGAGGGACCTGGGGGTCCTTGTACATGAATCCAAAAAATTAGTTTACAGGTGCAGCGGGTAATCAGCAAGGCGAATTGAATGTTGGCCTTCATTGCGAGAGGGATGGAGTTCAAAAGCAGGGAGGTCCTCCTGCAACTGTACTTGGTGAGTCCGCACATGGAGTACTGCGTGCAGTTTTGGTCACCTTAATTAAGGAAGGATATAGTAGCTTTGGAGGAGGTACAGAGGCGATTCAATCGGCTGATTCTGGAGATGAGGGGTTTACCTTATGATTACACATTGAGTAGACGGGGTCTTCACTCGTTGGAGTACAGAAGGTTGAGGGGTGATCATACAGACTCATTTAAAATAATGAAAGGGATAGAAAAGATAGAGGCAGAGAGGTTGTTTCCACTAGATGGGGAGACTAGAACCAAGGCTCAAAATGCGGGGGAGCCAATTTAAAACCGAGTTGAGAAGGGATTTCCTCTCCCAGAAGGTTGTGAATCTGTGGAATTCTTTGCCCAGGGAAGCAGTTGAGATTAGCTCATTGAATGTATTCAAATCACAGATAGATAGATTTTTAGCCAATAAGGGAACTAAGGGTTACGGGGAGCGGGCGGGTAAGTGGAGCAGAGTCCAGAGCCAGTTCAGCCATGATCTTGTTGAATCGCCGAGCAGGTTCAAGGGGCTAGATGGCCTACTCCTGTTACTAATTCTGATGTTCTTATGTTATGGTAGCAGAGCTCGGGGGTGGAGTATGAGAGCTTGTTGTGGCAGGAGAGCTTGTGGATGTAGAACAATATTGGGAGGGGGAAGGAGAGCTTACGGTTTGTATCAGAGCTTGAGTGATAGGAGAGTTAATATTGTGGTGCTGCATGCGGGGGTAGGAGAGGTTTGGGCTGTAGGAGAGCTTGCGGGCGTCGGAGAGCTTGGTACGTAAGCGAACTTTGGAGGGTAGGATAGCTGGGTGTTAGGAGAGCTTGGCGGGGATGTAGCAGAGCTTGGTGGGGTAGGTGAGCTTGAGGGGATGGCGAGCTCGCGGTGGCGGGGGGTGCAGTAGGAGAGCTCAGCGGGGTAGGAGAGCTTGCGGGTGTAGGAGAGCTTGCAGTGGGTAGGAGAGCTTGGTGGCGCGTAGGCGAGCTCGGGCTGGTGTAGGAGAGCTTGGAGATGTCGGAGAGCTTTGTGTGGTAGGAGTGCTTGGCGGGGTAGGAGAGCTCGAGGGGTACGAGAGCTTGGGGAGGTAGAAGAGCTTGGCAGTTAGCAGAGCTGGGGGTGGTATGAAAGCGTGCGTGGGGTAGAAGAGCTCAGGGGGTCGGAGTGCTTGTGGCATATTAGAGCTTGGGGGTATAGGAGAGCTTTGGGTGTAGGAGTGTGTGGGGGTTTGGAGGATGTGCTGGGTAGGCGAACTTGGGGGTTTGGAGAGATTCACCGGGTCGGAGACCTTGCTGTGGTGGCAGAGTTTTGCGAGTAGGAGTGCTTGAGTGTTGGGAGAGCTTGAGGGTACGAGAGCTTCTTGAGATTGGAGAGCTTGCTCGGTTAGCAAGGTTTTGTAGGATAAGAGATCTTGGTGCGGAAGGAGAGATTGGGAGGAAAGAGAGTTGGGGGTAGGAGAGAATGGGGGACAGGCGAGCTTGGAGCTGTAAGAATGTTTCGGGGGGTAGGAGAGCTTGGTCGGGATGAAGAGCTTGGTGTGTCGGAGAGCTTGGGCGGTAGCAGAGCTTGGTGGGCAGGAGAGCTTGGGTGTTGGGAGAGCATGAGGGTTTGAGAGCTTGTGAGTAGGAGAGCTTGGTGGGGTTGGAGGGGTGGCACAACTTTGGAGTGGTCGGAGAACTTGGAGATGTTGCGAGAGCTTGGGTTTATGAGAGCTCGGGGGTGGGTAGAAGAGTTCGGGGGGTAGGAGAGTGTGGGAGTGTATATGAGAGCCTGTGGGTACGAAAGCTTCGGGGATACGAGAGATTGGAGTTACGATACATTGGGGCGTAGGATAGCTTGTTGAGTGATAGAAGTGCTCGGTGGATTTAGGACAGCTCGGAGGTGTAGGAGAGCTTCGGGGGTTAGGAGATCTTGCGGAGTTAGGAGTGCATGGCAGGTAAGAGAGCTTGGGGAGATAGGAGAGCTTGGGGGTTAGGAGAGCTAGGGGGATTGGAGATCTCGAGGGGTAGGAGAGCTTCTGGGGTTTGGAGTGCTTGGGATGTCGGAGAGCTTGTAGGGGAGAAGAGCTCAGGGGCATAGGCGTGCTTCGATGGTAGGAGTGTGTGGGGGGGTTGGAAAAGATGAGGGACAGGCGAACTTGAGGCTTAGGAGAGATTCGCAGGGTAGGAGAGCTTGGAGAAGATAAAATAGCTTGGGCTAGGAGAGCATGGTGGTGGGAGAGCTTGAGTGTATGAGAGCTTGCTTGGTGTAGGAGAGCTTGGAGCGTAGGCGACCTTGGAGGGGTAGGTAAGCTCGGGGGTGCGAGGAGAGTATGGGATGTTTGAGAGAGCTTGGGGGTTAGGAGAACTTGCGGGTGGTTGGTGATCTTGGGGCATAGAATAGCCTGGGGGTGATGTAGGAGAGCTCGGGGGGTCGGAGAGCTTAGGAGGGGGTACGAGAGCTTGCGGAATGAAAGCCTGGGAGGTGCGAGAGATGGGGGAGGAGGAGAGCTTGTGGGGGGGATAGTAGGAGTGCGTGGGGGTAGGAGAGCATGTGGGTAAAGTGAATCTGCGGCTTCGGAGAGATTTACGGGGAAGGAGAACTTGGGTAGATAGAAAAGCTTGGGGGAGGGGCGTAGGAGAGCTTGCGGGGTAGGAGAGCTCGGGCGTGTCGGGCAGCATTTGGGGTAGGAGAGCTGAGGGCAGTAGGAGAGCTTGGGGCATAAGAACATTAGAACATAAGAATTAGGAACAGGAGTAGGCCATCTAGCCCCTCGAGCCTGCTCCGCCATTCAATAAGATCATGGCTGATGTGCTCGTGGACTCAGCTCCACTTACCCGCCTCTCCCCAAAACCCTTAATTCCCTTATTGGTTAAAAATCTATCTATCTTTGCCTCAACTGCTTCATGGGCAGAGAATTCCACAGATTCACAACCCTCTGGGAGAAGAAATTCTTTCTCAACTCGTTTTAAATAGGCTCCTCCGCATTTTGAGGCTGTGCCCCCTAGTTCTAGTCTCCCTTACCAGTGGAAACAACCTCTCTGCCACTATCTTGTCTATCCCTTTCATTATTTTAAATGTTTCTATAAGATCACCCCTCATCCTTCTTAACTCCAACGAGTAAAGACCCAGGCTACTCAATCTATCATCATAAGGTAAGCCCTTCATTTCTGGAACCAACCTAGTGAAACGTCTCTGTACCCGTTCCAAAGCTAATATATCCTTCCTTAAGTAATGTGACCAAAACTGCACGCAGTACTCCAGGTGCGGCCTTACCAATACCCTATACAGTTGCAGCAAGTCCTCCCTGATTTTGTACTCCATCCCTCTCGCAATGAAGGCCAACATTCCATTCGCCTTCCTGATTACCTGCTGCACCTGCAAACTAACCTTTTGGGATTCATGGACCCCCAGGTCCCTCTGCACCACAGCATGTTGTAATTTCTCCCCATTCAAATAATATTCCCTTTTACTGTTTTTTTTCCCAAGGTGTATGACCTCACACTTTCCGCCATTGTATTGCATCTGCCAAACCTGAGCTCATTCGCTTAACCTATCTAAATCTCCTTGCAGTCTCTCTGAGTCATCTACATAACCCGCTTTCCCACTAATCTTAGTGTCATCTGCAAAGTTTGTTGGACTACACTCTGTCCCCTCTTCTAAGTCATCTATGTATATTGTAATTAGTTGTGGTCACAGCACTGATCCCTGTGGCACACCACGAACCACTGATTACCAACCAGAAATGGACCCATTTATACTAACACATGGCTTTCTGTTCGCCAGCCAATTCTCTATCCATGCTAATATATTTCCTCTGACTCCGCGTACCTTTATCTTCTGCATTAAGCTTTTGTGTGGCTCCTTATCGAATGCCATTTGGAAATCTAAATACACCACATCCATCGGTACACCTCTATCCATCATGCTCGTTATATCCTCACAGAATTCTAGTAATTTACTTAAACATGATTTCCCTTTCATGAATCCATGCTGCGTCTGCTTGATTGCACTATTCCTATCTAGATGTCCCGCTATTTCTCCCTTAATGATAGTTTCAAGCATTTTCCCCACTGCATATGTTAAACTAACCGGGCTATAGTTACCTGCATTTTGTCTGCCCCCTTTTTTAAACATAGGCGTTATATTAGCTGCTTTCCAATCCGCTGGTACCTCCCCAGAGTCCAGAGAATTTTGGTAGATTATAACGAATGCATCTGCTATACCTTCCACCATCTCGTTTAATACCCTGGGATGCATTTCATCAGGACCAGGGAATTTGTCTACCTTCAGTCCCAT
Organism: Pristiophorus japonicus; assembly: GCF_044704955.1. Lineage (NCBI taxonomy): Eukaryota > Metazoa > Chordata > Chondrichthyes > Pristiophoridae > Pristiophorus > Pristiophorus japonicus. The sequence goes on from NW_027254520.1 coordinate 3,451,061, forward strand.
TAACCTGTCCAGCACTACCCCCCTAGTGATACTAAGTGTCTCAAGGTCCTCCCTTCCCACATTCCTGTGGCCTGCAAATTTTGGCATGGTTTTTGTGTCTTCCACTCTGAAGACGGAAGCAAAATAATTGTTTAAGCTCTCAGCCATTTCCACATTTCCCATTATTAAATCCCCATTTTCATCTTCTAAGGGACCAATATTTACTTCAGTCACTCTTTTCCGTTTTATATATCTGTAAAAGCTTTTACTATCTGTATTTATGTTTTGCGCAAGTTTACCTTCGTAATCTATCTTCCCTTTATTTATTGCTTTTTTAGTCATTCATTGCTGTTGCTTAAAATTTTCCCAATCCTCTCGTTTCTCACTAACCTTGGCCACCTTATATGCATTGGTCTTTGATTTGATACTCTCCTTTATTTCCTTGGTTATCCATGGCTGGTTATCCCTTCTCTTGCCGCCCTTCTTTTTCACTGTAATATATTTTTGTTGTGCACTATGAAAGAGCTTCTTAAAAGTCCTCCACTGTTCATCAATTGTGCCACCGTTTAGTACTTGTTTCCAGTCTACTTTAGCCAACTCTGCCCTCATCCCACTGTCGTCCCCGTTGTTTAAGCATAGTACGCTCGTTTCTGACACAACTTCCTCATCCTCAGTCTGTATTACAAATAGGCGAGCTTGGAAGGATAGGACAGCTTGGAGGGATAGGAGCGCTTACGTGTGTAGTGAGGCTTGGGGGAGTAGGAGCGCTTGCGGGGTAGGAGAGCTCGCGGCGGTTTTATGAGATCTTGGTTTTGTAGGAGAGCTTGTGGATGAGGAGAGTTTTGGGAGCGGGTAGGAGAGCTTTCGGTTTGTAGGAGAACTTCGGTGTCGGAGAGCTAGTGGGGTAGAGCAGCTTGCTCGGGTACGAGAGGTTTGGGGAAATAGGAGAGCTTTCGGGGGTAGGAGAGCCTGGTGCGTAAGCGACCTTGGGCGGGTAGGAGAGTTGGATGTTCGGAGAGCTTGGCGGGGATGTAGCAGAACTTGTTGGGGAAGGTGAGCTTGGCGGGGTTGGAGAGCTTGGGGTGTAGGATACCTTTGCGGGAGTAGGAAAGCTTGTTGGGTAGGCGACCTTGGGCAGTGGGTCGGGGAGTTTGGAGGTAGGACAGCTTGCCGGGGTTAGCCGAGCTTGCAGCGGGTAGGAGAGCTTGGTGGCGGATACGAAAGCTAATTTTGGTGTTGGAGAGCTTGGAGTTGTAGGAGAGCTTTGTCGGGTTGGAGAGATTGGTGGGGTTGGATAGCTTGTGGGGTTTAGAGATCTTGGTGGCGTTGGAGAGCTTAGCGGGGTAGGAGAGCTTGCTGGAGTAGCAGAGCTTGGGCGGGTAGGAGAGCTGGAGTGGTACGTTTGCTTGGGGAGGTCGAAGAGCTTGGAAGTTAGCAGAGCTGGGGGGGTAAAATCGCTTGCGGGGGGTCGGAGAGCTTGTGCGGTTAGGTGAGCTCGGGGGTGGTAGGAGAGCTCGGGGGTATAGGACAGCATTGTGGGTAGGAAACCTGAGGGCAGTAGCAGAGCTTGTGGCGTAGGCGAGCTTGGAGGAATAGGACAGCTTGGACGGATAGGAGAGCTTGAATGTGTATGGAGGCTTGGGTTGATTAGGAGAGCTTGTGGGGTAGGAGAGCTCGTGGTGTGGCGGGGGTATGTGAGCTTTATGTGGTAGGAGAGCTTATGGTTTGTAGGAGAGCATGCGGGGTAGGAGAGCTAGTGGGGTAAAGCAGCTAGCGGGGTAGGAGACGTTTGTGTTATTAGGAGAGCTTGCGGGTGTAGGACAGCCTGATGCATAAGCGATCTTGCGTGGGTAGGAGTGCTGGTTGTTCGGAGAGCTTGGCGGTTATGTAGCAAAGCTTGGTGGAGTAGGTGCGCTTTGGGGTGTAGGAGAGCTTGTGGATGTAGGAGAGCTTTGGCGGGGAGGAAAGCTTGTTGCGTAGGCGACCTTGACGTGTCTGTGGGGGAGATTGGGGGTAGGAGAGCTTGCGGGGGGTAGGAGAGCTTGCAGAGGGTAGGAGAGCTTGGGGCGTGTAGGAGAGCTCGGGGTGGTGTAGGAGAGCTTAGAGGTGTAGGAGAGCTTTGTGAGGTTATAGAGATTGGTGGGCTTGGAGAGGTTGTGGGGGTATGAGAGCTCGGTGGCGTTGGAGAGCTTGGCAGGGTAGGAGAGTTTGAGGAGGTAGAAGTGCTTGGGAGTTGGCAGAGCAAGGGGGTGTAAGGGAGCTTGCTGGGGGTAGGAGAGCTAAAGGGTTTGGAATGCTTGCAGAGTATCAGAGCTTGGGCGATAGGAGAGCTTGGGGGTTGGAGTGTGTCGCGGGTAGGAGAATTTGGGTTTAGGATAGATTTTCCTGGTAGGACACCTAGGTGGGGTAGCAGTACTTGGTGGGTGGGAGAGCTTGGGTGGTAGGAGAGCTTGTGGGTACGAGAGCTTCGTGGGGTTGGTGAGCTTGCTGGGTAAGGAGGATTTGGTGGGATAAGAGATTTTGTTGCGGTCCGAGAGCTTGGGGGGAAAGAGAGCTTGGGGATAGGAGAGATTGGGGAACAGGAGAGCTTGGATGTGTAAGAAAGCTGGGGGGGTAGGAGAGCTTATTCGGTTTGCAGAGCTTGGTGTGTAGGAGAGTTTGGTGGGATTTGAGAGCTTGCGGGGGAAGGAAAGATTGTGGGTATGAGAGCTGGGGGGTAAGTAAAGCTTGGGAATGTACTGGAGCTTGGGGGATAGGAGAACTTTAGTAGTAGGAGAGCTTCTGGGGTAGGAGAGCTTGGGAGTGGGTACGAGAACCTGCGGGGTACGAAACATTGGGGGGATGCGAGAGGTTGGCGTGCATGTGACCTTGGGGCGTAGGAAAGCTTGTTGGGCGATAGAAGTGCTCGGTGGGTTTAGGAGAGCTTGGGGGGATCGGTGAGCTCGGAGCTCGCAGGAGATCTCGGTGGATTAGGAGAGCATTAGGGATAGGAGAGCTGATGGCAGTCGGAGAGCTTGGGGCGTACGTATGCTTGGAGGGAAAGGAGATCTTGGAGGGATAGGAGAGCTGTTATGTCGGGAGCCTTGAGGAAGTAGTAGAGCTAGTGGGTACGAGAGCATGAGGGTTGTATGCGAAATTTGGAGGGTTAGACAGCTTGCGTGTTAGGAGAGCTCGGAGGTTTAGGTGACCAGAGGGGTGATGGTATCTTAGAGCTAGGGGGGTAGGAAAGCCTGTGCGGGGTAGGAGAGCTTGGGTGGTATGAGAGCTTGTGTTTGTAGGGGATCTTGGGGTGTTGGAGAGCTTGCGGGGTGTTGGAGATCTTGGCGGGTAAGGAGAGCTCAGGGGGTAGGAGAGCTGGGGTGTAGCAGAGCTTGGGCGGGTAGGAGAGCTTAGGGGGTCGGAGAGCTCGGGACATGTAGAAGTATGAGAGCTTCGGGGGAGTGAACATGGTATGTAGTAGAGCTTGTGGAGGTAGGAGAGCGTGGGGAAGTATCAGATATTGGAGTAGTAGGAGAGCTTGGTGTGCAGGCAACTTTGGGGGGTTTAGGGATTTTGGGGGGTAGGAGAGCTTGGGGTGTGTAGGAAAGCTTGCGGGGGGTAGGGGAGCTTGGGGGATAGCAGAGTTGGCGGGGTAGGCGAGCTTGTACGGGTAGGAGAGCTTGGGGTGTAGGACAGCTTGCGGCAGTAGGAGCGCTTTGTAAGTCAGTGAGTTTGGTGGGATTGGATATACATTGTGGGGTTTGAGAGCTTGTGGAGGTCGGAGGGCTTGGGGAAGAGCGCTAAAGGAGTTAAGGTTCTAGGAGAGCTTGGGGGGTAGAAAAGAATGCGGGGGGCAGGGTCAGAAGAGCTTGGCGGGGTAAGAGAGCTTGGGGTGCAGGAGAGTTTGGTGAAATTGGAGAATTTGGTTCATATGAGACCTGGCTGGTTAGGAGAGCTCGTGGGTTAGTTGAGCACGAGGCGCTCGTCGAGATTGGGGGGATTGGAGAGCTTGTGCGGCAGAAGTGCGTGGTGGGTAGGAGAGCTTGCGGGAGTAGGAAAGCTTGGGCGGTTAGGAGAGCTTGAGCGGTAAGAGAGCTAAGAGCGCAGCAGAGCTTGGTGGGGAGGAGAACTCGGGGGTTGGGAATCAGAGAGCTCGAGGCGTTGGAGAGCATTTGGGGTAGGAGAGCTAGGGGGGCTATGAGAGCTTAGGTGTTGGAGAGCTTTGGGGTGTAGGCAAACTTGTGGGGGTAGCAGAGCTTCGGTGGGTTTGAGAGCTTGGCGGTGTAGGAGAGCTTTTGGGGGTAGGAGAGTTTGGGGGATTTGATAGCTTGGAGGAGGAGTATAGCTTGTGGGGGATGGAATGCTTGTAGGGTAGGAGAGCAAGTGGGGTAGTAGAGCTTGGACGTTAGGAGAGCTCGGGGAGGGTTGGAGATCTCCGGTGATAGGAGACCGTGGCGGGGTAGGCGAGCTCAGATGGTTTGGCGAGCTCAGGGTGTAGGCGAGCTTGGGCGGTTACGGGAGCTTGTGTGGAGTAGGAGTGCGTTGGGGTGTAATAAAGCTTGGTCTGTAGGCGAACTTGAGGATTAGGTGAGCTTCGGAGGTGTATGAGAGCTTGGGTAAGGTCGGATAGCTTGGGCGGTAGGAGAGCTTCGGGAGGTAGGAGAGAATGGGGAGTAGGAGATATTGGGATTAAGGAGAGTTGAGGATATGAGAGCTTGGCGGTAGGAGAGCTTGTCGTGTCGGAGTGCCTGGTGGGGTAGGACGGCGTGGTGGTGTAAGAGAGCTTGGTGTGATAGGAGAGCTTGGACGGGAAGGAGAGCTTCGGGGTTAGGAGACCGTGGGGGTGTAGGAATGCTTGTGGGATAGGAGAGCATGGTGGACTAGGCGAGCTCGGGGGGTAGGAGAGTTAGGAGGTGATAGGAGAGCTCGGAGGTGTCGGAGAGCAGGCGGGACGGAGACCTCGGGGCTGTAGGAGATCTTGAGAGGGAAGGAGAGCTTGGGGGATATGAGAGCTTGCTGGGTTCGGAGAGCTTGGGCGGGAAGGAGAACTTGTTTGGGGATAGGACAGATTCGGGGGTAGGAGAGCATTGACGGGTTAGGAGATTTTGGGGGGTCTGAGAGATTCGGGGGTAAGAGTGCTTGAGGAGGTAATAGATCTTGTGGATTCGGAGAGCTTGGGGGGGTAGGAGAGCTTGGGGTTGGTAGGAGAGTTTGGGGTAGGAGAGCTTGTGCATGAAGGAGAGATTGGGGGTAAGGGTGCTTGGTCAGGTAGGAGAGCCAGCGAAGAAGAGAGATGGTGGGGAGAGAGAGAGAGCTAGGTGGGATGTAGAGAGAGAGAGCTTCTGTCGAGGTGGAGAGCGAGAGAGCTTAGTAGGGTAGGGGGATAGAGCCAGGGGGTGCGGAGTGAGAGAGCTTGCGGGGGTAGGGAAAGAGCTTGTGGTGGAGAGAGAGCTTGTGGTGAAGAGAGAGCTGGGGTTGGTGAGAGAGAGGTCGGGGAGCGGAGAGAGAGATCTCGCGCCGGAGAGAGAGCTTTCAGGAGGAAAGAGAGTTTGCTGGTGGAAAGAGAGCTGAGGGGTGGGAAGAGAGAGAGCTTGGCTAGCTGAGAGAGCTTCGGGGTTGGGAGAGAGTTTGGGGGCGGAGGGAGATCTTGGCGGGCGGAGGGAGATCTTGGTGAAGGAAGGGAGACTGGGGGGAGAGAGAGAGAGCTTGGGGTGGAGTGAGAGAGCTTGGTGGGGAAGGGGTAGCGAGCTTTGCGTGGGTAGAGAGAGAGCTTGGGGAGGTGGCAGAGAGAACTGACAGGGAGAGAGGGAGAGCTTGCCGGGAGAGAGAGCTTGCGGGGTGGAAGAGCGAGCTTGGGGGCTGTTGAAAGCGATCTTTGCCGCGGGGAGGAGACAGTTTTGGGAGGAGAGACAGCTTGGGTGGAAGGGGAAGAGAGCATTTGCGTTAAGAGTTAGAGCTTGGGAAGGAAAAGAGAGCTTGGGGGAGGGCTAAGCTAAGGATGGGGGTGGAGAGAGCTTGTGTTGCGGAGAGAGAGCTTTAGGGTCAGAGAGCTTGGGGGTTGGGGACGAGAGCTTGCGGGGAGAGAGCTTGAGGTGGAAGGGAGAGAGCTTCGATGGGAGAGTGCTTGGCGGGGAAGAGAGCTGGTGCGGCGGGGTGGAGAGAGCGCATGGCTAGTGGAAGAGAGAGATTGGGGTTGGGGGGGAAGAGAGAACTTGGGGGATATGAGTGCTTGCTGGGTTCGGAGAGCTTGGGCGGGAAGCGGAGCTTGTTTGGGGATAGGGGTAGGAGAGCTTTGATGGGGTCGGAGGTTTTGGGGGGTAGGAGAGCTTCGGGGATAAAAGTGCTTGTGGAGGTAATAGGTCTTGTGGGTTAGGAGAGCTTGGGGGGTAGTAGAACTTGAGGGTGGTGTGAGAGTTTGGGGATGGGAGAGCTTGCGCAGGTATGAGAGATTTGGGAGTGCGATTGCTTGGGCGGGTAGGATAGCCAGCGAAGAAGAGAGTTTGGTTGGGAAGAGAGAGAGAGAGCTAGGGGGTGGGGAGAGAGAGAGAGCTTGTGGCGAGGTGGAGAGCGAGAGAGCTTAGTGGGGGAGGGGGATAGAGGGGTGTGCGGAGAGAGATTCTGCGGAGGGGAGGGAAAGAGCTTGTGGGGGAGAGAGAGCTTGTGGTGAAGAGAGAGCTGGGGTTGGTGAGAGAGAGGTCGGGGAGCGGTGAGAGAGAGCTCGCGCCAGAGAGAGAGCTTTCAGGAGGAAAGAGAGTTTGCTGGTGGAAAGAGAGCTGAGGGGTGAGAAGAGAGAGAGCTTGGCTAGCTGAGAGAGCTGAGGAGTTGGGAGAGATCTTGGGGGCGGAGTGTGATCTTGGTGGAGGAAGAGAGCCTGGGGGGAGAGAGAGAGACTTGGGGTGGAGTGAGACAGCTTGGTGGGGGAGGGGTAGCGAACTTTGCGTGGGGAGAGAGAGAGCTTGGGGAGGTGGCAGAAAGAACTGACGGGGAGAGAGGGAGAGCTTGCCGGGAGAGAGAGCTTGCGGGGGAGGGGGGAAGAGAGAGCTTGGGGGCTGTTGAAAGCGATCTTTGCGGCGGGGAGGAGACAGTTTTGGGAGGAGAGACAGCTTGGGCGGAAGGGGAAGGCAGCATTTGCGGTGAGTGAGAGAGCTTGGGAGTGAAAGAGAGCTTGGGGAAGGGCTAAGCTTGTGATGGGGGTAGAGAGAGCTTGTTTTGCGGAGAAAGAGCTTGAGGGTCAGAGAGCTTGGTGGTTAGAGGACGAGAGATTGCGGGGAGAGAGCTTGTGGTGGAAGGGAGAGAGCTTCGGTGGGAGAGTGCTAGGCGGGGAAGAGCTTGGGTGCGGCAGGGTGGAGAGAGAGCATGGCTGAAGGGAGAGAGAGCTACGGGTTGGGGGGAAGAGAGAGCCTGCGGAGTGGAAGAGTGAGCTTGGTGAGGGGAGAGATAGCTTGGCGCGGGGGAGAGGTAGCTTGCGTGTGAGAGGGAGCTGGGGAGAAAGAAGAAGCTAGGGGGGGAGTTTCTGAAGGAGGGTTTCCTGCGGGATGAGAGGGAGCTTGGGTGGAAGAGGGAGCTGCGGGGTTAGAAAACGGAGCTGGGGGTGGAAAGAGGGAGCTGGGGACCAAGCGGGAGCTGTGGGGGAAGGGGGAGGAGTTAAGAGGGAGCTTGGGGGAATGACAGCTTGTGGGGGTATGAGAGCTTAGGGGTATGAGAGATGGGGGAAACAAGAGCTCGGATGGTTACGAGTGCTTGGCCGGTCTGAGAGCTTGGGGGTACGAGAGCTTAGGTGCTACGAGAGCTTGGAGGGATATGAGAGCGTGGGAGGTCTGAGATCTAGGGGGGTTAGAGAGCGTGCCGCATAGGAGAGGTTGTGGGGTACGAGAGATTGGGGTGGTAGTGTAAATGTGGATTATTTTCCCTCAATCTGGTTCAGCAAAATTACTGAAACGAATACCGTTTGTGCTTTAAACAAAGCAAGCTTTTATTTAAAAAGCAAATCCCTATTGGGGACCTTATCAGACAGAAGATATGCAACTCTGATAGATCGCACCCACTTCCTATGGACAAAGTGACGTTACGTTGTAAAGGGACGACGGTCATACATTTTCGGCAAAAGATAACAAGATAGGGCTAGAGTGACATCCGAGTTCAGCCTATCCCTTTTGATCCCTCTTTCCCTTTGTCCACTCATAAGCCGACCTAAGTGTGGTCTGATTTTAAACAATGACCTTCTGTTAATGTTTCAGGTTAATAACATGATTAATAAGACCTTGAGGTTTTTCTGCAAGCTGTGGGTTTTGTTTCAATATGTCTTAGTGTTGTAACATTTCGCAGTCTCGAGTCTGAGATGGCATGGCTATTCTTCCATGAATTCTTATTTGGCTTATACTGACCCTATACAATTGCCACGTTCTCAAATTCAATGTCTCTATACATTTTTAAACATTCACATTCCCCCCTTTGATCATTCCATGATTACCCTGGTGACTGTTCCAGGAGTATCGCATTCAGCCGTTCGCACTCTCTTTCCTGATCCATATTGTTGTTATTGTCGAGTAGTTCTTTAGTTCGTTGGATCATAACTCAGGAGCCCTTGACCACAAGAGGGTTTGCTAACCTTGCCATCATTACTTTACAACAAAGGTTAAGGCAACCAACAATTAGATAGGATCTCCAAGTCCCATCTGATAGTCAATCAAACCAGCTAGATCGTTCTGCTGGTGTGGATAACTTCTTCACCTCCCTTCTTATGTGATCAGCGAGATTGGTTATGTTTTCTAACTATCAGGAATGTAAGTGCAACATTCAGATTCTATTAGGGCACACGTACCCCCTTTCTCAGCTAACAGGTAATCGAGGGCCACTCGGTTTTGTAATGCTACGGTCCTTATTGCTACCATTTCAGCTGTGATGCCCTCCAGAGCTTCAGCAGTATTGTTAGCTTTCTGTTCCAATATGGTCTCTAGGTTCTGTACTTCATCCATGAGACGTCCTAACCTGATTGGAAACATCATGACCACAAAGAACTTGTCGGCCGGGGTGATGGCTTGCTTGTATCGGCTGGAGGCATGTGCTTTCGCCAGGGTACGTACTTGCCGCACAAATGGCACCACATATCCCAGATAACAGGACCCTGTCCACCTTCCGGGTCCCAGGACTGGGCCCACAAACCTCCACCTGTTTTATTCGGGAGGTGAGAGAGGATGGTGACTCGTGCACCTGTGGTGATGTTGAGACTGTTTGGGCATTTGTTGTACCCTATGATATGTCCCTTGTTACTGGTGTCATTTCGGGTTGGATATATGTCCCCGGTTGGCCTTCCAATCCCCGAGGTACTGGTCAGGGCTAAGAATGGGGGTTCCTTTCCACGATCGTAGGTTGGTTGGTACCATCCCTGGAACGTCTGACGAATTGTATTGGGACCCCTCCTCTCGTGATAGTCTTTCTCTGAATCCATCTGACAGTCTCAGTTCGGGTCATTGCAACGGGGCGCAAAGGAATTTCCCGTTTGGAACGTATAGGGATATGTGAACACACCCAGCATCTAGAAAAGTTCCCATTTTGCGCTTCGACATAAGACATGTCCAAAAAGGTGTTTACATGGAGCTCTCGTCTCTGTCTCCCCTCCCATGCGCCGAAACTGTCATATATCAACACTATTATACAGACTGTGGCATACAGACACAGTTTCATCTTATGGCTCCGCATTCAGATAAATAGTCCAATTATTTTGCTGATTAAAAGAGTTCATTTTTCCCGTCTCTCTTCTCAGGTCAGCGTCGGTGTAGCTGGCTGTCCATCACTACGGGTAAAAGTTCAAACTGGTCCACGTTTCAATTAGGATGCCAACGGCCTTGTTCAGCTATGGAGAAGTGGAAGTCTGTAACAGAAAGAGGAGTTAGAATAACCAGTAAAATAGGTTGGTTAGAGGGTGGTGAGCTTGCAGTGGTGCAGGTGAACCCAGGCACTTTTCCCCTCAAACTTGGCTGCAGTGGGGGTAGTGAGTAACACCTGAAAAGGCCCCTCCCATTGTGGCTCTAATCCCTTCCGAATCCATACTTCCCTGGTGCCACGAGGGACAATTCGGGTAAAACTGGGAGGTCGAGGTGAGAATCTTGAACCTGGTTGTGAGCTAGTCGCAGAGCCTGAGTCAGAGAAAGAACATAGGTTGTCATCAGTCGAGCTGAGATAGCATATCTAGGAACAATTTCCCTCATTAACACCTTAACAACAGTTTGAGGCTTATTGACCAGGGTAGGGTAGGCTTCAATCCATCTGCTAAACACATCTGCTATTGCTAACACATATTTGTAACGCTGAACATTTTGCAACTCAATGTAGTCCAACTGAAATGTCTCAAAGGGACCTTCGGGTAGGGGCGTTTTACCCCAATCACAGGGACTCCCTTCCCTGTATTATGTTGCTGCAAACCAGGCAACGACTACTGATGATCTGGGCGAGCGCCTGGAGTCTAGGTTGCCACCAAGTAGCCAAAAGTGTATCACTCGTGGTCCTTGCTCCACAATGAGTAGCAAAATGCATACATTCAATAACCCACAGAGCCAACTCGTCAGACATGCAAGTCTGTTCCACGGGAGTGGTCCAGAGTTTAGAAATATTGTCATAAGTACATCCATAATATTTCCCCAACAGTTTATCTTTTTCTGGAGCGTCGTCCTGTCCTTTTATAACACCTTGGATGGTTGGCATTGGTTTTTCCGAGGCTAACGTATCCTTCGCAGGATTTTTAGTCTGACTCATCATTTTGGGCACTAACATTTGTTGGTCACGAGAGGGGTGTTTGGTCTCTTTCGTCAGCCCAGTGGTTCCCTATATGAACCGGGGATTTTCCGGTGGTGTGGGCGGTACATTTAACAACGGCAATGTGTTTGGGGAGCATGAGGGCTTGCAACAAATCAAATACTAGTTGCTTATGGGATATCTCATTCACCTGTGAGGTTAGGAATAGCCTATTTTTCCATAATTGTCCGAAATCATGGGCCACCCCAAAGCCATACCTCGAGTCGGTATAGATATTGACTTTGAGATCTTTGGCCAAGATACAGGCTCGGGTGAGGGTGAATAGTTCAGCTTGTTGGGCAGAATAGGCGGTTTCAAAAGCGGCAGATTCCAAGACCTGATTCTCCTGGTTTACTGTGGCGTATCCTGAGATCCGTGTACCTTCTGGATTAATAGAAGAACTTCCGTCAACATACATAATACAGTCTGGATCTTCCATTGGTACATCAAATAAATCTTCCCTGACTGATGTGGCCTCTTGAATTAAAGATAAACAATCATGACTGGGTTCTTCCTCATCTTGGGGCAGTTCAGTAAGAAAACAGGCCGGATTAACTGCAGTAAAGTTCAGTTTAGGATTATTTGCTAAGTAAATCTCATATCTGCTTTGCCTGGCCATGGTAAGGTGTTGAGCTTGCAGTTGGCCCAGGAGGGCAGCTACGGAGTGAGAGGTTTTAAGACAACGGTAGCACAGTCTTGCAGAATTCTACAATACAGTTGAAAGAGCCGGTCATTGAGGGGCTGGCCCAAAGCCGGAGCTTGCAGCAGGGCTGTCTTTAGTTTCTTAAAGGCTTGGACGTCTGTGGTTTCTATTTTTAAGCTGCCTTGCTTATTTGTATACGGGGTGAGGTGCTTCGTCATCAGGGTAACATTAGGGATCCAGGATCTGCAGTAATTGATCATCCCCAACCACTGTCGTCGCATTTATTTAGCTGTGCTCGTGTCTGGAAACTGTCAAATTGGTTCGACTCGGCTAGCCTCCAAAGCTCGGTGGATACTCGGTATTGTCTGTGATTTCAGTGGGTACTGTCGGATAAGGGCCAGTTCACATTGCCCTGCACTGGGATCTCAATCGGATCAATGGGAGTATAACCCACTTGGGAGGGGTCCTCTGCCCACACATGAGGATCCACATAGTCAGGTATGTCAGAGCCAGTATGATGCTGCAGAGTCGTGAAGACCTTCTCGTGGTCCCCGTGGAATTGGACTGTTTTACAATTTGCACATCCCGGCTGGTAGGGTCAGCCTCGTCTATAGCCTGGCGTACCATAACTCCCAAATCTTTAGCGTGATGGGGAGGCAATACTTCACGAGTAATACGTGGTGCCACCGTTGGGGGCTGTCCATTTCCACAAAATCTGTCTTACCTTTCGGTCCAGTCACTCTAGCCCTTAATAGAATTTCCTTCACTTCCCCTTCGTGATCCTGATAAAAGTTCTGCAGGTCCTGAATCTTTCCACTGGGATCGTATGCTGGGGCCACGTGATAGGGTGCCTGCGGCAGGTCCAGAGACCACAACTGAGGGGTTCTAGTGGTATAATACTGCCGCTTCAGGGTTCACTGTTTTACAATAATCCCATCATCTCCACAATCTAAATGCAACTGGAATTTGCAGAGGAGGTCTCTCGCCATTAAGTTACAGTCCAGATTGGTTGTGATAACAAATCGATGTTCCACCAATTCTTCCTGGCAACCCACTTTAACCGGTTCTGACACCGGGAATGTAGAGACTTGCCCCAGGAATCCTGACAGTCCCTGTGTTTCAGTGGAGGCAGGGAGTTTAAGCTTGATTGTACAGAAGACATGAAGGCGCCCGTATCTATCAAGAAGGGTTGCCACTTATTCAGAACTTTTAACAATATCATCGGTACGTCGTCCGAGGAGGGTCACTGCAGAATCAAGCTACGTAGTCAATATGAATAATTGGGGGACGATTGGCCAAAGGGATTGTTCTGGGAGAAGTTAGTGTAAGATCGCTGTCTTCTTCCCCCCTTGCCCCCCTCCTCTTCCTCCTCTTCGTTTTTCCTGCTGACGGTAGGGACAATTTCTATTCCAATGTCCTTCTTGCCCACAAATAAAGCATCCATCTCGTCTTTCCCAGCCCCGACCTCTTCCCATACCAGGCCGGGGACAGTAGGGCGGTCCGTAATTAGCAGGGCCCGGACCGTTTGGGTGTTTGATATAATTAAATCCCTGTTTATCCACCCAACCCTGCACGCAACACTACGGTTCCATCTGGTATCCCCTTGGGTCGGGTTTTGGTCCTTCCATCCGAGGCGGCTCTTCCTTTCTAGTCACGTATTCAGTCTTGACCCGGGTTGGGGGCGTACCTCCCCCCTCTCCTTTCTTTTCCTGCCAATAATATTTAACCGCCCTTTCCATCTGGGCTTTACTGTTATCTGCCCAATTCATATTAATTTTCCGATAGCGTGAGCAATTGATTAGGGCAGGCACTGAAGTAGGATAGCGCAGAATTGAGGAGAATCCTCTTCTGCCCTGAAGCCATTATCTCCTGATTGACTTCCGTATATTTCAATAAATCTTTCCATGAATTCATCGGCAGTTTCTTCTCGTTTGGGTTTATTTTCTAATACTGCGGCCATACTGATGGGCTTCTGAAGGGTCGTGGTGAGAGCATTAAAGATTGCGATTAGGCGATCCTGGACATCGTTAGGGTGAGCAACCACCAATGCATCATGAGTAGCACGTTTTAGGTGAGGTAGAAATCGGGCATGCTCAGTTGGGCACAGGGTTTGCTTTACCAGGGCCCACAGGTCCCTTGATTCTGCATTATATCCAGGCATGTCGAGGTCACTCCGTGAAATCGGAGGTCAGGGTTAAGTTGGGTTTGTGGATCCCTTTCAGTTTATTTATCTTAGCCTTTTAACTCTTCAATTTGTTTTGTTTGAGTATCTATTTCTTTATTGTATCAGGCAAGTATTATTACATAAGCGAGTTCTGTTTTTATTTTTATTCTGACTATCGCACCATTCCTCTGTTAGGTGAGTCTTTTTTCTATTAAAAATCCAAATTGATAATGTTCAGTGTGAAACGGCTGTCAATGGAAAGGGTTAACTCCTTTACAGGTTTGTAAGAAGACCTGATGTCATTACGTGACTTCACGTAACCATATGAAAAAAAAATATTTTCATCAGGAAAGACAGCATTTGATTAAACTCCAATATTTTTTTAACTTCTTATCCAAGTACTTGCCAAAGATATATTTTTAATTGATTTAAAACGAGACCACACAATTTTAATCGCTATTTGTTTACTGATATTCAATTTCGTCATCAGCCTCGGTCAATGCAAAGCCAACTATTTTAACTAAGTAGTCTATCGATACATTTCTCAGAGGTCCCAGTGGAACTCTGAATACATTTCTCGTGCTTGCACTCTTTCTTTAAGACGTCTACGGTTTTTAATATGTCCTCCTTTTGTCAATGAAAGCCCTAATTTAATGGAGTTTTTCTGCCAAGTCGACAGGAGTGATTGTTTAGACTACAGTGGAATTTTTCTCATAATTTAAAATCTCAGAACACATTTTTTTTTAGCACCTATTTAGTACGTTAGGTCTTTTTTTTCGTATTTACCACAACTAGAGGGAAGTCTGGCACGTAGGCTGTGGAATGCTTTTCGTTATCTCAATTGTTCCACCCTCAAGGTCGTGTTATTTAATATAATTTTTTTTAATCCTTTTGAATCCATCTCAGTATTTTCTGCGCCTTCTCTGAATATCTCAAAATCCCGATTCAAACTTTGTAATTCAAAAAGTTTCACACTCTTAAACTTCCCACATACAGGAAAACACTACGAAGGGTTAAAAAAACTTTCATTCTGTTTGAAAAAGTGGGTGGAGCTAAAACAAACCACAACACTCCGGCTTTGATTTTCACAGTAAAAATCACACAATTATTTCACATTCAAAACAGACGTTCACAAGAGTCTCTCTTCTTTCCTATTAATTTTTGGATCGATGAAATTTCAGGGAATTCGTAGTTTTATCTAAATTACCCATCCTTGTGTCGCCGCACGTTGGATCAGGGTCCCAATTAGGCTTGATTGTCTCCACTTCGCCCCGTGATGGTTTCAGTTATCTTACCCAGAGCCGAGGCTGACCAAGTGATATGCAAGATCGACGCTGTACCTGGCGTAATTACAATTTAAAATTTGCACAGTCCCGCGTAGTCCCGCAGCTTAATTTTACGTAATTACCTCACCTCCGCGTTTCCCTACGCGGTTCACGCGATTCTCTCTCTGTCTCCGTGTTGCCGCGAAGTTTTACTTGGGCCTCGAACCCACACAGACACTGGGCCTCGAACCCAGGCAGGCTCTGGGCCTCGAACCCTGGCAGACTTACCTATTCTAACCTATCTTTCCAAGTCGCTGTTTTATTTTGCGTCACCGCGCAATTTCCCTATCTCTATCCTTATTCTGAGTTTGAAAGGTATTCACCAGATTGCCCGGGATCTCGTTCAGACACTACCTGAGAACCAGCGAGTGGCTTAACTTTCCTCAGACTTTTGAAACCGGGGGAAACTGGAGCAGTATTGACAGTAACTTACTCCAGTTGGTACTTTCCCCTCGTCTCGTCCAAGGCTAGTCTTGCTCTTAATTCGCAAGTTTTCGGCAGTCGTCCGTTGAGATCCCACTTCTGACACCAAATGTAAATGTGGATTCTTTGCCCTCAATCTGGTTCAGCAAAATTACTGAAACGAATACAGTTTGTGCTTTAAACAAAGCAAGCTTTTCTTTAAAAAGCAAATCCCGATCAGGGTCCTTATCAGACAGAAGGAATGCAACTCTGATAGATCGCACCCACTTGCGACGGTTATACATTTTCGGCAAAAGATAACAAGATAGGGCGAGAGTGACATCCCAGTTCAGCCTAGCCCTTTTGATCCCTCTTTCCCTTTGTCCACTCATAAGCCGACCTAAGTATGGTCTGATTTTAAACAAAGACCTTCTGTTAATGTTTCAGTTTAATAACATGATTTAATAAGACCTTGAGGTTTTTTGCAAGCTGTGGGTTTTGTTTCAATATGTGTTAGTGTTGTAACATTTCGCAGTTTCGAGTCTGAGATGTCATGGCTATTCCTCCATTAATTCTTTGTTAGCTTATCCTGTCCATATATAATTCCCACGTTCTCAACTTCAATGTCTCTATACATTTTTAAACATTCACAGTAGGAGAGCTTGGGGGGGTAGGAGAGGTTTGGGTTTGGGAGAACTTGGGGGAGTAGAAGACCTTGTGGGGGAGAGAGAGAGAGCTTTGGCGGGGAGAGAGGGAGCTTGGGGTGGGGAAAGAGGGAGTTGTGGGGAGAGAGTTAGCTTGCGGGGGGAGTGAGAGCTTGCACGGGGTGAGTGATCGGGGCGGAGAGAGATCTTGGGGGACTGAGAGAGTTTGGGGGTTGGGAGAGAGTTTAGTGGGCGGAGAGAGAGTTGCGGGGGGAGAGAGAGCTTGCGGGGAGACAGAGCTGGTGTCAGAGAGAGCTTGCGGGAGAGAGAGAGCTTGGCGTGGAGAGAGAGAGAGCTTGCGGCCGTGCCGGAGGGCCGAGGGAGACAGACAGAACTTGTCGGGGGAGACAATGAGTCTGGAGGAGGGGAGACAGAGAGCTTGAGAACGGGGGAGGCAGCTGCGTGGGGTGGAGAGAGAGAGTGCTTGCGGGGGGATATAGAGCTGGAGGCAGACAGAGCTTGTGGGGTAGAGAGAGCTTGGCGGGGAGAAGAGAGAGCTTGCGGTGGTGCCAGGGGGCGCGGGGAGAGAGAATGAGCCTGGAGGGAGGAGACAGAGTGTTTGAGCAGGGGGGAGAGAGCTGCGGTGGGTTGGAGAGAGAGAGAGCTTGTGTGGGGAGAGAGAGCTCGCAGTAAGTTAGAGAGCTGGGGGGAAGAGAGAGCTTGGGGTGAGAGAGCATTTGAGGCGGAGAGAGAGCGTGTGGTGGGCGGATGATAGAGCTTCGGGGGAAGGGTGGTAGAGAGAGCTTGGGGCGGATAGCGCTTGGGGAGGAGAGACAGCTTGGCGGGGGAAGGGGAAGAGAGATTTTCCGGGGTCGAGAGAGCTTGTGAGTGAAGAGAGATCTTTGCGGGGGCATGTTGGGGTCGGAAGGAGAGAGAGTTTGGGGTGGAATGAAGAGCTTGGGGGGTGACAGAGCTTGTGGGCGAGGGAGAGGAGAGCTTGGTGGGGGAGAGAGCTTGGAGGCGAGAGAGCTTTTGGCTGAGAGAGCTTGGCGGGGGAAAGAGAGCTTGTGGGGGAGAGGGAGATTGGGTGCATGGCGGGGTGGTAGAGAGAGTTTAGGGGGGCGGTGGGAGAGAGAGATTGGCGCGGGTTGGGGAAGAGAGCTTGGAAAAGGTGCGAGAGAGCTTGGGAAGGGGAAAGGGTGTTTGGTGGAACGGGAGAGATTGCTTGGTGGGAGAGGGAGCTTGGGGGAAGACGGAACATGCGTGTGTGAGAGGGAGCTGCGGGGCAGGCAGCGTCGTGGGTGCTTGGTGCGGCAGGAGTGGTGAGCGAGCTTGAGCGGGTAGAGGGAGCTTCGGGGATGGAGAGGGAGTTCGGGAGGAGGTGAGGGAGCAGCGGGGAGAGGGTGCTTGGGGGTGTGAGCGGATACTTGTGGTTAGTGGAATATGGGGAGCGGCAGAGGTAGCTTGTGGGGAGGGCGCTGCGGGGGAAGAGGTAGCAAACGGGGAGAAAAGGGAGATTAGGATGGGAATAGCGAACTGGATGGGAGAAGAGGGAGCTGGGGGTAAGAAGTGGGAGCTGGGGGGAAGAAGCGGTTTGGTTGGGGGTGATGGAAGCTTCGTGGGGGAAGATGGAGCTGGCGGGGGCAAGAGTGAGCTTGGTAGGCGAACAGGGAGGTGGGTGGCGAAGAGGGAGCTGGGGTCAGGGAGAGAAGGAACATGGTCGGTGATGAGGGAGCTGGTGTGTGGGCGAGAGGGAACTTGGTGGGGGTAGGGTGTGCTTGGGGGGTGCAAGAGCTTGGAGGGCGTATAAGAGCTGGGTAGGTGTCCAAGAACTTGGGAGGTATGATAGTTTGTGGGGTTACGAGGGCTTTCTGGGGTACGAGACCTTTTGTGGCACGAGAGCTTGGGGTTACGAGAGGTTAGGTGGTACGAGAGCTTGGCGGGGTACGAGAGCTTGGGAGGTACAAGAGCTGGGGAGAGCTACAAGTGATTGAGGGTAGGAGAGCTTGTGGTGGGTTTCGAAAGCTAGGGGTGGTAGGAGAGCTTGGGGGTAGGAGAGCTTGGGGGCTATGAGAGCTTGGGGGTAGGAGAGCTTGGTGTGGTAATAGAGCTTGGTGGGGTCGGAGAGCTTGGAGTTTGGACAACTTCGGTATCGCCGACCTTGGGGTGTAGGAGAGCTTGCGGGGAGTTGGAGAGCTTGGGTAGTACGGCAGATTTGGGAGGTGAGAGCTTAGGGCTTGTACAGCTTGGGGGGATAGTAGAGCTGGTGAAGTGGGGGACTTGGGGAATACGAGAGCATGGGAGATTGGAGAGCTTTGGGGGTTGATTCAGGAGAGCTTAGGGGCAGGAGAGCTTGAGGGTCTAGGAGAGCTTGGGCGTAGGCGATCTTGGAAGTTAGGTGCGATTAGGCGGTTAGGAGAGCATGCAGGATTAGGTAAGCTTGGGCGGTTAAGAGAGCTTGCGGGTGTAAGAGAGCTTGGGGGAGGGGAGAGCTTGGGGTGAGGAGCGCATACGTGTGTAGGAGAGCTTGGGGGTGTAAGAGAGCTTCGGGGTGTAGAGAGATTGGAGGGAGAGGAGAGCTTGCGAGGTGAGATCATGAGGTGTAGGAGAGCTTGTGGGTGCGGGAGAGAAAGCTTGGGGTGGAGAGCATGGGGTCGTGGGGTGGACAGAGAGAGAACTTGGGGGGAGACAGAGCTTGTGGGGGGAGAGAACTTGGGGTGGGGGAAGAGAGCTTGCGGTGGTATGGAGCTTGGGGGGAGCTTGGTGGGGGAAGCAGGAGCTGGGGGAGAGGGAGATTGGGAGGGGAGAGGGAGCTGGGCGGGGAAGAGGGAGCTGCGGGCGGAGAAGAGGGAGCTAGGGGGAAATTGGGAGCTTGAATGCGGGTTGAGAGCAAGCTTGGAGGGGAGAGGGTTTTGGGGTGGAGCGGGAGCTTGTGCGTCAGAGACGGAGTTCGGAGCGGGTGATGGAACGTGAAGTGTGGAGACGGAGTTTGAAATGGGAGATGGAGATTGGGTGGGGAGAAGGAAATTGAGCGGGGGGTGAGATGGAGCTTGAGGGGGCTTAAGCAAGATTGTGGGGAAGTGGGAGCTGGGGAGGGGAAGAGTGAGCTGGGGCACAAGAGGGATCTGGGGAGGAAGAGTGAGCTGGTTCGTGGAAGAGGGAGCTGGGGGAAAGACATTGTTGGGGATGAGGGAACTTGGAGGGGGAAGAGGGATCTTGGTGGGGTATGAGAGCTTGAGATGGTACAAGAGCTTGGGGGGATAGGAGAGCTTGGGTGTTACGAGAGCTTGGAGGTACGGGAGCTTGGGAGTAGAAGAGCATGGGGCGTCATAGAGCTCAGCAGTTACGAGAGCTTGGGGTGGTACGAGAGCTTAGGGGATACGAGAGATTGGGGCGTATGATTGCCTGGTCAGGACAGCTTGGGGGATAGGAAAGCTGAAGCGATAGTTGAGCTTGTTGGGTACGATAGCTTTTTGGGGTAGGAGAGCTGGGGGAGTAGGTGCAGGAGAGCTTGGTGGGGGAGATAGTAGAGCTTGGTGGTGTAGGAGAGCTTGGTACGTCGGAGAGCATTTGAGGGGTGGGAGGCATTGGTGGGGTAGGAGAGCTTGGGGGGGCGTGTTTGGAGAGCATTGGGGTTTGATTGCTTGTGTGGTAGGAGAGGTCGGGGGGTTAGGAGTTCTGGGGGTGTGTGGGAGAGCTCGGCAGGTAGGAGAGCTCGGGGTTGTAGGACAGGTTGGGTGGATAGGAGAAATTAAGGGTTAGTAGAGCTTGGGGGATGCTGAGCTTGAGGGGTTGGAGAGCTTGGGAGAAGGAGAGCTCGGTGTGGTCGGAGAGTTTGGGCGGGTTCGCTGACTTGGTGGGGTCGGAGAGATTGGTGGGGCAAGAGAGATTGGTGGGGCAGCAGAATTTGGTCGGATCAGAGAGCTTGGGGCGGCAGGACAGCTTGGAGGGTAGGAGAGGTTGGGGAGGCTAGGATGACTTGGGTTGGGTAGGAGAGATTGGGGGCGTTAGAAGAGCTTGTGGGTAGGCGAGCTTCGGGGGGTCATAGGAGACATTTGTGGGTTAAGAGAGCCTGGGTATGTTGGAGAGCTTGGTGGGGTTGGAGAGCTTGGCGGTCGTGTAGGAGAGCTTGAAGGGTTAGGAGAGCGTGGGCGTGTAGGATAGCTTGGTGGGGTAGTAGAGCTTGTGGAGTATGACAGATTGCGGAGTTAGGAGAGCTCGGAGGGGTAGGAGAGCTTCGGGGGTATGAGAGCGTGGGGTCGTTGTAGAGCTTGGGTGTAAGGGAAGCTTGTGATCAAATGGGAGCCTGGGGGCGTTAGAGAGCTCATGGGTAATAGAGTTTGAGGGTTAGGAGAGCTTGGCGGGTAGGAGAGCTTGCGGGTATAGGAATGTTTGAGGTTCAGGAGAGCATGGGGTGGGGGTAGGAGAGCTTGGGGTTAGGAGAGCCTGGGCTCTGCAAGAAAGGTTGGGGGAGTAGAGGAGCATGGGTTGGCAGGAGAGTTTGCAGGGAGGCGACCTTCCCAATGTAGGAGAGCTTGGAGGGGTAGGAGAGCTTGGGGATGTTAAAAAGCTTGGGGTGCGGTAGGGGACCTTCGGGGCTTAGGAGAGCTTGGGTGGTAGGTGACTTGGATTAGGCGAGCTTGGAGCGGGTGGTAGGAGAGCTTGCTGGGTTAGGAGAGCTGGGGGGTGTAAAAAAGCTTGGAGTCGGGTAGGGGTTCTTCGGGAGTTAGAATAGCTTGGGTGGGTAAGAGAGCTTGTGGGGGTAGTATTTCTCGGAGGAAGATGGTAGGAGAGCTTGGTCGGTAGGAGAGGTTGGGGCGCAGGCAAGCTTGTTAGGAATGAGAGCTTGGTGGAGTAGGACTGCTTTGGTGTGTAGGAAAGCTAAAGGAGAGCATCGGGGTCTCGGTGAGCTTGATGGATAGGCGACCTTTGGGGGCTAGGAGAGCTTAGTGTGAAGGAGAGCTGGGTGGGGTAGGAGAGCTTGGGTTGTATAAATGCTTGGGGTGGTGTTGGAGAGCTTTGGGGCGCAGGAGAGCTTGGGGGTTAGGAGAACTCGTTGGTTGGAGAGCTTGGCGGGTAAGAGAGCTTGCGGTGAAGGAGAGCTTGTGGGGGTGGTACAGTTTGTGGGAATAGAAGTGCTTGGGAGGTAGGAGAGATTGAGGAAGTAGGAGAGCTTGGCGGGTAGTTGAGCTTGGGGGGATTGGAGAGTTTGGGGTTTAGTAGATTATAGGGGGCGAGAAAAGCTTGAGCGGCACGAAAGCTCGGGTGTTGGAGAGCTTGGCGTGGTAGGAGAGCTTGAAGGCTTACGAGAGCTCGAAATTAAGAGTGCTCGGAGTGGCAGAAGAGATTGGCGGGTAGGAAAGCTTGGGCGGGTTTAGGAGAGCTTGTGCGGAAGGAGAGCTTGGAGGGGTAGGAGACCTTGGGTGCGTAGGAGAGTCGGATGTGTATCTCCGATATGCCCTATCCATGGTGCGCTCTCCTAAATCCCGTGCCGCAGGGGCAGCTAAGTAATCTCTTTCCAGAGCTAACTCTGCTCTTTCTGAAAGCAATTCCCCACTTTCTGAAGCTAATTGCATTGTTTCTGGAGCTAATTCCACTGTTCTAGGAACAGCTAATTTCCCAGTCCCAGTCTGTGGAGTTCCTAATTCCTCTAGTTCTGAAACAACTTTCCCTGTTCCTGGAGCTCATCACTTTTTTCTGCAGCTGAAAAGTCCTGTGTTTCTGGAGCACCTGATTCTCCCTCTTTCTGGAGAAAATCTCGATATTTCTAGAGCTAATTCCACTCTTTCTGGAGCTGCTCATTGTCGTGTTTCTGCATCACAAAATTTCTCAGTTTATGGAGTTAACTCCAACATTTTTGGAGCTAATTGCACGGTTTCAAGAACTAATTCCTGCTTCTGGGGCTACTTCCTGGTTCTGAGGATAGTTTGAATGATCTGGAGCTGCTAAAATCCATCTTATGGGAGCTCTGAATGCCGCTGTTGCTGGACCTCCTACTACCCCAGGTTATGCAGGTCCTAGTTCCCCTGTTTTTGGAACTATTTCAGTTGTTTGTGGAGATCTACTTCCGTAGTTTCTGCAGCTTCAAGTTGCGCTGTTTATGAAACACCAAATTGTGCTTTTTATGCGGCTACCATTTTCCCGACATATTTTCCTGCAAATTCTTCTGCTTTCTACGACAGGAATAGTTCGTTTAACTGCTTATTGAGCCAACTCTTCCATTCTAAATGTAATCTCTTTGTTTCTGGATGTACTGAACAAATTCCCGTGTTTCCGGCGCTCGTAGTTTGTCAGTTTCTGTAGCGCTCAATTCGGCGGTTTTTGTAACTCTAATTATCATCTTTCTAGACCTAATTCTGCTGTTTCTGGAGCTAATACTCTTGTTTCTGAACGAATTCCAGTATTCCTGGAACTCTTAATTCCCCTCTCTACAGCCCGTAATTCCCCTGTTTTTGGAGCTAATTCCCTAGTTACTGGAGCTAATTTTTTTGCTGGAGTTCCTAATATCCCAGATTGTGGATCTCCTAATGCATCTGTTTCTGGAGGTAACCCCCCTGTTTCTGTTGCTATTTCATCTTGAACCTTTTTTCACAATGTCTCTGTCTCTAGGGATCATAATTCCTTTGCCTCTGGGTGCTTCTAATATCCATGTTTCTGGAGCCCCTAATTGCCCTGTTTCTGGAGATACTCATTCCCGTTTTTCTGAAGCTTATAATTTCCACGTTTCTGCAGCTCAAAATTCTTGGTTCAAGATCTCCTAAACCCCCTCTTCGGCTTTTAATTATCTTGCTTGGACAATAGGGGAGGACCCCATTAAATAGGCGAATTGAGGGAGGGGTCCCAGTAAATGCGGGAATTGGGGGACGGGACCAGTAAATGCGGGAATTGGGGGATGGGCCCAGTAAATGAGGGAATTGGGGGAGGGGAACAGTAAATGCGGGTATTGGGGGATGGGCCAAGTAAATGCTGGAATTGGGGGTAGGGCCCCGTAAATGTGGGAATTGGGAGATGTTTAAATTGAATGCAGATTTGGGCGATGTGCACCAGCAAATCGGGGAATTTGGGAGGTGCCACAGTAAATGGGCATGGGGGAAGGCCCAAGGATCTGATTGATTTGGGGAAGGAGCCTCAGTAAGTTAAGGCTTTTGGGGATGTTACCCCAGTAAATGGTGAAATTGGGGTCGGGCCCCAGTATTTCCCCTGTTTCTGGAGCTCTAAATTCCACGTTTGTGGAGCTCCGAATTCCCCTGATTCTGGAGCTCCATATTCGCCATTTGTGCCCTGTACCAATTCCGCCTTTTGTTGAAGATCCTAATTCATCAAATTTAATAACTCGTAATTCATCTTTATCTGGTGCACTTATTTCCCTGTTTCTGGAGCTGCTGGTTCCCCCGTTTATGGTGCTGGTACCTCCCCACCCCGCCCCTGTTTCAGGAGCTCCTAATTGCCGTTTATATGTTGGTGCTAATTCCGCTATTTCTAGTGCCCTAATTTTCATGTTGCTCGTACCGTCTCAACATTCCCTTTATCGTGTGGCAGCCACGAACTGCGATGGGCTATCAGCGGCATGTCGAGGCTGTAAAAAGAATGGCGAGCGGCCCCTGGAGCAGCGTGAAAGCGTACCACTGCAAGCTAGGGCGAAGCTGGTGCAGGAGGGTGAAGTCTGCAAAGAGGGACGTCATCAAGGTCCACTTCGCTGATTGGAGCGTGGGCAGATACAGCAGGAGCGGCGAAGTCAGGGAGAAGGAGCAGCGAGAAATTGCAGAGGGACGTGATCTGACCCAGGAGAGGACTGAGTTCAGGTCCAGAGGAGGGGTGGTTCCAGGCACAGCACGGGCCAGCACATGTGTGTGCAGTAGGTCCGTGCAGCAGAGCAGGTCTCCATTCATCTTGGATTAAACTTGCCACTGTTCAAGTCCTAGATCTATCATCAGCGTGTGGTAGATAATGTGCAATGGCCATGCCACGTTAAAAAAATCCACGCAGAGGTATTTTCCACCCTTCAGGATGTCATTCAAGACATGGAATATGACGGTCTTTCATTGAATCACCTGTGAAATTGCAGAGGGACGTGATCTGACCCTGGAGAGGACTGAGTTCAGGACCAGAAGAGGGGAGGTTCCAGGCACAGCACGGGCCAGCACATGTGTGTGCTCTAGGTCCGTGCAGCAGAGCAGGTCTCCACTCATCTTGGTTTACCCTTGCCACTGGTCAAGTCCTAGATCTATCATCAGCGTGTGGTAGATAGTGTGCAATGGCCACGCCACGTTAAAAAAAGAATCCACGCAGCGGTATTTTTCACCCTTCAGGATGTCATTCAAGACCTGGAATGTGAGGGTCTTTCATTGAAACACAAGTGAACCCATCCTTTTTTTAGGGTGGAAGCACGTCATCCTCCTTTCGAGGGACTGCCTATGATGGGATGCTGCAACACATCATTTCCTATTTTCAGAATCGCTCTCCTAATTTCACTGTTTCCTCAAGTAATCCCATGTTGATGTTACCCTATTTTTATTCCCCCGTTATCTGGAGCTCCTAACTCCCCTCTTTCTGGAGCTCCTAGTTTCACTCTATCTGGGGCACCTCCTAATTGTATTGTATCTGGAGCTCTCAGTTTCCCTCTTTCTGCAGCTCCTCAATCCCCACTTTCTGGACCCATAATTCCTGTTTCAGTAGCTAATCCCCTATTTCTGGTGCTTCTAAATACCCATTTATTAGAGCTAATTCTCCTGTTGCTGGGGTTCCTATTTCACAGTTCCTGAGACTACAAGTTCCTTTGTTTCTGCACGAATTCCCTTGATTCCAGAGTTCTTAATTCCTATGTTTTGGGAACTAATTCTCCTGTTTCTGGAAGTAATTGTCCTATTTCAAGAGCCGCTAATTCACCTGTTTCGGGAGTTCGTAATTCAGCTGCTTTTGGAACCAATTCTCCTCTTTCTAGAGGTAATCCGCTTGAATCTGTAGCTCCATATGTCCCTGATTCCAAAGCTAATTTCCCTGTTTCTGGAGCTCGTAATTCTCCTATTTCTGGAGCTAATAATTCCATTGTTTCTAGATGTACTATTTCCATTGATTCTGGGGCTGCAAATTCTGCTGTTACATGAACAAATACCCCTGTTTCACAAGCTTCTATTTTCCCTGTTTCTGGAGTTCCTATCAGGTGATAGTTTAATTTCTATAGCAAATCCCTCAGTTTCTAGAGCTAATTCGTCTGTTGCAGGATCTATTCCGCCAATTCTTGGAGACAATTCCTCTCTTTCTAGAGCTCCTAATTCTCTGTTGCTGGAGATAATTGCCCATTTTCCAGAGCAAATGCAGCTGTATATGAAGCTACTGTTCCTCCCTCTGGAACTCCTTATCCCCCAGTACTTGGAACGTGTTCCTTTGTTTCTGGAGATAAATGCCCAGTTTCTGGTGTTAATATTTCCCCAGTTTCTGCAGCTAATTTCCTTGTTTCTGGAGCTAGTTCTGCTGTTTCTGATGGTAATTCCTTTGTTTCTCGATCTCCTAATATCCATGATTCAGGAACTGCTACTTTCCAACTTTCTGGAGTTAATCTGCCTGTTTCTGGAGCACGAAATTTATCTACTTCTGGAGTTCATAATTCCAATGACTCTGGAGCGAATTTCGCTGTTTCTGCAACACCTAATTCCTCCCTTTTTGGAGCTAATTCCCCAGTTTCTGGAGCTCCAAATTCATCCTTTTGGCGCTCCTATTTCCCGAGCTTCTGGAGCTGCTAATTCCCTGTTTTTCGAAGAAATTCCCCTCTTTATGGATCGATCACCACCCTCTTTGTAGCCATCTCAATTCCCCTGTTTCTCAGCATCTTAATTTTCCTCTTTCTGGAGCCCATAATTCCCTCTTTTTAGAGGTCCTAATGTCTCTGCCGCTGTCGATCATAATTCCATTGATTCCAAGGCTTCTAATAGCCATGGGTCTGGAGCCCCTAATTGCCCTATTTCTGGAAATCCTAATTCCACTGTTTCTGGACTTCCGAATTTCCATGTTTCGGCAGCTCATAATTCTCGGTCTAGGAGGTCTGTAATCCATTGCTTCCGGTTTTAATTTCCCTTGTTGGAGAATATGGGAGTGGAAACAGTAAAATGGCGATTTGAGGGAAGCGTCCCAGTAAATAGACGAATTGGGTGAGTGGCTGCAGTAAATGAATGAATAGGGGAGGAGCAAAGTAAATGGGAGAATTGGGGGTTGTTCCCTTTAAATGGGGAATGAGGGAGTTGCCCCAGTAAATCAGGGAATCGGGGGAAAGCCGCAGTGTATTGGGTAATTGGGGAAGGTACTACAGTAAGTGGGGGAAATACCTCAGTATATGGGCAATTGGGGGAGGGACCCATTAACGGGCAATTGGGGGAGGAGCACCAGTTAAAGGGAGATTTGGGGGAGTGGCCAAGCTATGTGGAGGAATTTGGGGAGGGAGCCTTGTAAATGGGGAATTGTTGGAGGGTTCCAGTAAATGGTGAAATTGGGGTAGGATTCCAGAATTTCCCCTGTTTCTGGAGCTCCAAATTCCCAGTTTGTGGAGCTCCCTATTTCGTGGTCGAGCCCTGTCCGAATTCCACCTTTTGCTGAAGATCCTAATTCCTCAAATTCAAGAACTTGTAGTTCAACGTCCTTCCCTGTTTGTGGAGCTGCTGGTTTCCCCTGTATATGGTGCTCATTAACACCAGTTTCAGGCTTTCCTAACTGCCCTTTGTCTGTTGCTTCTAATTCCGCTATTTCTGGTGCTATTAATTGCCCTGTTAATCGAGCCGTCTCATCATTCCCCATAGAGGGATTGCGGCCCCGAACTGTGAGAGAATTTCAGCCGCATGTCGGGGCAATAAAAGGAGGGGCGAGCGGCGGCCATGGGAGGCGTGGCGTCCCTGATCTGCGAGCGACCTTGAGTGGCAGGTCGAGGCCATAAAAGGAGCGGCGAGTGGCCCCTGTAGCAGCGTGATGGTGTACCACTGTAAGGTAGGGCGCGAGCTGATGCAGGAGGGCAAAGGTTGCGAAGAAGGACGTTATCAACGTCCAGATCACTGATTGGAGTGTGGGCAGATACAATAGGAATGGCGAGGTCAGGGAGAAGCAGCGGCAAGAGTTTGTAGAGGGACTGATCGGGCCCAGGAGACGCCTCTTTTCGGTGCCAGAAGAGGCGAGGGACGAGGAGCAGCACAGTGCACACTGTGATATGTGTGCGCTAGGTCCGTGCAGCAGACCAGTTCTCCAGTCGCCTTATACCCTTGCCACTGGACCAAGACCTAGCTCTATCATGCCCATGTGGTGGATAGTGTGTAACAGCCATCCTAAGTTAGAAATATCCACGCACAAGCACTTTCCACCCTTCAGGAAGTCATTCAAGACCTGGAATATTAGGTATTTAATTGAAACACCTGTGATCTACTCCTTTTTTTCACGTGGAAGCAAGTCATACTCGTTTCGAGCGACTGCCTATGATGAGAAGCTGGAACAGCTAATTCCCAATTTTCAGGAGCTCTCTCCTAATTTCCCTGTTTCAGCAGCCCTCACCTAATCCCATGTTGATGTTACCCGATTGTAATTCCTTAGATTCAGGAAATCCAATTCTCCTTTTTCTGGAGTCTTTTCTAAATTGGCTGTTTCTTCAGCTCCTAATTCCCCTCTTCCTGGAGCTCCAAGTTTCACTGAGTCTGGAGCTACCTCCTAATCGTATCATTTCTGGAGCTCCCAGTTTCTCCGTTTCTGTAGCTCCACAATCCCCGCTTTCTGGACCCATAATTCTCCTGTTTCTGTAGCTAATCCCCTGTTTCTGGTGCTGCTAAATCTCCTTTTATTAGACCTAATTCTCTAGTTTTTGGGGTTCCTTTTGCATAGTTCCTGGGACTACAAGTTCCCTTCTTTCTGCACTAATTCCCTTGATTCCAGAGCTGTTAACTCCATTGTTTCTGGATCCACTTAATCCAATTTTTCTGGCGCTAATTCTTCTGTTTCTCGAGTTAATTGCCCTATTTCTAGAGCCCCTAGTACCTCCATTTCTGGAGCTATTAATCCGCTGTTTCTGGAACTAGTTCTTCTGTTTCTAGAGGTAATCCCCCTTTTTCTGTCGTTCCATATTCCCCTGCTTCCAGAGCAAATTTCTCTGTTTCTGGAGGACGAACATTTTCTATTTCTGGGGCTCATAATTCCATTGTTTCTGGATGTACTAATTCCATTGATTCTGGGGCTGCACACGCTGCTGTTACTGGACCAAATTCCCCTGTATCACAAGCTTCGATTTTCCCTGTTTTCTGAGTTCCTATCAGGCGATAGTTACATTTCTGGAATGAATCCCTCAGTTTATAATGCAAATTCCCCAGTTGCTTGGGCTGGTCCGCCAATTTCTGGAGAAAATTCCTCTGTTTATCGAGCTCCTAATTCCTCTGTTGCTGTAGCTAATTGTTCATTTTCCAGAGCGAATTCCCCTGGTTATGGAGCTACTGTTCGGCCCTCAAGGTGATCCTTATTCCACAGTATCAGGAACAAGTTCCTCTGTTTCTGGGGAAAATTCCCCAGTTTCTGGAGTTTCTATTTTCCAAGTTTCTCGAGGTAATTTCATTATTTCTGGAACTAATTCTCCTGTTTCTGTTGGTAATTCCCTTGTTTTTAGATCTCCTATTGTCCATGATTCACGAGCTGCTACTTTCCCACTTTCTGGATCTAATTTTCCTATTTATGCAGCTCGAAATTTATCTCCTTCTGGAGCTCATAATTCCAAATATTCTGGAGCGAATTTCGCTGTTTCTGCAGCAGCAAATTTCTCAATTTCTGAATCGAATTCCTCTGTTTCTGGAGCTCCTAATTCGTCATTTTGGAGTTCCTAATTCCACGGTTTCTGTAGCTGATAATTCCCCTGTGCCTCGAGCAAATTCCTCTCTTTTTGTATCTATCAGCCCCCTCTTTCAAGCGCTCCCAATTACTCTGTTTCTCGGTCTCCTAATTGCCCAGTTGCTGGAGCCCGTTATTCCATCTTTATAAAGGTCCTAATGCCTTTGTCGCTTTCGATCATAATTCCATTGCTAATGGGGCTTCTAATATCCACGTTTCTGGAGCAACTGATTGCCCTGTTTCTGGAAATCGTAATTCCACTCTTCCTGGACCTCCTAATTTCCATGTTTCTGCAGCCCATAATTCTCGGTTGAGGAGTTCCTAAATGCACTGCTTTGGGTTTTAATTCCCGTGCTTGGAGAATATGTGAGGGGCGCAAGAAAAAGGCGATTTGAGGGAGGGGTCCCAGTAAATGCACAAATTGGGTGAGTGGCTACACTCACGCACTCTTTATTTCTCACACTCGCTCTCTCTCACACTCACTCTCTCTCACATTCTCGCTTTCTCTCTCACACACTCACTGCCTCTCTCTCTCTCTCATACTCTCTCTCACACACTCACTCTCTCCCTCCCAATCATTTTAGCTCTCTCACACTTTCTATCACGTAAACTCACTATATCTCACATACTCACTCTCTCTCTCTCACACACGCTCTCTCTCTGACACAATCTCTCTCTCTCAAACTTGATCTCTCTCTCTCACACTCATTCGCTCTCTCTGTCACGCGCTGTCTCTCTCGATGACACTCTCTCTCTCGCACACGCAGTCTCTCTTTCTCTCATACTCTCTCTCTCACACTCTCTGTCGCGCTCACTCTCTCTCTCACACACACGTTCTCTCTATCTCTCTTTATCGAGTCTCATTTTTGGCATGGCTTGAAAAATTGCAGGGAAGGAGATCCTGGAAGTGGAACCCTTTCAGCGTTGGGCCCTGACGGGATGAAACTCCCTACCGATGCTGGAAGGATCTACGTGAAAGCGACGTGGCCAGCGTTTATAGTGGACATGTGTCCTGACACAAAACTACCTGCTAACTCGTCCTTCCCTGCTCAGAGACGCAGCGTGAGAGGTGGAAACACTATCATGTTGCTGTGCTGATACGAACTCTTTTTTGGCAAATATCCTGGCAGGTGTGGCTTGCCATGCAGCCAGAGTTGGTGAGGTGAATAGGGGGCAAACTCATTTCCATGGATCAATCCAGTACCAACACCACGACAGGCGCATGCTTGCTCAAACTGTGGCATTTGGCTCGTACTGGGTGGAGCCACACCACACCCTGTCCCCTCCCGACATGATGCCTCCCTTGGGCCCATAATTAAGAGGTTCTGACCTCTCCTTAGTGTGGTCCGTACACATAGGGACCAACTCCATCTTTCGAGTACTTGGCTGCAGCCGTGCCTGCTTCATCTCATTGGGCATGCAGGCCTCCCGTGTTCTACCATTGGCTAATGAGTCATGGGAACAGGGATTCCCAGCCCGTGACGGTCTCCACATACCCTGTCCACGCCCTTTTAAAGCTGAATGCATGACACCTTATTGGCCGGATGGGACTTGGCACCACATCGGCTCCATCCTTTCACCAACCGGTTCTGCTTGTGTTTAGGTGACAATTCGGCAGAGCTCCTGATAAAATCCAACCCATGTCTGTTCACATAATAGAACTACTGAAGAGCCAGCACACGCTAACCCGTTTTGTTCGGAACAGTGAGGTGAGGCAATGGCATTAGATTTTAAATGGGTTGCAGGAACAGTTAAATCTGGGGGTGTAAGTACACAACTCTTTGAAGGCAGCAGGACAAGTTAAGAAGGCTGTTAAAAAAGCATATGGGTTCCTGGGTTTTATTAATAGTGGAATCTGGGGACCAGAAGAGGCGAGTGCCCTGGAGCAGCCCATATAGCGATATGTGTGTGCACTCGGTCCATGCAGCAGAGCTGGTCTCCTGTTCACTTGGGTAATTCATGCAGCTGGACCAAGACCGAGCTCTATCAAGCCCGTGTGATAGCTGGTGTGCAACGGGCACCCCACGTTATAAAAATCCACGCAGAGACATCTTCCACCCTTCAGATTATAATTTTGGACCTAGAATATTAGGTCCTTCATTTAACAACTGTGAACTAATCCTGTTTTTGGCGCGGAAGCAAATCATCTTCCATACGAGGGACAGCCTATGATGAGGATGAATAGAGGAATAGAAGCCCCTGGGAGGACAGACGCACCAGCGTTTGTGTTCTCGACCAGGCCAACATACACAGCATCGCGGAACTGACGACACGCGACCAGCTCCATTGGGCGGAAAAACATTGTCCACATGCGCACCGCAATATTCCCAAAGCAAGCGCTCTACTCAGAAATCCTGTACGGCAGGCGATCCACAGGTGGGCAAGGAAATGTTTCAAGGTCAACCTAAAAGCCTCCTTGATAAAGTGCAACATCCTGACCGACACCTGGGAGTCCCTGGACAAAGACCGTCCTAAGTGGAGGAAGAGCATCCAGGAGGGCGCAGAGCACCTCGAGTCTCATCGCCGAGAGGATGCAGAAAACAAGCACAAGCAGCGGAACGAGCGTGCGACAAACCATACTCCCTTCCCACTCTTGCCTCCTATGAGACAGAGACTGTAATTCCCATATTGGGCTGTGCAGCCACCTGAAAACACACGTTTGGAGCAGAAGAAAATCTTCCTCGTTTTCGAGGGACTGCCGATGATCATGATGAGATTACAAAAGCAAGGAATTTATGCTAAACCTTTATAAAACACTGGTTAGGTCTCATCTGCAGTACAGTTTTTAATTCCAGACAATGCCATTTAAGGAAGGATATCGATGCCTTGGAGAGGATGCAGAAGAGATTTACTAGAATGGTTCTGTAACCCCTGGCCCTGTATTATTGCTGTCAGAACAATGGTCTGTATTCAGAAATAAACCTTGCTGCATTGATCACAACTTTATATCGATGTCTTGTTTCTCATTGTTTCTCCGAGGACATGGTGTTTGGGGGTCGAATGAGGCTAGGAGATGATTTGGGAATCATAGGAAATGAGAGTAGAAGATCACTGCAGAGAATTCCTGCAGTGCCTAATAACACATTCAAAAAGATAATTCTATAAGACAGGTGTACCAGAGTATCAGCACTGACCATTCAGGGTCCAAGATATCTCACGTGCACGGGTTTCTTCAGGCAGATTGGAAATAGACCCACATACCGTTTGATGGGACAGTGTAGAGGTAGATTTACTCTCTCTCTATCGTGTGCTTCCTCGATCTTGTTTATTTCTCTTTCATTATCGACCTCATTTTATCTCTCTCTCCCTCTGCCTCATTCTCTTCTCTCTACCTCTGTCTCTTTCTATCAATTGCTCTTTCTCCCTATCTCATTTTCTTTCTCTCTCATTCACCTCTTTACCTCTCATTTCTCTCTGCATCGCTGTCTCACTCTACCTTTCTAATCTCTGCATCGTGGTCTGTCTTTCTGCTTCACGATCAGTCCCTCTTGCAACCTCTTTTGTCACTCTCTCTTCTCTCTGCCTCAGTCTCTCTCTCGCCATCCCAGTCGGTATTTCCTTTTTGCTTCCTCTCTAAAACTCTGCCTTATTCTCTCTCTCCAACTCCCTTGGATGCTTGTCACTCTCCCTATGTGTCTCACTTATTTTGCTGTTTGTTTCCTCACACTCTCCCCTTCTCTCAGTCTTTCTTTATCTTGCTCTCCATTCTCTCTTGCTATCTTTGTCTCTCCCTCTGTCTTTCTCCATTCTGTCTCTGTTGCTTCCCTCTCTGCCCCTGTGTCTCACACTCCCCCACTTCTCCCGTTTTCTCTCTCTATCTGTCAGGATTCCTGATGTAACAGTACTGTACGAAACAAATGCTTTAAAACAGAGCCCAGCCAATGCTCTAAACACATTGCATGAGCTGATCACATCTTGTGCACCCCCCAGTTTCAAAATGAGCTGCACAGGATGCGCCGCGCCCCACCTGGGGCTTGGGGACCTGGAAGGTTGTGCGTTTAAACTAGAGGGAAGTTTGCTTTAAGTTCTAATCTCTGCCTCCACATCTAATCCAGCCCCATTTTCGAACTCATTTTATTACATTACATGGTTCAGTAACACATCCGCCCGCATATGTACACGTTGCCGACGATGCGTTTCTCCGTTAATCTTTTGGGCCTTGTTTTTTATTATTTTTGAAAGTCGAACTCTGTTTTTGAAGCAGTTTGGTCATTTTGTAAATTTATCTGAAATGTTTGATATATTTGGCAAGCAATTCCTGCTGATCTGCTGAACTGATTTCCATATAGGACACAGATGTCTCGGGACAACAGGCTCATCTGACCAAGACCGCTCTGAAGAGAACCCTCAATTAATTTATTCTTCAGTCTGGATTTTACCTCACCGCCGCTCGTGTGGGGGAGGAAGAGGATGAATGTATCGCGAGGGCTACTGTAACACAGACGAAGTGCGTGTCCCACGGATATTCTACCTTCCTAGGTCCCGATGTTGCAGACCGATACACTGAAAGATCCAGTGATGGATTCCCACCAGCCCGAGCCCTCCAAGTTCTCACTGAATGAAACCATCGTTCACAGGAGCAGGCTCTGTTTGATTGTATAGGTACTTTAACCCCTGCCCCTGTATTACTGCTGTCTGAATACTGGGCTGCAGTGAGAAATAAAACATATTGCATTGATCACAGCTTCATCTCTGTGTCTTATTTCTCTTTACGATCAGTGTGTCCGAGGACAAGATGTTCGGCGGTGGAATGAGGCTGGTGGGAAAAGTGGGAATTGCAGGAAATGTGAAGAGGAAAAAGCTGCAGGGAATCTCTGTCTAATAACTCGTTCAGAAAGGTACTGAGATGAAACAGGTGTCCCAGAGTGTAAGCAATCTGAACGTTTGGGGCTCAGTATCTCACAATTTGTCCAGGCAAATTGGAAGCAGACATACTTTGCATCAGACCTGCAGGCTGTTTGCTAGGACAGTGCAGAGGAAACATTACTCTGTATGTAACCCGAGCTATACCTGCCCTGGGACTGTTTGATGGGACAGTGTTGAGTGAGCTTTACCCTGTATCTAACCCCGTGCTGTACCTGCCGTGGGAGTGTTTGATGGGGCAGTGTAGAGTGAGCTTTACTCTGTATCTAACCCATACTATGTCTATCTTTGAGAGTATTTGTTGGGACAGTGCAGTGGGAGCTTTAGTCTGTATCTAAGCCCTGATGTACCTGTCCCAGGAGTGTTTGATGGGATAGTGTAGAGTGAGCTTTACTCTGTACCTAACCCATACTATGTCTACCTTTTGGGAGTGTCTGACGGGACAATGTCGAGGGAGCTTTACTCTGTATCTAAACCATGCTGTACCTGCCCTGGGATTGTTTGATGGACAGTGTAAAGGGAGCTTCACTGTGCATCTAACCAATGCTGTAGCTTCTCTGGGATTGTTTGATGGACAGTGTAGAGGGAGCTTTACTCTCTATGTAACCCGCACTATATCTACCCCTGGGAGTGTTTGAGGGGACAATGTGCAGTAGGGGTTGGCCATTATTTGTGCTGGAGGGCTGTTGTGGGCCGACCACCAATGTTCCGCTGATGTGAGACCGGGCGTTCGTGGACCAATCAGGAGGTCACGTGCTCACCAGCTCCTGCCGCTGGAAGAGGTGTAGTGAATTTAAAGAGACCGCCCAGGGAAATATAGTGGGAGCAATTTTGCACATATAAAATGAATTGTATTCACATCATCTACCATTCAAGTTTGTTATGGCCTTTAATGTATAACGAACTCTTCATTTCATTTCATCACTTAATATATGAATAAATGTCTTTATTTTTATTCCCGAACATGATGCATGTTCACGCGTCACATTGAAAAGTGTATCTATTCCAAATGGTCTAAAT
Organism: Pristiophorus japonicus; assembly: GCF_044704955.1. Classification (NCBI taxonomy): domain Eukaryota; kingdom Metazoa; phylum Chordata; class Chondrichthyes; family Pristiophoridae; genus Pristiophorus; species Pristiophorus japonicus. Next base: position 3,485,711 of record NW_027254520.1, read on the forward strand.
ACATTCTTATCTTGGAAAATGAGAGATTAACTGCTTGCATTGGTAATTATACTCCAGTATAAGGCACGATAAAAAATAAATTCATTTATACAACCTTTAAATTGCACCTGAAGGTATTACTTTGATGCTTTTTCTCTCCCAGTCTCACTTGATCTCTGTCTTTCTGCCGATCTCTCTCCTGTTTGTCTCCCTGCTCTGTGTCTCTCAATCTTTCTCTCCTTCCCTCTTGTCTCTGTCCCTCTCTCTCACTCTCCCTCTGCCCTTCCATCTTGTCTGTCTTTCCCTCTCTCCCATCTCTTTCTCCCACTGTCTCTCTATCTCTGCCTCAATTTTTCACCCCTTCAGTCGCTCGCTCTTCCTCCTTCTCTCTCTTTATATCGTTGCCTGTCTTTTTCTTTTTCTTCCCTCGTTTATCTCTGCTCTGTGATTCTCTGTTTCACTCTCTTTTCTCTCCTCACTTACTGTTCGCTGTCTCTCAATCTTCTCCCTATTTCTTTCTCTTTCTCTTTCTCTCTCTCTCTCTGTCTCTCTCTCTCACTCTTTCTCGCATTTATCGACTCTCTGCCTCAGGTTCTATCTCGCACTCTGCCTCACGCATTCTATATCTGCCCCTGTTTTACTCGCATTTTTTCTCTTTCAGTCTCGATTTCTCTATCTGGGCTTTTGCCCCTTCTGCCTCTTCCATCGATCCTGTTATCTCTCTCTCTCTCTCTATACATATATATATATATCAATCGCTATATATCTCTATATATCTATATTTCTATATGCAGTTTATATATATGTATAAATATATAAATATAATTTTATATATATATTGCACTTATTCCTGCTCTCTTTCTTTCTCTCACTTTGTTTCCATTTCTCTCTGTGTCTCACTTGATCTCTCTCTGCCTGCCCATCATTCTCTTCTGATTCTCTCTGCTCTATCTGTTTCTCGGTGTCTCTCTATCTCTCTCCTTATCTGTCTCTCCCTTCTCTCTCTCCCTCTGTCTATTTTCTCCTGTAATTTCCCTATCTTTATCTCTCTTTTTTCTCACTCTGTCTATCACTCTTTGTCACCCTTTCTCATTATCCGAGTCTCACCACTATCTCTCCCTGTCCATCGCTTTCACTCTCTCACTTTATCGATCTGTCTCTTTCTATCCCTCCTGGTCCTCAGTGCACCCTGCTGGTGGGTGCTGTCACTGAGAGTCTGGACTGACACAGGAGATGGTGAAGTACCTGTGATGCAGCCTGGGTCCGTGTAGCCCGACCCTCAGCGCTAGCCTGTATCTGCAGAGGGTGATGGAGGAGAGATCCATGTAAAGTAAATCACTAATGTTACCAGAGTCAATGTTAAATGGGGAAGGTCGATGTTGGCTGCATTTTACCAACAGGCCTCTAGGGGTAGAGGATATGTTTCAGGCCGTGGGTGGTCTATTATGTGGGCTGGAGGGCCACTGAATAAGTCTGGTGAGCTGCTGAAGGCTGCCCCCAATTTTTACACCAATCGCAAGGTCCCACGCAGGGGCCACTCCCCCAATGTTTCACCAATCGCATGGTCTCACTCAGGCTGCTCCCCAATGTTCCATCAATCGCGCGGTCCCATACAGGTCGCTCCCGCCCCCAATGTTCCACCAATCGCACTGTCCCATGGAGGCAGCTCCCCAATATTCCACCAATCGTGCAGTCCCGCGCAGGCCGCTCCCCAGCTCCTGCTGCTGGAAGAGATGCTGCGCATGGGCGGCTGCACAGTGGCCGGTCCCACAGCAAATTTAAAGGGACTGTGTGTGAGGGAACATTGCAAAAATATTAAAATTGCACAAACATCAATTCTAATCATAGTCAGATGCTACCTTACATAAAGAACATGCATTGGATAGTGCTTAGAAATGAACAAATATAAAAGTTGAAAATGTGGTATCTTCTGGTCTCTCTAAATCAGTGCTGTGAAATAGAATTGCAACCTCTTGAGAGCCTGTGTCTGCATCAATTTCCCACCTCAATCTTCCGTATGTCCCTCTGCAAAGATTACTAATGCTGTACCAATTGGTGCCAGGTGGGCACTCCCCTGCCATCGTAGTATGGATACCGGGAGAAGAAAAGATGCTTCGGTAAATGTTTTGTGGAAATTAGCAGCTAAGACTCCGCTCTAAATTGCATAGGGTATATTACAGTACACAGTGCATTCTGGGTCCCGATCTACACCTTTTGGTCCCAGAAATACGGAACGGATCCTTTTAAGACCGGGCCAGGGAATATCGTTTTTGCGAATTATTAATTTGAATGAAGTGCAGCTCGAGCTCCGGCTCGAGTTCTGTTTCTGTTCTATCCAGTGGGCTGGATAGAATGACCTGGCGGCCGGATATTGCCCACCACTGCTCTAATCCCTCACATTCCTGTATCTGGGAGGTCCTCTAAACCCTTCTCACACTCCTGTATATGGGAAGGTCCCTCTAATCCGTCTCTCACACTCCTGCATCTGGAGAGGTCCCTCTAACCATTCTCTCACACTCCTGTATCTGGGGAAGTCCCTTCAACCGCTCACACTCCTGTAGCTGGGGAGGACCATCTAAACCCTCTCTCACACGCTTGTATCTGGGGACGTCACTCTAACCCATCTCTCACACTTCTATATCTGGAGAGGTCCTCTAACTACTCTCTCACACTCCTGTATCTGGGGAGGTCACGCTAACCCCTCTCTCACAATCCTTTATCTAGTAGGTCCCTCGAACCACTCTCTCACACTCCTGCATCTGGGGAGGTCTTTACAACCCCTCGCTCACACTCCTGTATCTGGGATGGACGATCTAATACCGATCTCACACTCCTGTATCGGTGGAGGTCCTCTAACCCCTCACACTCCTGTATCTGGGGAGGTCGCTCTAACCCCTCTCTCACACTCCTGTATCTGGGGAGGACCCTCTAACACCTCATACTATCTGCGGAGATCCCTCTAATCTCTCTCTCACGCTCCTGTATCTGGGGAGGTCCCTCTAACCCCTGTCTCACGCTCCTGTATCTGGGGAAGTCCTTCCAACTCCTCTTTCACACTCCTGTATCAGGGGATGTCCGTCAAACCTCTCTCTCACACTCCTTTATCTGGGGAGGTCCCTCTAACCCCTCTCTAATATCCATGTATTTCGGGAGGTCCTTCTAACCCCTCTCTCACATTCCTGTATCTGTGGACGTCCCTTTAATCAGTGAGCCAGTGCCCATGCTACTGTACCCATCAAGAATCCTTGCATGGACCTGAGTCAGGTTGATGTTAGTGATTTGCTTGAGAGAGGAGAGAATTAGGAAGGAGCTGTAATTCCATAATATCTATTGTGAATATCTCTCCCCCTATTTCACTGATATCGTTGACAGTATGCAGTGAGTTATTGACTGGGTGTGTTTGGAAGATGTATGCGGCTCTGTCATTTATCAGGAGTATAATCAGCTGCGATATTCATTCCAGTTAAATGCAGCCATCCTGATTTCGATCTGAAATATTTGCTCAGGTTTTGTGAAAGGGAATGTTAAAAAAAGGTTGTAAAACTGACGTTGCCTATGAGACTAAGACAACAGCTCCCAGCTATAAACTGATGTCAACAATCAGTCTGATTCCGGATACATTGCGAGATCAAGTGTCTGGGGAGGATCATCTAACCCCTCTCTCCCAATCCTCTATCTGGGGAGGTCTCTCTAACCCCTCGCTCACAAACCTGTATCTGGGGAGCTCCATCTAACCCCTCTCTTACACTCCTGTATCTGGGGGGTCTCTATCTCTCTAGCAGTCTCTTTGTCTCTCGCGCACTCACGCTCTCTACCTTTCACGCGCTCCCTCACCCGCTCCCTCGCCCGCTCCCTCACCTTATCTCCCTCACCATATCTCCCTCATCATAACTCCCTCGCCCTACCTGCATGTCGCCCTACCTCCATATCGCCCTCCCTCTATATCGCCTCCCGCTCGCCCTCCCGCTTTCACGCTCCCACTCGCGCTCCCTCCATATCGCTCTCGTTTGCTCTCTATAACTCTGTCACTCTTTGTCTCTACCTATCTCTCTCTCTGTCTCAGTTTATGTCAATCTTTCTGTCCCTCTGTCAATCTCTCTCTCGCTCTCTATCTGCCTCTGTCTGTCTTTCACCAATTCTCTCTCATTCTGTCTCTCCATCTCTCTCCCTATCTTTGTCTCTGTCTCCTGCATTACAACAGTGAGTACGCTTTGAGACGTCCGGCAGTCATGAAAAGCACAACATAAATCCAAGACGCACACGCACACACGCCCCTCTCCCCCCCCGCCACATACACGCCCCTTCTCCCCACACACACGGCCCCTCTCCCCCAGCCACACACACGTCCCTTCCCCCCCACACACACGGCCCCTCTCTCCACGCCACACACACGCCCCTTCACCCCCCCGCCACACACAGGCCCCCTCTTCCCACCCCCACACACACGCCCCCTCTTCCCCCCCAGACGCACGCCCCCTCCCCCCCACACACACACAACACCCCCCACACACAATACATCAGTCACTAGGGAGAGCTCTGTTACTCTCCCCATTCTCAGCCCCCTCACCACTCTCCCTCTCTCTTCTCCACATTCCATTTCCCCCTCCCACCACGCTCTCCCCTCTCCTTCTTCTCTCTCCCTACCCCACTCGCTCCCGCCTCTCCCTCTCCTCTCTTTCCCCCGCCCTCTCCTTCTCCTCCCTCTTCCACCTACTCTCTCTCTCCACTATTCCACCTCCACCTTCCATTTCCCGCTCCTCTCCCCACAGAGACGTTGGAGTCAGGTACCCGAGGAATACATTGCCTGTGCAGTCGGATCCAGTAACTTGCCCAGGGACGGGGAGGGCACGGACTAATGAAGGGGAAACCGATCGGGCTCAATTACCGCACTGACTAAGCCGATCTCAAACTTTTTGCACCCTGTCGTTTCACCCCGTGGCCAACAATCATCTCTGAGAGCAGTCTCCTTGTCTGTGTCATCTCCTCCAACCCCACAACCCCCCGATATATCAGCGCTCCTCTAATTCTGCTCTCTTGTGCATCCCTGATTATAATTACTCAATCATCGGTGGACGTGCCTTCAGCTGCCTGGGCCCTATGCTCTGAAACTTCCTGCCTTAACTTATCCGCCTCTCTTTTCTCCTTTAGACGCTCCTTGGCATCTGTCCAAGGCTGAGCCAAACTGTTCGCAATCTCGGTGTCATATTTTACCCTGAAATAAGCTTCTGGCCACATATCCACAGCATAACTGAAACCACCTATTTGCACCTCCATAACATAGCCCGTTTCTTCCCCTGCCTCAGCTCATCCGCTGCAGATGCCCTCACCCATGGCTCTGTTCCCTCCAGACTCGACTATACCATCATTATCATCGGCACTCCCTCGAAATTGATGAAGACTTGCTTTAACTCTAAAAATGAGTTTTCAGGTGACTGTACAGTCCAATACGGGGATTAAAATCTCTGTCAAAGGTGTGGCAGACAGGGTTTGAAGGAAAGGATGGGTGGTGACTCTGGTTTGCCGCAGGCTCCTTCCACTGCATGCACTTGCTTTCTGCATGCTCTCGGTGATGGGACTCGAGTTGCTCAGCGCCTTCCCAAATGCTCTTCCTCCACGTCTTTGTTCAGGGATTCCCAAGTGTCGGTAAGAATGTTGCATTTTATCAAGCATGGTTTCCTTGAAATGTCTCCTCTGCGCACCGGGGACTCGCTTGACTTGTAGGAATTCTGAGTAGAGCACTTGCTTTGGGATTCTCATGTAGGGCATGCGCACGATGTGGCTCTCCCAACAGAGCTTGTCGAGTGTGGTCAGTGCTTCGATGCTGGGGTTGTTGGCCTGATCGAGAAGACTGACGTTGGTGCATCTATCCTCCCAGTCGTTTTGCAAGATCTTACAGAGGTAGCGCTGTTGGTACTTCTCCAGTGCTTTGAGGTGTTTAATCTATATGGCCCACGTTTCTGAGAATATAGGGGGGCGAGTTTCACTACTGACCTGCAGACCATAAGCTTGGTGCCAGATTTGAGGTCCTGGTCTTCAGACACTCTCTTGCTCAGGCGACCGAAGTCTACACTGGCACACGGGAGGCGGTGTTGTACCTCGTCGTCGATATCTGTCGTTGCTGATAATAGGCTCCCGATGTATGGAAAGTGACCCAAGTTGTCCAAGGCCGTGCTGTGGATTTATTTTGTGGCAAGGTCAGGTTGATATTTGTCTTACGGATGTGTACTGTGAGGCCCATGCTTTCCTTTGCCTCGATGCAGCAGTTGACAATGACTTGAAGTTCAGCCTCTATGTGTGCAGATGCAAGCGTCATCCGTTGTAGTTTGATGACAGAGGACGGGACGATCTTGGATCTAGCCTGGAGGTGACGAAGGTTGAACAGTTTCCCACTGGTTCTTTAGTTTAGTTCCACTCTGGCGAGGACCTTGTTGAGCGTGAGATGGAGCATTTCAGTGAGGAGGATTGAGAAGAGGGTTGGGACGATGACGCAGCCCTGCTTGTCTCCAGTCCTGAAATGGATTGGGTCTGTGATGGATCCATTCATCAGGAACACGGTGTGTGTTTCCTCGTGGAGCAGGTGGAGAATGATTACAAACTTTTGGGGGCATCCCAAACGGAGGAGGATGCTCCATAGACCCTCACGATTGACAATGTCGAAGATCTTTGTAAGATCGAAGAAGGCCATGTATGAGGGCTGGCGCTGTTCCCTGTATTTCTCTTGTATTTGTCGCGTGGTGAAGATCATGTCTATTGTATCCTTAGTGAACGATATATGCATTAAAATTGTGGGAGGACGTCTTCAACCACAGGTAGAAGATGGTTTTGAGGATTTTAGCGATGACTTTTAAGTGGCCGACAGCAGGGAGATTCCTCTGTAGTTGCCACAGTCGGACATGTCCCCTTTTTGAAGATGGTTACGATTATGGCATCTGTGCGATCTCCTGACAAGCTCTCCTCCTTCCAGCTAAGAGAAATGAGGTCATGCATTCGTGCCAATAGTGCTTCTCTGCTATAATTGGTGCCTCGGCAGGGATTCCATCTGCTCCTGATGCCTTGTTGTTCTTGAGCTGATGGACGGTTCAGCTGACACTTGATGAGTCGGAATAAACGGATACTTTACAGAATAGCAGGCAGTGACGAGTGGGGTGCCGCAGGGTTCAGTGCTGGGAATCCAACTATTTACAATATATATTATTGATTTAGACGAAGGAATTCAATGTAATATCTCCAAGTATGCAGATTACACTAAGGTAGTGTGAGCTGCGAGGTGGATGCTAGGTGGCTGCAGGTGGACTTGGACAGGTTAGGTGAATGGGAAAATGCATGGCAGATGCAGTATAATGTGGATAAGTGTGAGGTTATCTACTTTGGAGCCAAAAACAGGAAGACAGATCATTATCTGAATGGTGACATTAATAAAAGGGGAAGTGCAGCGAGACCTGGGTGTCATGGTACATCAGTCATTGAAGGAATGCTTGCATGTACAGCAGGCAGTAAAGGAAATAAATTGCACGCTGGCCTTTAAAGCAAGTGATTTGTGAGTAGGAGCAGGGAGATCGTACTGAAGTTGTACAGGGCCTTGGTGATAGCACACTTTGAGTATTGTGAGCAGTTTTGGTCTCCTAATCTGAGGAAGGACTTTCTTGCTATTCAGGGAGTGCAGCGAAGGTTCACCAAACTGATTCCTGGGATGGCAGGACTGACCTATCAAGAAAGACTGGATCAACTGGGCTTGCATTCACTGGAGTTCAGAAGAATGAGAGGGGACCTCATAGAAACGTTTAAAATTCTGACGGGTTTAGACAAATTGGATGCAGGAAGAATGTTCCCAATGTTGGGGAAGTCCAGAACCAGGGGCCACAGTCTAAGGATAAGGGGTAAGCCATTTAGGACCGAGATGAGGAGAAACTTCTTCACCCAGAGAGTGGTGAACCTGTGGAATTCTCTACCACAGAAAGTAATTGAGGCCAGTTCATTAGATATATTCAAAATGAAGTTGGATATGTCCCCTACGGCTAAAGGCTCAACGGGTATGCAGAGAAAGCAAGAACGGGGTACTGATGTAGCATGTTCAGCCATGATCACATTGAATGGTGGTGCAGGCTCGAAGGGCCGAATGGCCTACTCCTGCACCTATTTTCTATGTTTCTATGTTTCTACCTCGTGCAGGGCTGGGGATTTGCTGAAATGGTGATGGGCAGCATGTTGCGGGATGGAGTCAGGGACACTTGTGTCAAAGGCAGAGTCTCGAGTAAGGAGATTTCGAAGTGCTCCTGTCAGCGGGCCCTGGCTGCCTCAGTGTCCTTGATGAATGTCTCCCTGTTCTTGGCCAGCAGTTGGGTGGGACCTTTGGTGCTTGGGCCAGAGGTGGACATAACCGTGGTGAAGAATCCTCACACGTCATGGCTGTCAACCTGCTGCTGGATCTCCTGTGCTTTCTCCACCCTCCATCTATTCTTTCGGTCACGGGTTTTTTGTTGGACCTCGGCCTTCAACAGTTTGCAGAGTTGCTTTGCTGCTCCTGAATTGGGTTGCTGCTTTAAGTTCATAAATGTACTGCGCTTGCGGTTTATTAGCTCCTGGAACTCCTAGTCATTCTTGTCAAACCAATCTTGGTGTTCCCTGTGTGAGTGACCAAGCGTCTCTTCGCAGGCACTGGTTGTGGTGGCCTTGAGGGTGGACCAGGAGCTGTGGTCAGTTCAAGTAATATCATATCAAACCAAAAGCAGGGAAATGCAAAGAAAACTCCATTGCGGTAAAATAGGAGAAGGGACTGAATATGGGAATTGGTCTATAACATGTGTGCGATACGCTACCTATTTGTTAACGCTACCATCCAAGACACATTTTGTACCCCTTCCTTAATGGGGGTAAAGGCAAAGTTCTATCCCATTTTTCCCAGTAGTTGGTTTAAAGCTTCTAGCTGCAGTAAGATAGTAAGAATCAATACATATAAAATATAGTAAGATTCAATATCTATAAAAGGCAAATAGATTGTTGACCTAAAATTTAGACTGTGCTGATTTCTGAATACTTAAGTTTTCAATCCCTTGGTTACTTCTTCAAAAGTATTTTCTTCCTACATGTAATAAATCAACATTTTCAAGCGTAAGTATTGTTTATTTTTACAGCTACATGCACCTCAAAATTCAAACTCTGCCTCAAATGTAAGGTGAAATAAATGCTTCTGATCAACAATGCAACATATGATAAAATACGCCCAAAGCATGTTATCAATGAAATAAATTAGTAAAAGGTATATGACAAGTGTCTGAGGGAGAAGGGTATAGAGGGGTATGTGGATAGATATCGATGAGGAAAGGCGGGAGGAGGCTCCAGTGGAGCAAAAACTGGATGGACTGGTTGGGCGGAGTGGTCTGTTTCTGTGCCATATATCTAAACTAATCCTATATATGTTGCTACATGGAACTGATACAATGTGAAAATTATGCAATGGTATATAATTTCGAAGAAAAAACGATTAATCATGCAGCTATATAGATGTAGATTTCCGTCTTTACCAACAGAGCATTAAGCCTTTTCTGGGCGAAGCTTAGAATTGAAAATGCGGCGGTAACAATTGCAAGCCTGTAATAGAATCCGGACGAATTTCTGTTCTGATATTAACAGAAAGGAACTCTGGCTAGTTGTGTAAGGTTTGTGTGAAATATTCTGGAGAAATTCCAAGCCTGCAATTCGCCCATCTGATGTTTAATATCCAGGCGCTAAAGACAAATATCCCGACCCTCCTCCCACCATTCGGACAAGTTGGCAATTGTGTCCACGGGTCTTGGTGAAGAACATATATCAAAGGTGCGGAGAATTGATGGGCATCATTTTGCGGCCGGAAGCCTCCGAAACGGAATAAATCTACACACCAAACTGATGGACCTGTATCGTTGCAGACTCGTGCTCCTGAGCCGCTGCATACGCCTGCGTAAAGACCCAGGTATCCGAGGAGGGCATGGAAATCACGTGGGCCAGCACAACCAATCAGAAAGGGGATTCTCATTCTGCTCATGGAGGTTCCATTTATATACAGAATCCCCAATAAAATTAACAGGAATCGCGCCAAAAATACACGTACACAGCATTGAAATAAAAAAAATGTACCTGTTTGAAATGATTAAACACGATTTTTTTAAATAATTATTTTCACCGTAATGCTGGTAAAAGACAGCCTCACGCTTTCTTTTACCAGGCGTAAGAGTTTAATTGGCAATATCTGGAGAAGAGTTAGGCAAACAACCTAACTTTCTGCCAGCGGATGACCATTTCCAGGGGGTGGTGAGGATGATCCAAGAAGATTCTTAACAGATCGCAAGTTGTGAGATTTCTCACAAGCGCTGCCGATGCATAGAGCCAGAACTTGCAGGCACATATGGCCATGTTCGTGGTCATTGGCCACGGAAATTCTGGGCTGTTATTTCTTTTTTACGTCAGCATACAAGCTGGTCTCTTCAACAGTGACCAATTCACAGCTCCCATATTCAAAGTAGCATAAGTGATCTCCTGATGGTCGCTCTCTGGTACTTCAGAATAGATTCCCTGCGAAGGATAACGTGAAAAAAGTGCAGAAGTAAATGATCCAAATAGAAACTGACTTTTTCCTTCTCTCGAACTTTTGCTGTCTCTCTATATCAATCTCTCTCATACCCACATTACATTTTAAACATTCGTTCACGGGATGTGTGTGTCGCAAGGCCGGCATTTATTGCCCATCCCGAATTGCCGTTGGGAAGGTGGCGGTGAGCTGCATTCTTGAACCTCTGCAGTCCTTGTGGTGAAGTTATTCCCACAGTGTTCACTTTGTGTAGCTGTTTGGTACAGCTGAGAGGGCAGTTAAGAGCTAACCACATTGCTGTTATCTGGGATCACATATCGGCCAGATCGGGTAAGGATGGGAGATTTCCTTCCCTAAAGGACACTAGTGAACCAGATGGGTTTTTACAACAATCCAGTTACCATTACTAATACTAACTTTTTATTGCAGATTTATTTAATAAACTGAATTTAAATTCTCAAGCTGCTATGGTGGGATTGAATGCACGTCCCTGGATCATTAGTCGAGGCGTCTGGATTACTAGTCCAATAACATAACCACCATGCTACCGTCTGGGCCTGGCCCTCTGCCTTTCATTCTCGATCTTTCTCTCCATCGCTGTGTCCCTCTCCGACTCGCACATACGCATTCTCTCCATCTTTGTTTCTGCGGCTGTCTGCCTCGATGGCTGGCTGTCACTTTCTGTTTCTCTCTCGCCCTGACTCTTGTTCTTTCTCTCTACCTATCTATCTCTCTATGTCACTCTGTCTTTCCCTCTTATCTTGCCTGTTTCTCTCCTTCTCACTCATGCTCTCTCTATCTCGGCCTTGCTCACTCTCCGTCTCTCTCTCTCCCTCGCTCAATCTATTCAGGTCCACCATTCCCTCTACAGGAGGGGTTTGCAGAGCGAGAAGTTTAATAATCTGCAGTTGAAAACAAAAATATGCTTACATTTGAGTCAGGATGTGAAGGAAGATTTGCGGTCTCATCTAAAAAACAGAACATTTATTTTGGATCAGTTTCTGCCTGCTTTTCCAGCGAAACTCAATGGGCTAGAATATCAACTTACTGCTCGGGCGTAAATCTGGCATTTGGGATTGCCCAGTCACAATAATACACGCCTAATTATCTAGTTCCATTGCAATCAGTTAATGGGTGTTCAACACTGGGATCAGGCCCGTGCAGCAAGCTGAAAATCATCTCCAATAGTAGATATGGGCAATAAGGGCCATGTAAAAGGGCCAAACAATGTAATATTCTCATTGATAATAATGGTTGCTCCATTTGTACTAGTTCCCATTACTGTCAATGAGAGTACACCACAAAACACAAAAAGACAACACAATAATGATAAAAGAGTCATATATTTAAAATTAATTCAAATTAAAATGAAAGTTTAATGAAAAAATATATATCTTTGAAAATCTTTTAAAATTGTTATAAAAGTGTTAAAAATTAACACCTTAATAGACAGGGTATATATAATAGCAATTAGTAATACAATTTAATCATTCTACCTTTTCAACTGAGGAGTAAGAGTTTGAAGCATATTCGCTGAGGAAGTTACCCAAATCTCCATCCGTGAAGGCCTTTTCCCGGGGATGATTGTGATTTGCCGAAACCCGGAGCTTGCATTTCTACTCTGGGCGCGTGCGCACATTCTACTAATCCGCAGAGACGCAGTTTCCGGCCCGGGAGTATGTTTGTGATTTGGAGCATATGCAAGCGCATCCGTAAATCACAAACTTGCTGTCCATTTCAACAGCAAAATCGTGGCCAGTTCTTGTTGATTAAAGCCAGCCACTACCGTCAACACTACACTTACATGTGTTATCAGCATCTTCGGGATTTGTGACTCCACCTGCAGAGGCTCTACTTCTGCAACATAAACAAAAATGCTGAATCCTAAATGTGCGTCCAACTTAATGTTTATCTGATGCAGATGTAATAAATCAAATTTCAATTGACTGATTAAAGTACAATTGTATATTTTGCATAAAATTATGAGTATCAAATTAAAGCGTGTCTCGAGATATTCTTATGGAGTGATTGACAGCAACAACATTTCTGTGGCCATCTGAACATGTGATTCGGCCCCGCCCACTTTTTGCACATGTGTGATGTCACCGCGGTGCGGCTGCACATGCGCAGAACGGCACAGTTGCGTCTGCGGTGCAGCTTTGATGAGCTCTGTGCGAGAAGGTCCCTCACTGTATCTGTGCCGAGAACGGAGGTTCGAAAGGGAGAGCAGAGAGGGAAGGATATCAAGGGGAGAGAGGGATTGGAGAGAGGGGAGGGAGAAATAGGGGCTTGAGGTAGAGGAGGGGGAGAGAGAGGTCGAAGAGAGAGTGTTTGGAGAAAGTGGATAGGAGAGAGAAGGGATAGGGTAGAGACAAAGCGGTCGGTGAGGGAAGAGCAGAGTTGAGAAGAGTAGACAGAGAGAGGGGAGAGAGAATGAGACGAGCGAGGGAGGGGAGAGAAAAAGAGGGATTGGAAGTAGAGAGGGGAGGGAGAAATAGGTGCTTGACGTAGAGGAGGTGAAGAGAAAGGTCGGAGAGAGAGAGAGATTCGGATAGAGAGTTTTTCCAGAAAGTGGATAGGAGAAAGAGAAGAGAGATGGTGGAGAGAGAGGGGTCGGAGATGGGAGTGAGAGGTGTAAGAGAGAGTTGAGAGAGAATGAGGTTTTGGAGAGAGGAGAGAGATAGAGTCGGCGAGAGAGGGGGTCGGAGTAAGTGGATGGCAGGGAGAGAAAAGAGATTGTAGCGAGAGAGGAGTCATAGAGAGGGGAGTGAGACCTGTTGGAGAGTCGGGAACGAAAGAGAGGTGAGAGAGATATGGTTGGAGAGAGAGGACGGAGAGGTGTTGGAGAATGGGAAGAGAGCTGAGAGAGAGAGGGGTTGACGGAAGAGAGACATATTGGAGAGTGGGGAACGAGAGAGAGGGGTTGGGGAGATAGGAGATAGAGGGAGAGAGAATGAAAGGTTAGAGATAGAGAGGATGGGGAGAGAGAGGTCAGAGAAGGCGTCAGAGAGAGAGAGGCATTAGAGGAAGTGAATCGGATAGAGAGAAGGGAGAGGTAATGTTATGTATTTAACCCCTTGCTACCTGTATTACACTACCACCAGTTGGAGTCCCAAGGGATTCCCAAGGGATCCCGACATTCTTTGGGAGCACGAGATATAAGCAGGCCATCCACGAGGTACCTGCACTCTGTAGTCTTATTAAAGGAGCTAAGGTCACACTTGCGCATTGTACACAGTACTCAATTTCATCCTTTATTATGAACGCATCAATTGGCGATGAGATAACGAACAACCGCGTGAAAATTCAAAGAACAGTTGGTATCCTGGAGAATTTCTCAGAAGCTGATGATTGGGAGGCCGTCGTGGAGAGATTCAACCAATACTTTGTGGCCAACGAGCTGGAAGCGGACGAGAATGCTGCCAAATGAAGTGTGATCCTCCTAACTGTCTGTGCGGCAACAACCAATGGACTCAGAAAGAATCTCCTAGTTCCGGTAAAACCAACAGCTAAATCCTATGAAGAATTGTGTATGCTGGTCTGGGAGCACCTAAACCCAAAGGAAAGTTTTTTGATGGCGAGATATCGGTTCTACACATCGGAGGGCCAGGAAGTGGTGAGCTATCTCGCCGAACTAAAGCACCTCACAGGACATTACGAATTTGAGGGATTCCAAGATCTTAGTGACTTTTTTGTACTGGGCATTGGCCATGAGGTAATCCTTCGCAAACTGTTGACTGTTGAAACTCCGAATCTAAGTACAGCCATAACGATAGCCCAGACATTTATGTCCACCAGTTACAACTCCGAACACATTTTGCAGAGTAAAGAAGTTTCAGCCAGGACTGTGCACAAAGTAACATCATTTTTGAGCAGGAATGTACATGGCAGAAGGTACACGCCGGCAGCTGCTGCACGACCTCAGACCAAGAGACCGCCATCAATCGTTAATGCGAGGCAGTTAACACATTGTTGCCGCTGTGGAGGTGATCATCGGCCCCATCAATGCCCCTTAAAGTACTCTGGGTGCAACGGTTGCACAACAATGGGACACCTCCAGAGAATGTGCAGGCGAGCTGCAAACCCTGCAAACGCTGCAAACCACCGCGTTGCAGAGGAAGATCGATCCACTGTGGATCAGGCTGAATTGGAGATTCGTACCGAGGAGGCAGAATTGTACGATGTGCACACAATCACCACGAAATGTCCACCAATAATTTTGAAATTTGAACTGAATGGAATTCGAGTATCTATGGAACTGGTCATGGGTGCGACTCAGTCCATAATGAGTAAAAAGGCCTTCGACAGGCTGTGGGGCAGCAAGGCACGCAGGCCCAAGCTGAGCCCCATTCATACCAAACAAAAGACTTACCCCAAGGAAATAGTTGCTTAATTGGCAGTGCAGAAGTCAAAGTCCCCTAGCATGGAGCAGTTCACCAACTCCTGCTGTGGATTGTGCCGGGGATGGCCTCACATTGTTTGGCAGAAGCTGGCTGGGAAAAATACGCTGGAACTGGGACGACATCAGAGCGCTTTCGTCCGTTGGCGGCGCCTCATGTACCCAGGTTCTGAGTAGGTTTCCATCGTTGTTTGAGCCAGATATTGGAAGCTTCTCGGCGGCGAAAGTGCAGATCCATTTGTTTCCCGGTACATGACCCATCCACCACAAGGCACGGGCCGTACCATATCCGATGCGTGAGAAAGTTGAAATTGAGCTGGATAGGCTGCAGCGAGAAGGCATCATCCCCGTTAGTGGAATTCAATGAGTGGGCCAGTACGATTATCCCGGTACTTAAAGAGGACGGCGCGGTCAGAATTTGTGCGGACTATAAAGTAACAATTAGCCGCTTTTCGCGACAGGACCAGTACCCGCTACCCAAGGAAGACGACATATTTACGACCCTGGCTGGAGGGAAGAAGTGCACTAAGTTGGACCTGACCTCGGCCTACATCCAGGAACTTGAGGAATCTTCGAAAGGCCTCACCTGCATCAGCACGCACAAAGGTCTTTTCATCTATAACATATGCCCGTTTGGGATTCGGTCGGCCGCGGCAATCTTCAATGCAAGAAGGAGAGCCTGCTAAAGTCAGTTTCGCGCACCATGGTTTATCCGGACTATATACTGGTTACAAGTCGGGAATCCATTGAGGTCTTGAAGACTCTTGAAATGTTCTTAGTCGGTTGGATCTCGTGGGACTCAGTTTGAAACGCTCGAAGTGTGTTTTCCTGGCACAGCAGGTCGAGTCCTTGGGAAGAAGAATTGCAACAGACGGCATCCGACCCTCCGACGCCAAGTTGGGAGTATTGAAGAATGCGCCGAGATCATAGAACGTGACGGTGCGATGGTTGTTCCTGGGACTCCTTTACTCTTTCGGTAATTTCCTACCTGGGTTAAGCACCGTGCTAGAATCCCTTTATGCGCTACTGAGCAAGGGAGACGACTGGGTATGGGGGAATTTACAAGAGGCTGCCTTTAAGAAAGCCAGGTATCTCTTGTATTCAAACAAACTGCTTGTCCTGTATAACCCTTGTAAACAATTAATGCTAGCTTGTGAGGCGTTGTCATATTGGGTCGGGTGTGTGTTACAGCATGCTAACGACGCTGGGATTTTGCAACCGTTCGCTTATGCGTCCAGAAGTTTGATCCAAGGCCAAATGGGCCTAAAGCATGATTGGAAAAGTGGATCTGGCGCGCGTTTACGGGTAAAGAAAATGCATCAGTACTTATTTAGCCTCAAGTTCGAGCTTGAAACTGACCACAAGCCGCTCATATCGCTGTTCTCTGAGACCAAAGGGATTAATACCAATGCCTCTGCCCGCATCCAAAGATGGGCGCGCATGCTGTCGGCATACTACTATGTAATCTACCACAGACCGGGTACAGAGAACTGTGCTGATGCTCTCAGTCGGCTGCCATTGCCAACCACCGGGGTGGAACTGGCACAGCCTGCGGAATTGCTCATGGTAATGGATTTATTCGAAAACGAAAAGTCCCCCGTTGCGGCCCGCCAGATTAGGACCTGGACCAGCCAGGATCATTTACTGCGATTGGTAAAAAACTGTGTATTCCATTGGAGCTGGTCCAGCGTCCCTGCGGGGATGCAGGATGCAAATGAGCCATTCCACATGTGCAAAGACGAAATGTCCCTGCAGGCCGACTGTCTGTTGTGGGGCAATTGTGTGGTCTTGTCCAAGAAAGGCAGAGATATGTTCATTTGTGAACTGCACAGCACCCACCCAGGCATCGTAATGATGAAAGCCAGATCCCATGTGTGGTGGCCCGGCATCGGCACAGATTTAGAGTCATGCCTGTACCAGTGCAACACTTGTTCTCAGCTGAGCAATGCACCAAGAGAGGCACCGTTAATTTTGTGGTCGTGGCCCTCCAAACTGTGGTCGAGCATCCACGTTGATTATGCGGAACCATTTCTCGGCAAACTGTTCTTGGTTGTTGTGCATGCTTACTCTAAATGGATTGAATGTGCAAAAATGTCTGTAAGCACGTCCACGGCCACTTTTGAAAGCCTACGAGGCATGTTTGCCATTCACGGCTGGCCTGATGTCCTAATCAGTGATAAAGGGCCGTGGTTCACCAGTGCTGAATTCAAGGAATTGATGACCCGCAATGGGATCAAGCACGTCACATCTGTCCCGTTCAAGCCCGCATCCAACGGCCAGGCAGAACGGGCAGTTCAGACCATCAAGCAAAGCTTGAAATGCATGTAAGAAGGCTCCATGCAGACCCGACTATCCTGACGCTGCTCAGCTACCGCACCAGACCCCACTCACTCACCAGGTTCCACCAGCCGAAATGCTCATGGAAAGGACACTCAAAGCAAGGCTCTACCTTGTCGAACCTGATCTCCATGATCACGTGGAGGGTAGACGGCATCGACAAAATGAGTACCATGAACACTCTAAAATTGTCATGCGAAATTGAGGTCAGGGACACTGTGTTTATACTCAATTATGGACATGGTCCAAAATGGCTCCATGGCACGGTAATAGCCAAAGAGGGGACCAGGATATTTCATGTCAAATTGGCCAATCGATTAACGTGCAGAAAAAGTTGCACCAAATCAAATCGCAGTTAACCAACAGCTACGAACAACCCGAAGAAGACACCACCAACTTTGATCCTCCAAGACACACACAAGTGCCAACTGACATTATGGTTGACCAGGAAGCCGAAATCACCATTCCCAGCAGCCCGGTAAGGCTGGTTGCCCAGCAGCCCAGTGAAGAACTAACCAACTCACCCACACCCGCATTTGTACCGAGACAATCGACAAGGGAGCGGAACGCCCCAGATCGTCTCACCATATAAATAAGTTCACTATTGACTTTACGGGGGAGGGATGTTTTGTATTTAAGCTCTTGCAATCTGCATTATACTACCACCAGAGGGCCTACCTTTTGGAGTCCCAAGGGATCCCAGCCTCCCTTTGGAACAAGGTATATATCCATGCCACCAACGAGGTATCTGTACTCTGGAGTCTCGTTACACGAGCGAACGTCACACTTGCTCCTTGTACATAATGTTCAGTTTCATCCTTTATTAGGAACGTTTCAGGGTAGAGAGATGATTCGGAGAGAGGGGAGCTAGAAGGGTTGGGGAGAGAGAGGAGGAGAGAGAAAGAGTGTTTGGAGAAAGAGGAGAGGGAGGGGAGAGAGAAAGAGGGATTGGAGGTAGAGGATGGGCGAGAGAGAGGTCGGAGAGATGGCGTCGGAGAGAATGGGTTTGGAGAAAGTGGATAGGAGAACGAGGATAGCGAGGGGTTGGAGAGTGAAGTGAGAGGGGTTGAAGAGAGTGGTGAGAGAAGGAGGGTTTTGAAAGAGGGGAGAGATAGAAGTCGGAGTGTGTAGGGGCTCAAGTAGATGGCAGAGAGAAGACGTGTTGGCGAGTAGTGAGAGAGAGAGGAGAGAGAGACGGGTTAGAGAGAGGGGTGAGAGGTGTTGGAGAATGGGGAGAGAGAGGGGTGGGAGAGAGAGAGGAGTTTGGAGAGAGAGGAGAGAGAATGAATGGTTTGAGGTAGGGAGGATGGGGTGAGAGACGTCAGAGAGAGCGGGCTTGGAGAAAGTGGATAGGAGAATGAGAAGAGGGTAGAGAGAGATGGGTCGCAGTGAGGGGAGAGGAAGAATGGAGAGAATGAGCGGGGTCAGAAAAGAGACAGTTTTGCAGAGCGAGAGAGAGAAGAATAAGCGCGGAAAATGAGAAAGTGGTCGGCGAGAGGGGAGGAAGAGAGAGAGAGAGAGAGATAGGGGAGTCAGAGATAGAGAAAGGGGTGGGTTAAGAGGGAGGGGGATTCAGCGAGGGAGGGGGATAAAGGGGGAGAGAGGAATTCAGGAATTTGGTGGGACAGTATGGAGAGTACAGTGGGGATGGGGGAAGAACATGATCGAAGTCTAAATGTGGGGGAGGGGGAAGAGGATGCTAAAGAGCGATCCAAACGGCAATACTGCAGAAACTCCAGAAATCACGACAGTGTCACTATTCACGATACCCTGTTAACAATCCGTGCACACCCAATTTCCCCTCGATTGCGGGTAGGGGGGAGAATGTAAGGAACTTGGGATTGGTGGGTATTACTAGGTCAGGAATTGTTTGGGGGACTTGCGAGATTGGGTCAGCAACTTTGGTTGGAGGGCGTGCGGGATTGGGTCAGGAACTTCGCTTGCGGAGCCTCTGGGATTGGGTCAGGGACTTGGGTTGGGGCATGAGGGATTGGGTCCGCGACTTGTGTTGGGGGCATCAGGGATTGGGTCAGGAACTTGGGTTGGGAGCGTGAGGGTTTGGGTCAGGAAGTTCAGTTGCGGAACGTGCGGGATTGGGTCAGGAACTTGTGTTGGGTAGCGTGCGGGATTGGGTCAGGAATTTGCGTTGGGAGCATGAGGGATTGGATCAGGAACTTGGGTTAGTGGGAGTAGATGAAGAATTTTGACTGGGTGGGTGTAAGTCAGCAGGTGGGCGAGGCGTGGGTGTGTCAATCAGGAACTTGGGCTGGGTGGGGGGCGGAGGATTAGGTAATGAACGTGGGCGAGGAATTTGAGGCAGGAACATTTTTGGGCTTTGGGAGAAGGTGTATACCTGGTTGAGTGAGCTCTATTCTATCTGTAGTCGGCAGTCAGAATGGCTCGAATTACACTTTGCAAAGTCACTGATAATGTCGGCAGGGTGGTTCTAATTGCACATTCCAGAGAAAATGCTGGGTATGTTTTCTCCTCCAAGGGGAACAATCAGAAATCAGTCATAAATTCAAGGGTATCCAATCAGAGCGTTGGTGTTACAAATGTGTGTCCATATTCTTACCTCTCATTACTTTGCCTTCTTATTTGTCCTGGAGAAAAAGAATGGGAATGTATTTAAAAATTTGGTTATTTCCCAATAAAGTGACTTAAACTATCAACATTTCCACTGTTCAATACTTATTACAGTTCAGTCAGATTCAAATGATTCATATACACCCACCCTAAAAGAAAACAAGGAAAGGTGACATGTACACGCACAAAGTTGCAAGAAAATTTACAATCAGAGAATAGCTAACATGGAAACAGTTTCCTCTCAATGTCATCTCCACAACAGGGCTGATTACTTGCAGTTGTAGCGCTAGAAATTAGTTTTTCCTACCCCAATTTGATGGTAGCTAAATCGTAAAATATTACCAACTTAAATAGTATTGGGCCGAAATTTGCCATCGGAGGCATACCTCTGGATTACACCACCCGCAAAAAAATACTAACGATACTGCTGGCTCCGGGGTTTTGGAGATTTCGGTTCCTTGGCC
The DNA here is from genome assembly GCF_044704955.1 of Pristiophorus japonicus. Taxonomy (NCBI): domain Eukaryota; kingdom Metazoa; phylum Chordata; class Chondrichthyes; family Pristiophoridae; genus Pristiophorus; species Pristiophorus japonicus. The sequence continues at coordinate 3,506,040 of NW_027254520.1, forward strand.
TGTAGGCCTATCCCAAGGTAAAAGTCCACGGTTCTCAGGGACGCAGGTGGTTCGGAAGCCTCCCTGGGATCAGGTGAGCCACGTCCTCCAATTAGACAGGGGGATTCATCGTAACCTTCTCGGAATTCCATTTAGACACTGAATCCCCTAAGCTCATGAGGTATCTCCAAATAAATAAGCTCATGAGAAACCGCCACATTATTAAATAATTTATTAAGTTCTAATACAAAATAAATGTTATCCCATTCAAAATTAATTAAAAGTCCCTTAAATGAAGCTTTCAAATTGAAAATATAAATTTTTGAAAAAGAACAAAAAATATTTTAATGCTGGTCAAAATATATATGAGCTAATTTAAAAATGCTTTGTCTGCTTTAATCTTATTGAAAATCATGGGATTGGATTTGCGGCCCATGCGGCTTTATGGAATTTTCCAACAAGCCCACAGTTGCAGCGGAGCCTTGTCTCCAATGGTCTTGGATCTACTTGCCATTGGACCAAGACCTTGCTCTGTCAAGTTCGTATGGTAGCTGGTGTGCAATGCCACCCCACCCCAACCACACATTAAGAGAATTCACCCACTGGCATCTTCAACAATTTAAAATGAATTTCGGGACCTACGGGTCTGTACGAGGTGCCCATAGGTGGCGCGCAAGTTCCGGGTTAATTCATGCACTCGCTTACGCTGAAACCCGCAAATTACGATCTGCCTAAACTGCTCTTGAACGACCATACGCATCTGAAAGAATAAGGCATTCACTGCTGGAAAAATCGACGATTTGCCCAACTTCTCCCTTCGAATTCCCTTTATATTTTTGCCTTGCAAAAGGAGGACTAAGGCTTGCTTTTTCCCAGCGTAAGAGTTAAAAAAAAAGTTCAATTCAATTTAATCAGACATTGATACATGAAAGACCCTGTCCAATAAGCTAAGGTTATTTTTAGCATTCAACAAATCAAATAATTAAATGTTATTGTAAAATATTTGAATAAATTATATTTTAATTAATTTGAAACATATGATGTTTTCTTCGTATGTTCGTTTATTTTTTAAGTGATCCCCAATCATACTTATGCGAGCTCAGTGTAAATGGAATATAGGGATATATGGGAATATTGCCGAGAAATGGAGTTGAGGTATAAGATCAGCCATTATATTATTTCTTGGCAGAGTATGCTCGAGGGGGTGAGTAGCCTGCTCAAGCTCCTAATTCTTATTTTCTTATTTTCATATGATATCGGCCGTGCAAAATACGGGCCAATGTTCTCGACAGATCCGACTAGACATGCAATCTTTCAAATCAAACGGACGGAACATTTCAACATTTGTTTAAACATCACCTTACACAATCTTAATGCTGGATTGGGGTTACAATTTTTTTTGCTTGGTGCGACCAGCTTTTTGACCATGTTAATTGATGTGAAAATTCGTATAGTTTTTCCATGATCACTTTTTCTCTTTCTGATCAAAAGGCAGATAATCACCACAAACAGTAAAGCAATGACCACAACAGCACATCCCAAGCCGACATTAAGCAATACTCCGTTGTCTGCATCTACAGTGATTAAAAAAAACGCATATTTCTAAGAGATCATCTGCAACGAAGACATGTCAGCATTTTTTCCAACAGAAAATGCCATACATGAAATGGCCCCAGATGTTCTTTTTGGGCTGTCTGGCTCATTTGTGTCAGTCGCACTTTATACGCCATGCCCGAAATTAATTTCCATTGACGTGAATATGATGCTATGGTGGTCAAATTGAACATGATTGTTTGAGAATGAAGTTGAAAGCTGTAGACTGCAGGCAGGTATCAATGAACTGGGCAGGTGGACAGAACAGTGGGAAACGGAATTCATTCTGGAGAAGTGTGAGGCAATGCATTTGCGGAGGGCCAACAAGTGTAGGAAATACATATTAAATGGTAGGACATTGAGAAGTGTAGAGGAACAAAGGGACGTTAGAGTGCATGTCCACAGATTCCTGACAATAGAGAAGGTGGGTAAGAAGGCGTACGGAATACATACCTTTATTTGCCAAGGCAAAGAATACAAGAGCAGGGAGGTTATACTTGAAATGTATAAAACACTAGTTAGGCCACAGCGAGAGTGCTGGTCACGACATTACAGGATAGATGTGATTGCACTGGAGAGGGTACAGAGGATATTAACGAGGATGTTTCCTGGATTGGAGAATGTTAAATGTGAGGAAAGATTGGATAATCTGGAGTTGTTTCTTTGGAAAGAGGAGACATAGCGAAACTAATTTCGGCATATAAAATTATGGGCCTGGACAGAATGGAAAGGACCGACCTGTTTCTTTTAGCAAAGGGTCAATAACCAGGGGGCTTAAATTTAAAGTAATTGATAGGCTGTTTAGAGGGGATTTAAGGTGGTAGCGGATCAGCCGTCCTTTAATATCTCTACATTTACAGATGACACGCAGCTGGGTAGCGGTGTGAGCTGTGAGGAGGATGCTAAGAGGCTGCAGGTTGACTTGGACAGGTTAGGTGAGTGGGCAAATGAATGGCAGATGTGAGGTTATCCAAAACGTGAAGGCAGAATATCTGAATGATAGAAGATTAGGAAAAAGGGAGGTAAATGAGACCTGGGTGTCATGCTACATTAGTCATTTAAAACTGGCATGCAGGTACGGTAGGCGGTGAAGAAGGCAAATGGCATGTTGGCCTTCAGAGCTAGGGGAGTTGAGTATAGGAGCAGGGAGGTCTTACTGCCATTGTTCAGGGCCTTGGTGAGGCCTCACCTGGAATATTGTGCTCAATTCTGATATACGAATCTGAGGAAGGACGCTCTTGCAATTGAGGGAGTGCAGCGAAGGTTCACCAGACCGATTCCTGGGATGGTAGGACTGACATATGAGGAAAGATTGGATCGACTGGGCCTGTATTCAATGGAGATTAGAAGAATAAGAGGGGTTCTCATAGAAACACATACAATTCTGACGGGACTGCAGTGGTTAGTGGCAGCAAGAATGTTCCCGAAGTTGGGGAAGTCCAGAACCAGGGGTCACAGTCCAAGGGTAATGGTAAGCCATTTAGGACCGAGATGAGGAGGAATTTCCTCACTCAGAGAGTTGTTAACCTGTGGAATTCTATACCGCAGAGAGTTTTTGATGCAAGTTCGTTAGATATATTCAAGAGGGAGTTAGATATGGCCCTTACTGCTAAAGGAATCAAGGGGTATGGAGATAAAGCAGAAAAGGGGTACTGAGGTGAATGTTCAGCCATGATCTTATTGAATGGTGGTGCAGGGTCGAAGGGCCGAATGGCCTTCTCCTGCAAGCATTTTCTATGGTTCCATGTTTCTATACACCGTGCCTGATACTTAGAAATGTTGGGTCATAATTCAGTAGAGAACCAAGCTGAGTCCAACATTTACAGGGGAGAACTAAGAAACGAAATTAGAAGGGCAAATAGTTTGTAGGAGAAGAGAGTAGCAGGTAACATAAAGTGAACAGAAAAGTATTTTGTAAGCATGTTGGGCCATAACCTGTGATCTCTCTAGGCGCATGCGATGTGTGCACATGCCTGAAGAGGCCCCGCAAGTTCAGGGTTAACATGTGCACTGCACACGTACCTAAATCCAGCACTTGCGATCTATCAACACGAGGAGGACCTCCAGGAGCAGAAATTGGGTCTGCTTACCCAAATTCTGCCCAGCAAATGTCCTTAAAATTATTACACTTGGTAAAAGCAAGATAAGGCCTGTTTTTATCAGCATAATTGTTTTAAATGATAGAAATAATTAATGGTATGTCTTTTTTAAAAAAGAACCCTTAAGCTAAGGTCAGTTCATGTTAAAAAATGCCAAAAATGTATTTTTTTCTGAAACATTTACTTTCATACAATTGCTTTTAATTTCAAACAAATTATGTGTTTTTATTTACTTAAGGTGTTTTCTTTGCTTTGGAGTTATTCCTATTCACAGTAATGACAGATTTGTACAAGAAGGCTGTGAGGTTTTTAAAAATGTGAATTATAGAGAGGAGGGAAGATCCAGAGTTTGGGGCCAATGCACCAGAAGGCACGGCCACTAATGGTTGAGCAATTACAGTCAGGGATGCTCATGACGGAAAATTAGAGGAGCGCAGATATCTCGGTGGGTTGTGGGGCTGCAGGAGATTGCAGAGAGAGGGAGGGGGCGAGGGGCCATGGAGGAATTTGTACAGGAGGATGAGAATTGTAGGACCTCGAGGATGTTACAGTGATATGGAGGGGCCGAGGGTCCATGGAGGGATTTGAACAGGAGAATGAGAATTGCAGGGGATGAAGGAGGTTACAGAGATAGGGAGGGGCGAAGCCATGGAGGGATTTGAACAGGATCATGAGCAATGTCGGGCCTGGAGGTGGTTACAGAGATATGGAGGAGGCAAGGAGCCATGGAGGGATTTGAAAATAAGAGTGAGAATTTTGAAATCGAGAGAAACGTTTTGCCAGGTTATCATTAACAGACTGTTGCAGGGAAACGTGTAAACCTAGGTTCAATGTTTAATGGAATTGGCCACCTATATAAACTATATATGAGCAAAAGATTCAGACATTGAGATACAAGAATATACAACCTGTTTTTGATTTGTTTTGTTCCCTACCTTTCACGGTAATCATTACATCTTTACTGACTGCCGACTCTCTCCAAAGCCCTACAACCTCTGTTTGATATCGGCAACTATAATTTCCTCCCGAGCCTTTACTTCGGGTATTAATGGTGCAGGTCACAATTCGCCCATCGCCGGTCACAGAACGAGATTGTACAGGATTTCCTTTGCCATCTTTGTACAAGTGAAATGTCCCCCCTCGGGAGCGAATGTCACCTTTGCAGGAAATGGTCACTTTATCTCCGTTTGAAGCAGCACCAGATCCTGGGTCAATGTAGATAGGCGGCTCCAAGAGTTAATCTGTAACAAAAGTATTGTCTGCAATTGTAATGAAAAACTCGACTGAATGACATACGAGTATGATTTTCGAAAACAATTTGTTCGCTTGAAAACCATTTATACTTTGCATTTCGTTATTACCTACAAGTTAAGGACGGTGGGAGAGCAGTATAAACCAGGAAGTACTGATTCTTTCTTTGGTGCCGGGGTATTTCGTTTAGTCTGTTTTTATCTGCTTTCAATAATAACAATTATGTGGTCGCTTACTGCACATCTCCATTCAATCTGCACAACATGACCTTCCTTTAGTTCAACTGGTCAACTGCCCCTCCCATTCTCAGGCCGACCTTCCGCTATCGGATTTCAATTTATAGATTTGAGAAGTAGGAAAATTATGCTAAACCTGCATCGAAACTTCGACAGACCACACTTGGAGTACTGCATACAGATCTGGTCTCCATTACCTTGGACAGACCACACTTGGAATGCTGCGTAAACTTCTGGTCTCCATTTACATTGCACAGAGCAGACTTGGAGTACTGCGTAAAGTTCTGGTCTCCATAAAACTTGGACAGACCAAACTTGTAGTACTGCCTATATTTCTGATCTCCATATAGCTTGGACAGACCGCATTTGGAGCACTGGGTATCGTTCTCCTCTACATATACCTTGGTTAGAACATACTTGGAGTACTGCGTACATTTCTGGTCTCCATATACCTTGTACAGACCACACTTGGAGTAGTGCGTACAGTTCTGCTCTCCATATACCTTGGACAGACCACAATTGGAGTACTGCTTACAGTTCTGGACTCCATGTACCTTGGTTAGTCCACACTTGGAGTACTGCGTACAGTTCTGGTCTCCATATACTTTGGTTAGACCACATTGAAATACTGCGTACAGTTCTGGTCACCAGAGCATAAAGAGGATAAAGAGGAACTGGAGAGGGTGCAGAAAATATGTACAAGGATGATGCCAGAAATGCGAGAGTAAACATCTCAGGAAAGGATTCACAAGCTGGGTCTCTTTTCTCTCGAAAAAGAAGGTTGACGGTTGACCTAATAGCGGTCTTTGAATTTATAACACGTTTTGATAGTGGATACAGAGTGAATGATTCCAGTTGTGGGGAAGAGCATAACTAGAGGATATCAATATAAGATAGTCATCAACAAAACAAATAGGAAATTCAGACGATAATTATATATTATATATCCAAATAGTGGTGGGAATGTGGAACTCGCTATAGATGCAATTAAGGGTCGGCTTGATAAGCATATGAGAGACAAGTGAATAGAGGATTATACTGATATAGTGAGTTGAAGAAAGACGGGAGGAGGCTCGAGTGGAGCACAAGGACTGACATATTCTGGCTAGGCTGAATGGCCTGTTTCTGTTCCGTATATCCTGTGTAATCCTCTGACTTTGTTGCCATTTGTAGCTAAAGTTATCAAACACTGGGCCCATACTCATCCATCCCAAGAAGAACTGAGTGAGTAAAGGTATTCTTCAAAATACTGAGAGTTTACTTTCTTAATTGTCTTAGACATTGGTTTGGAGATAACGGATATTATGTAGTTGCTTCAGTCACTAAGATTGCATCGCATTTATAACGTTTGCTGACGTCTGCGAATAAAGCACAGTGTTAACATGAGTCTAATTATTACGAAATTAATGAATAATATCGCTGACCTCTCAGCATATAAAACTACTACACACTATTTCTCAACATGAATTTGACATATTACACCATTATATAAATATACATATATATTTAACGTGACAGGGAGAGGTTACACAAACTAGTGTTGTATTCCCAAGAAGTCAGAAGTTTAAGGGGTGATCTGATCGAAGTTTTCATAATATTAAGGGGAACCGATAGGCTAGATAGGAATAAACTATTTCCGCTGGTTGAGGATTCTAGGACTAGGGGACATAGTCTAAAAATTAGAGCCAGACCTTTCAGGAGGGCAATTCGGAAACACATCTACACACAAAGGGCAATAGACCTTTGGAACTTTTTTCGGCCATCGTAAATTTATGTTTGATTCATCGTTAATTTTAAAATGGTGATTGAGAGCTTCTACTTAACCAAAAGGTAATACATGATATGGGCCAAAGGCAGGTATATGGAGATATGGAGTTTGGTCGCAGATCGGCCGTGATCTTATCAAATAGAGGAACAGGCTCGAGATGATGAATAGCCGATGCTCCTATGTAACTCGATTAATTTGGCTGATGAAACGTGTTCATGTTTAGTTCGTTCAGTGCACAGAAAAAAATGTGCTTGGCATCAATGGAGAGAGAAAGAGATGGAGAGAGAGATAAATATTTTACTTGCAACTGCCAATGTTCAATTTTTAAGAAAGGCTGCGGCATGCTTATAGTTGGCATACTATTAACATGCAACCACTCACCATTGCAGGCTACACGAGGGGATGTTGATGGACAAACAATATAAACCCGTGTGGTAAGCTGAAGGACTGTAAATTGATGGGAAACTCTCAAATGTTGATGTACGAGAAATGTAAACTTGTGTGGGTATGAATTGGTGAAGGAAATTGCATTGCTCGGAGGCTAGTTAATAAGGACAGCCGACTTCCAGTTTGATAAAAAAAGAATAATTTGTAAAAAATAATGTTTTTTTGTTAAATTTTAAAAAAGAGTGAGGAACTTATTTGCGTGCATGCTTACGCTCTGAACTGCTGAAAAACACTGCTTATAAGCGGCATTATACGCTGAAAAATTATATTCTGCATTCAGGTTATTTTTTGATGCAAAATTAGAAAACAATAAAGTGATTTATAACCATAAGGCAGATTTCCTTGCTACTCAACAGAACAACAGAAAATTGTTTAAGAACAGCAGAATCCTGTAACCTTCTGATATTTGAGGCTCTCATGTATTCCCCCTGATATTCACAGTGCAAACCCTCTCTGTAATCAGTGCATCGATATTAGCACTCACACATCCCATAGGTCCCAAAGTTTGCCAAACGAAAATGTCTAGATACAAACCACACATTAAATTACATCTGTTGTTTGTTTTTCCCTATTTGGCATACAGAGTTAAATAATAAATAGGTTGTAAAAGAGCACCATGCACAATGGTGCTCATAGAAGCTGCCCATCCCACTCCACATTAAACGGTGGTATCCAGTAGAGGGTGGGAATTTGTACACCAGCCTCTCAAAACATTATTGCAATTTGCTCCCAGGTAAAGTCAGCATTTAGAATAAAACAGATATGTGGACAATTTGCTGGAACATGTTGTAACATCCTCAACCTTTCTCCCAATCTGCATCATACAATGATTCCCAATAACATAGTATTAAGCGCCTGACATTGATTTCCAAATGCCATAAGAACAGGGCACGCTACGGAATGGGAAATTATACATTTAGTGATATATATATAGACCTTCCGAATTCAATTCATGTCCCCACTTTAGTAGACGTTTTGGTCACGATGCGACAAGTTTTAACTTGCAAAACACGTATTACCAATGCTTTTCTTACACCAGACTGGTCAATGTGGAGTAGGGTGGGCAGCTTGAAAGAGCAGAAGCATATTGAAGGCTTTTCGCGTCTGCCAGAGGCACTCTCTGTCCCTGAATCAAAAGCCCTGGATTTTTCGATAGGTTGGAAGAAGTGGGTGACGCGCCTTCTCACAAAAAGAGAAAATGCAAAAGTAACTTGGAGAATGTTCTAGCATATTAAATGCATCTCACACGCATATTAAATGCGAGAATTAACTGGGGCTGGAGGTTAAACTGACTTCCACCCAGATTTACAATATCAATTTCAAATCCATGTACAGCCCTTTGGGTGGCAAACCAACCTCCAATGGCCAACATAAATGCAGCCCAAGTGTTCTTTGCGTCTCCTGGATCGTGGATTGCTGAGAAATCACACATTGATGTAATCGCTTTGGGGAGAATGGGTTTTGCTAACATACCTCGAATAACCATCTGAACAGGGTCGCTCCATTCTGAGCGTATCTATTGTCCATTCACCGTGTGCAGACATTGACATGTATAACCTGTTCCATAGCCCTGTGATCCTGTTAAAACAGCAGACGTCACACATTCTCCTTTATGAGGGTCAACTTCTGTGAATGGCTGATGATTCCTGTGATAATGGATCCTTGTGACAGGAAACCGACAGCGACATGTCAAATGTATTCTCTCTCCTGTTAAGAATACTCCAAAGGGTGGAGTAAAATACAATGTTGGCTTCGCTAACTCATCTGAGGAATAAAAAGTCAATACAGTTTAGACAAGCATTATTTTTATCAATCGATGACATTACAATCAGCCAAGTTCTACGTGTATAATGTGGCACCAAATTGGAAGGCGTCGTTAAAGAACGACTATCATTTATCCAGCGCCTTTCTCGTTCACCAGATGTCTCAAAGCGCTTTAAAGCCAATAAAGTTATTTTTGAGTAAAATCACTGTTGTAAGGTAGAAAACACGGCAGCTAATTTACGCAAAGCGTGCTCCCACAAACAGCAATGTGAAAATGACAGATAATCTGTTTTTGTTATGCTATTTGAAAGATAAACATTGGCCAAGACACCGGGGATAACTCCACTGCTCTTCATTGAAATATTGCCATGGGATATTTTATGACCACCTGAGAGGGAAGATGGGGCCTCGGTTTAATCTCTCATCTGAAAGACGGCACAACCGACAGTGCAGCACTCCCTCCAGTACTGTCCCTTTGACAGTGCAGTGCTCTCTTAGCACTGTGCCTCCGACAGTCCGGCGCTCCCTCAGTACTGCTTCTATGACAGTGCAGCATTCCCTCAGCACTGCACTGGAGTGTCAGCCTAGATTTAAGTGCTTATGTCCCTGGAGTGTGACTTGAACCCACAACCATCTGTCTCGGAGTCGAATGTTCCACCCACTGAGTTTAAACAGAGGTGGACTGTGACGAAATACAGGACGATATTGATAATCAGTGCAGTGTACTCCATGCAGTTCTGGTCGCCATATTATAGGAAGTACGTGGTTGAGAGGAGATTTACTAGAATGCTGCCCGGAATAGAGAATGTTAGTTATGAGGACAGATTGGATAGGCTGGGTTTGTTCTCATTGGAACAGAGGAATTTGAGTGGAGACCTAACTGAGGTGTACAAAATATTGAGGGGCCTGGACAAAATGGATAGTGATGGCTTATTTCCAATGGTCGAGTTGTCAATTATGAGGGGGCATAGGTTATAGGTGGTTGGTCGAACGTTCAGTGGGGATTTGAGGACCGCTTCTTTAAGCAGAGGGTTGTGGGGATCTGGAACTCGCTGCTTGAATGAGTGCTGGATGCAGAAACCTTCACCGCTTTTATGAGATGGTTGGATGGGTAGTTAATGTGCCATAACCTTCAGAATACAGAGATTTTACCTATCAGGATGGTATGAACACGCCGTGGCTCTTTCCGCTACAAGAGGGAAGACTAAGGGACGATCTGATAGAGTTTCTTTAAGATTATGAACGATTTGATAGGATAGACGTAGAGAACTCTGACAGAACCAGCACTAAGGGATATAAAAAGAAGATAGTCACGAATAAATCTAAGAAGGAATTAAGGAGAAACTGGTTATTCACTATCTTGCTGCATACTCACAGGATATGCCTTCCCCGACCAGCGCATAAACGTGAACTAAAAGAGAAAGAAATTGAGACTATCAGAAATTGTGCATACAGCTGGCTTAGTGAGTTCCAGCCGAATGCAACATTTCTCAGAGCTCGGATTGTACGACTTCCCGAAATGCTGTCAGATTTTCTTCCTCAGATTTATTTGTGACAGGTAGTAAGTCAGGTCCATAAAGACATACATGCATTGAGATAGAAGCATCAACAGATAGAAATGGGGAAAGAAAAAAAAGAGAAATAATGAGAGGAGTACAACAAGAAAGAAAGGTAGAAGGAAAGAAATAACACTATGCAGGTAGGTAAATAGACTGATGCATGAAATCGAGATAGCCACATGAGAACATAAGAAATAGGAGAAGGAGTAGGCCCTGTGGCCCCTCAATTAAGAAAGTAAGAGAGGAAGGAAGACAGAAATGAAGAGAGAAATAAAGATATAAATGAAGAAAGAAAGAAAAAAGAAAGAAATAATGATGTATAGAAATAAAGAGACAGATATTAAATCACGTAGTTAAAAGCAAATCAGCGCGAATGCTTGGAAACTGAAATAAAAAGAGAAAATTCAGGATTCACCCAATATGTCAGGCAGTATCTGTGGGGAAAGAAAGAGTTTACGTTTTACGTCGATAATATTCATCAGATCTAGACGATATTAGAGAAGAAGAGCTTTTAAAATATCTACAGGAATTGCAAACCCTTCTGAAATACGTCTTTTATACTTCCAGCCATTCCACTTCACCGTTTTACAACGAGAACCCATTTGCGACCTGTCTCCCCGCCCCTGGGGTTCTATCACACTTTCCCCACGATATTTCCAAACCAGGGCAAGCCGCTCCATTTTGTTTGATTTTCCATTGTTCGCTTCCCCTCTGCTGTTCAACTGCAACAATTTAAAAACCTCTTGACCCAACATGTGTTTCTGTACTTGACCCATTATCATTCCCATTTGCCTTACACCGTCATCCATTTTGTCATTGAATCAGTCACGTCCTCCCTCCTATCACAAAGCTCTCCATTGTTGTTATTTCCCTGACCCATTTAACCTGCCACAAGTATTTGTGCAAAAGCTGTCCATCAGTAACAACTCCCAATTCTGATGAAAGGCCATTGATCTGAAAGGATAACGTTGCTCCACTCCACAAATGATGCCTGGCCTTTTGAGTGTTTCCAGCACTTTCCATTTGAAGTAAATTAGAGAGATAATGTATTTGGATTAATTTTATAACAAGCACGCATTCCTTTATCATTCTTCTTTCAATACGTTTACTAAAACTTGATGAAAATAGTTTCCATTTCACGAGAGACATCTGTGTGATTTATTTTTTAAGGTAACACAGCACATCATCCAGTTTGTACCCTGTAAATTGCTACTTCAGACTTTCACAATTTCAACGTACAGGTCGAATGTGATCGACCAGGCTCTTTAGAAAAAAAAATGCTCCAAGCTAAACCCTGTGGAGGCAGTACATCTATCGCTAGCAGTTTGTGGAATGCTCATTTAAACCTTTCCCTGACGTAAAGATATTCGAGTAGTGAAAGGTACCCAACATTAGACACATACTCACCTATCCCAAGGACAACTGAGAGAGTCTACTTAGTTTGGCGCACACACTTCGGATACTCCAATGTAGCGAGATAGTTTACTTCCTTAATTTTCTTAGTCCTGGGTTTGGAGATAACGGATATGATGTGGCTGTTGCTGTAGTAACTGAGATTGCAAAACAGATATCATGCAAGCTGAAGTTATCCATGAGAGCACAGTGTTAACATAAGTCAAATTGTTACTAATTAACACCACTGATCTGTCAGCACATTTAATTACTACACACTCTTCCTGCCCATGAGTTTCAAAAGTATACACCAGTGACAGTTGTGGCTCAGAGGTGAGGGTTAAATTCTCCCTCCTGGGACAGGAAAACATATATCCAGTCTAGCGCTGAGGGAGTGCTGCAGCGATGGAGGGACAGTACTGAGGGACTGCTGCACTGACGGAGGAGCAGTATTGAGGCAGTGCTGCACTGACAGAGGGGCAGTACTGAAGTAGCGCTGCACTGACGGACGGAGAGTACTGAAGGAGCGCCAAACTGAGAGAGTGCCACACTGTCGGAGGGGCAGTACTGAGGCAGTGCTGCACTGTCGGAGGGGCAGTACTGAGGGAGCGCTGCACTGACGGAAGGGAAGTACTGAGAGAGTGATGCTCTGTCGGAGGTGCCGTCTTTCTGATGATATGTTAAACCGAGATTCCTTCTGAAGTCTCATGTGGAAATGTTAGTTCCAATGCCCACTATTTCGAAGAAGAGCAGGGGAGTTATCCCCGGTATCCTGGGCGAATACTTATCCCTCAATCAACATAAAAAAATCTCATTATCTGGTTATCATATTTCTGTTTGTGGGAGCTCACTGTGTGCAAACTGGTTGCCGTGTTTCCCACATTACAACAGTGAATACACTCGAAAAGTACTTATTTGCGAAGTACGGTGCTCGTATAAAGCGCAATATAATGCAAATATTCTTTTTATATATAATGTTACGAGGAGAGTTTAGGTAAATTAAGGTTGCATTGCCTGGAATTTCGAAGGTTAAGTCATGATCTGACCGAAGTTTTCAGGTTACGAAGGCGAACATAGAGTTTAGATAGAGGTAAATTATTTCTGCTGGTTGGAAATTCTGGGACAAGCAGGCATATGCTAAAATTTAGAGCCAAACCTTTGAACAGTGAAGTTATGAAAAAACCACGACATATATAGCGTGATTTAAATTGGAAATCTCTTCTGCAAATGGCAATTGATCTTAGACCAATTGTTAATTTAAAATTGGTGATTGGTAGTTTAATATTCAGTGATATGAAGCAAAGGCGGGTACATGGACTAAGGTCGCGGAGCAGCCATGATCTCACTGAATGACGGAACAGATTAGATGGGCTGAATGGCCTCCTTCTGTTCCTATGTTCCTATGTAAGGGGTCGGTAGTGTGAATAGCTGTCTGTCTGTCTATCTATCCATCTATCTATCTATCTATCTATTTATCTATCTCTCTCTCTGTTTGTCTGTCTGCCTATATTTCTATTTATCTATCTCTATCTCTCTGTCCATCTATCTATTTATAAACATCCCGTGGAGCCAATACCTCTTTCGCTCACAGTTTGTGGAACTCTCATTTAAACCTTTCCCTGACATAAAAATCTTCGAATAGTGAAAGGTACCAGATATTAGACCCATTTTCACCCATCCCAAGTACAACTGAGAAAGTAAGCATGGTCTACTTAGTTTGGCGTGCACTGTTTCGATACTGCAATATAGCGTGATCGTTTATTTCATTAATTATCTTAGTCCTGGGTTTGGAGATAACGGATATGATGTGGCTGTTGCTGTAGTAACTGAGATTGCAACACAGATATCATGCAAGCTGAAGTTACCCATGAGAGCACAGTGTTAACATAAGTCAAGCTGTTACTAAATAACACCCCTATTCTGTCAGCACACATAATTACTACACAATCTTTCAGAACATGAGTTTGAAAAGTGTACACACACGCCTCAGATGCAGAAGGTTTAGGGTTCAAATCTCATTCCTGCGACAGGATCACATTAGGCCAGTGAAGCGCTGAGGGAGTGCTGCACTGATAGACAGGCAGTACTGAGGGACAACTGCACTATCGGAGGGGCAGTACTGTGGAAACGATGCACTGAGGGAGCGCCTCACTGTCAGAGGGGCAGTACTCAGAGAGTGCTGGACTGACAGAGGGACAGTACTGAGGGAGCGCTGCACTGTCGGAGGGGCAAAACTGCGGGAGTGCTGCATTGACGGACGGGCAGTAATGAGGGAGTGCTGCTCTGTCTGAGGTGCCATCTTTCAAATGATATGTTAAACGGAGATACCTTCTGTTGTCCCACGTGGAGATGTAAGATCCAATGGCCACTATTTCGAAGAAGAGTAGGGGAGTTATCTCTGGTTTCCTGAGCCAATACTTATCCCTCAGTGAACATAACAAAAAACTGATTATCTGGTTTTCATATTGCTGTTTGTGGGAGCTCACTGTGTGCAAATTGGTTGCCATGTTTCCCACATTATAACTGTGACGACACTCGAACAATACTTCTTTGGCTGTAAATGCTTTGAGTCGTCCTGTGGTTACATAAGGCGCAATATAAATGCAAATATTTATTTTTTCTTTGTATATAAAGTTACGAGGAGAGTTTACACAAAGTAAGGTTGCATTGTCTGGAATTTAGAAGATTGAGAGATGACCTGATCGAAGTTTTAATCATACGAAGGGGAACATATTGGTAGACAGAGGGAAACTATTTGCTGGTTGGAATTTCTCGGAGTAGGTATATTCTAAAAAATAGAGCCAAACTTTCAACAGTGAAGTTTTGAACAAACTACGAAAGAAATAGCGTGGTTTAATTTGGGACTCTCTTCTGCAAATGGCAATTGATCTTAGACCAATTGTTAATTTAAAATTGGTAATTGGTAGTTTTCTATTCAGAGATATGAAGCAAAGGCGGGTACATGGTCCTACGTCCTGGAGCAGTGATGAACTCATTAAATGGCGGAAGAGACGCGAGTAGCTGAATGGCCTCCTCATGTTCCTATATTCCTATATACAGTGTGAATAGCTGTCCATCCGTCTATCTATCTATCTATCTATCTATCTATCTATCTATCTATCTATCTATCTATCTATCTATCTATCTATCTATCTATCTATCTATCTATCTATCTATCTATCTATCTATCTATCTAACTATCTATCTATCTATCTATCTATCTCTATATCTGTATATCTCTATATCTGTATATCTATCTCTTTAT
The DNA here is from genome assembly GCF_044704955.1 of Pristiophorus japonicus. Classification (NCBI taxonomy): domain Eukaryota; kingdom Metazoa; phylum Chordata; class Chondrichthyes; family Pristiophoridae; genus Pristiophorus; species Pristiophorus japonicus. The sequence goes on from NW_027254520.1 coordinate 3,521,393, forward strand.
ATCTTTCTCTCTCTATATCTCTATCTATCTATATCTCTATCTGTGTATCTCTCTATCTATGTTTCTCTCTATCTATGTATCTATCTATCTATCTATCTATCTCTCTATATATCTATCTCTCTATCCCACTCTATCTGCCTCTCTATCAGCCCATTCCTCTATCTCTCTCTCTCTATATATATATATATATATATATACATATATAAATATATATATATATATATGTCTTTAGCATATAGTAAGCAGTGTATTAAAGCAATCACATACAATGACAGTGCAGTTTTGTGAATCACGGTCATTTCCCTGAAATACTTTTAAAGTGAACAGCTTGATAAGGGACAGAATGTCCTAATTTAAGAAAGAGACCATACAATAGAATACAGAGAAAAGAAGGGTTGTGTTGTGTTCTAGATCAAATTAATGGTATGTTGACATTATTTTAATCTATTTGCATATATATACTTAATACATATTGTTAAATTGCATTACAAAACACCACTATCCGGTTTAAATTTCAGTACAATTTCTTGCTACATTATACATAGGGCAGATTTGTTTTGCTTCATTTAACGTAACCGATGTGCAGACAGTGTAGTATTTCAGAGGGAACTGTATTATTCCAAGAAATGCCACAAACAATGCAATTAATCGGAAGCTCTTTGGGTCCTTCTCAGAGACATAATGAATTTTTGGTAGATCTCTCTCTCTTTCTCCCACTCCCTCCCCGCACCTCCCCGCCGCCCCCCCCCACACCCCCATCTCTCTCTCTGTCTCCCTCTCTCTCTCTATCTCTTTCTTTTTATATATCTATATATATATAAAGAGATGCATATATATATATTCACAAATAGTGGGAGAAGGGAGAGAGGAAGAGATGGAGAGAAACATTTACATATGATCTACAGAGAGCCGGCATGGACACAATGGGCAAAATGGGTTCCGTCTGTGCAGTAGTCACTCGATGCTGGTGTTGCTAAGAATTTCGATCAACAGCTTTCAGCAGAGCTGTCAATTGTCACAGGAAACAGGTTACCTTTAGCAATGACTGAATCAACCTTACTGCAGGCAGCAAATGGGTCAGCCCAGAGAATCCTTTGACTCATTATGTTGTGTCTGTAACTAGAGACACCAGGATTGCTCAATTAATTATCTCACTTCACGCTTTACTCTAAGGCCTGTACCCAAAATAAGTATATCGTTCATTTATCCTCCAATCTTATAATCATTTATCCTCAAATTGGAAATTCCTTACCAGTGGATAGTTATCAAAAAGCTTCGAATTTAGTGCTTAAACCCTGAAGTTGCACTTCTTTTCCCAAGGAAGGACATTGATTAACCACATAACAACATTATATTTGGGAGTAGGAATAGGCCATTCGGCCCTTCGAAACTGCTCTATCATTCAATAAGTTCATGGCTGATTTTCTACCTTAACCCCACTTTCCTGCACTGTCCACATATCCCTTGATTCCCTTAATATCCAACATTATTTCCACCCCTGTCCTGAATATACTGAAAGACTGAACACACATCGCGCTCTGGGTTAGAGAATTCTAAAAGATTCCCCAACCTTTGAGTGAAGAAATCTCACCTCATCTCAGTCCTAAATGGACAATCCCTTATTCTGAGACTGTGACTTTTGGTTCTAGTTTCCCCAGCCCTGCATGTACCATTTCAAGTCCTGTAAGAATTTGGCATGTTTCATTGACATTACCTCTCATTCTCCTAATCTCTAGAAAATGTAGGACGAATCTGCTCAATCTCTCCTCATAGGACAATCCTCCTATGGCAGGAATCAGGCTGGTGAACATTTGTTGCACTCCCTCTATGGCAAGTAAGGAGACCAAAACTGTACACAATACTCCAGATGAGGTCTCAGCAGGCCCCTAATTAATTGCACTAAGATGCCATTAATCTTATACTCAAGTCGTCTTGTTACAAAGGCCAGATTAATGTCGAGATGTTCTGGTTCCATGGACGTTGGAAGTTTCGCCAAAGTGTAGGAGCCGATGGCGAGTGTCAGGAAGCTCCTGGCTTGGTGGAGGGCTAAATAGTGAGAAGGAATCCAATGGAAATCCCTTGCTCATCTCTGCATAACTTGTGGGCTAAGTACCTCCACCTGACAGGAGAGATGGGGACTGGGTTTATCCTCTCAAGTTAAAGGCGGCACCTCGAATAGTGTGCTCTCTCAGGAACTGCACTGAAGTTTAAGAATATATTTTGTGATCAATTGTCTCGCATGGGAATTCACACATTGGCCCTGAAGTTAAAAAAAAATGAGATGTGAACTTATTAGAATATATATGATTCTGAGAGTGATTGACAGGTTGGATGCATCGAGGATGTTTCCTCTCGTGGGGGAATCTCGAACAAGGGTCATAATCTCAGAATAAAGGGTCACCCATTTAAAAGGGAGACGAGGAGGACCTTCTTCTCCCAGAAGGTCGTGAATATTTGGAATTCTCTACCCCAGAGAGCTGTGGAAGCTGAGTCATTGAATATTTTCAAAGCTGAGACAGACAAATTGTTGAATGACAAGAGAGTCAAGGGTTATGGGGAACAGCCAGGGAAGTGGAGTTGAGGCCAAGATCATATCAGCCATGATCTTATTGAATGGCGAAGCAGGCTCGATGGGCCTTATACCTTCTCTTGCTCTTATTTCTTTTGTTCTTCTGTGCTAATTCAACCCACGAACTTCTGGTTAAGATGCAAGAGTAATAACATTTAGCCAAAGCTGACACCAAGGATAGACGTAAGCTATTCTCCTGCCTGCAACTATGTCTATGTTAACACATTACTAAATGCAAAGGACATCCCAGAGCACAATTCTACACAAATGCAATTGGAATATGAGAATATAAAAGAGCCAATATATCATTATTATGTACAACATTGAATGAAAACGAGAGCAAAGTGTGAACAACAAAATTACTATATTGGGGAAATGCCAACGTAATTTAAATTAAAGTGATGGAGAAAAGTGAGAAGAGAGGTTGCCAGATAAGATGGTGAACGAACAATAGGAGATATTTGGGAGAAGAAAGAGACACATTCTCAATTATGTAAAAACATGAAGCAAAGTTTGAGCATGCTCAATTATCAGGGAAAATCAAGGACATTATGTTCAAGTTTTAGAACAAAAGCAAAGAAGTTATATTAATGGTGAACGTTTATAAATGTTCAATTTACAGGGAAAATCAAGGACATTATGTTAAAGCTTTATGTTACGGCTCAGCAGGGGTATTGTGTCCAATTCGGGCACCGCACTTGAGAAAGTGAGCCAAGGCCTCAGAGAATGGTTCCCCGAATAGAAACATAGAAACATAGAAAATAGGTGCAGGAGCAGGCCATTCAGCCCTTCTAGCCTGCACCGCCATTCAATGAGTTCATGGCTGAACATGAAACATCAGTACCCCCTTCCTGCTTTCACGCCATAACCCTTGATCCCCCGAGTAGTAAGGACTTCATCTAACTCCCTTTTGAATATATTTAGTGAATTGGCCTCAACTACTTTCTGTGGTAGAGAATTCCACAGGTTCACCACTCTCTGGGTGAAGAAGTTTCTCCTCATCTCGGTCCTAAATGGCTTACCCCTTATCCTTAGACTGTGACCTCTGGTTCTGGACTGCCCCAACATTGGAAACATTCTTCCTGCATCTAACCTGTCTAAACCCGTCAGAATTTTAAACGTTTCTATGAGGTCCCCTCTCATTCTTCTGAACTCCAGTGAATACAAGCCCAGTTGATCCAGTCTTTCTTGAAAGGTCAGTCCCGCCATCCCGGTAATCAGTCTGGTGAATCTTCGCTGCACTCCCTCAATAGCAAGAATGTTCTTCCTCAAGTTAGGAGACCAAAACTGTGCACATTACTCCAGGTGTGGCCTCACCAAGGCCCTGTACAACTGCAGCAACACCTCCCTGCCCCTGTATTCAAATCCCCTCGCTATGAAGGCCAACATGCCATTTGCTTTCTTAACCGCCTGCTGTACCTGCATGGCAACCTTCAATGACTGATGTACCATGACACCCAGGTCTCGTTGCACCTTCCCTTTTCCCAATCTGTCAACATTCAGATAATAGTCTGTCTCTCTGTTTTTACCACCAAAGTGGATAACCTCACATTTATCCACATTATACTTCATCTGCCATGCATTTGCCCACTCACCTAACCTATCCAAGTCACTCTGCAGCCTAATAGCATCCTCCTCGCAGCTCAGACTGCCAACCAACTTAGTGTCATCCGCAAATTTGGAGATACTGCATTTAATCCCCTCGTCGAAATCATTAATGTACAATGTAAGCAGCTGGGGCCCCAGCACAGAACCTTGCGGCACCCCACTAGTCACTGCCTGCCATTCTGAAAAGTCCCCATTTACTCCTACTCTTTGCTTCCTGTCTGACAACCAGTTCTCAATCCACGTCAGCACACTATCCCCAATCCCATGTGCTTTAACTTTGCACATTAATCTCTTGTGTGGGACCTTGTCGAAAGCCTTCCGAAAGTCCAAATATACCACATCAACTGGTTCTCCTTTGTCCACTTTACTGGAAACATCCTCAAAAAATTCCAGAAGATTTGTCAAGCATGATTTCCCTTTCACAAATCCATGCTGACTTGGACCTATCATGTCACCATTTTCCAGATGCACTGCTATGACATCCTTAAGAATTGATTCCATCATTTTACCCACTACTGAGGTCAGACTGACCGGTCTATAATTCCCTGTTTTCTCTCTCCCTCCTTTTTTAAAAAGTGGGGTTACATTGGCTACCCTCCACTCCATAGCAACTGATCCAGAGTCAATGGAATGTTGGAAAATGACTGTCAATGCATCCGCTATTTTCAAGGCCACCTCCTTAAGTACTCTGGGATGCAGACCATCAGGCCCTGTGGATTTATCGGCCTTCAATCCCATTAATTTCCCCAACACAATTTCCCGACTAATAAAGATTTCCCTCAGTTCCCCCTCCTTACTAGACCCTCTGATCCCTTTTATATCCGGAAGGTTGTTTGTATCCTCCTTAGTGAATACCGAACCAAAGTACTTGTTCAATTGGTCTGCCATTTCTTTGTTCCCCGTTATGACTTCCCCTGATTCTGACTGCATGGGACCTAAGTTTGTCTTTACTAACCTTTTTCTCTTTACATACCGATAGAAACCTTTGCAATTCACCTTAATGTTCCCTGCAAGCTTCTTCTCGTACTCCATTTTCCCTGCCCTAATCAAACCCTTTGTCATCCTCTGCTGAGTTCTAAATTTCTCCCAGTCCCCAGGTTCGCTGCTATTTCTGGCCAATTTGTATTCCACTTCCTTGGCTTTAATACTATCCCTGATTTTCCTAGATAGCCACGGTTGAGCCACCTTCCCTTTTTTATCTTTACGCCAGACAGGAATGTACAATTGTTGTAATTCATTCATGCGGTCTCTAAATGTCTGCCATTGCCCATCCACAGTCAACCCCCTAAGTATCATTCGCCAATCTATCCTAGCCAATTCACGCCTCATACCTTCAAAGTTACCCTTCTTTAAGTTCTGGACCATGGTCTCTGAATTTATTGTTTCATTCTCCATCCTAATGCAGAAATCCACCATATTATGGTAACTCTTGCCCAAGGGGCCTCGCACAATGAGATTGCTAATTAATCCTCTCTCATTACACAACACCCTGTCTAAGATGGCCTCCCCCCTAGTTGGTTCCTCAACATATTGGTCTAGAAAACCATCCCTTATGCACTCCAGGAAATCCTCCTCAACCGTATTGCTTCCAGTTTGGCGAGCACAATCTATGTGCATATTAAAGTCACCCATTATAACTGCTGCACCTTTATTGCATGCACCCCTAATTTCCTGTTTGATGCCCTCCCCAACATCCCTATTACTGTTTGGAGTTCTGTACACAACTCCTACTAACGTTTTTTGCCCTTTGGTGTTCTGCAGCTCTACCCATATAGATTCCACATCATCCAAGCTAATGTCTTTCCTAACTATTGCATTAATCTCCTCTTTAACCAGCAATGCTACCCCACCTCCTTTTCCTTTTATTCTATCCTTCCTGAATGTTGAGGGACTTCAGTGACATGGATAGACTGGAGAAGCTGGGATTGTTCTCCTTGGAGCAGCGAAGGTTAAGGGGAGATTGACCAGAATGGTACATGGGATGATGGACTTCAGGCGTGTGCAGAGACTGGAGAAGCTGGGATTTATTCCTTAGTGCACAGAAGGTTAAGGGGAGATTGACCAGAATAGTACCAGGGATTGTACCCCCTGGAGCAGTAAAGATTGAGGCGAGATTTGCTAGAGGCGTTACCAAGTATGAGTGGTTTTGATAGAATAATTAAGGGAATTGTTTCCACCGATAGGAGGGTCGGTAACCAAAGGACACGGATTGAAATTAATTAGGAGAAGAACCAAGCAGCAGATCAGAGGATGTTTCTCACGCAAAGGGTTTTAGGAACTTCGAGCTATCCCAAACAAAACGCTATGGATGCTAAGTTAATTGGAGACATAAAAGATATGATAGAATAATTTTTGTTGCTTAAATGTGTTAAAATATGTACAACAAAGGCGGGTAAAGGGAACTGAGCTTGAGATCATCCAATGGATTGGATGTCGAAGCTGTCTTATGGGGCTGATTGGCCCACTCATATTCCAAGTGTTGCAATGTTTCATTTCATCATTTCTGTTCGATGTTTGGCACTGGAACAAATGAAATACATAACCAACAGAATAAATGGACGCACCCGGTAAATAGCTGTAAACTTCACTGGATCTGTACATTCCTTAGGACCGTTTTTAAAGAAATAATACTTTTTGAAATAATAGTTTTTTTTTGATCAGCGGAAATCTTTTGCATTTTATGAAATCATATACTTGAAAAAATCAGCAGAGGTTGTGCACAAATATATAGATACATATAAAATGATTTAGCACAGAATGATATGATGTCAATTGAGGCAGTGTTCATGTCGCGGCTCTTTGAAAGAGCTATTCAATTGATCCCACTCCGCTGTTCTTTCCCCATCGCCTGCACATGTTTTCTTTTCAAGTGTAGATAGAATTACCTTAAAGTCATTGTGAAATCTGGTTGTATTACCCTTTCAAGCAATTGATTCCAGATAATAATAACAAGATAATTTAAAAATATATCCTCATCCTACCTCTGACGCTTTTGCAATTAGTCTAAATCTGTGACCTCTGGTTAACTACCTGCAGCCAGTGGAAACCGTGTCCTCTTATTTACTCAATCAAAACCATTTTGGCTAAGATCATGCGTAACTGACCTGACAGGGGAGTAACCACCATAACCCAAGGTGGTTCTCCCTGGATCAGGAAGGTATATGCTTGCTTTTTTGGAAATAGGAGGTGGGTGGGGTGGCTTGACCCATCCACGTCCACGGAGGTGTGTGGGGGACCTGACCCATCCATCTCCATGGCACGAACCTGGTATTGCAGTACTTCCAGGAACGGTGCAGTGGCTCTAGGCCTTTTGGCTAAGAGCATTGGCGCAGAGTGATCCTTGAATGGGCCCAGGGTGACCTCTGGCGTTTGTGATTTGTCAAAGAATTGGAACGATTGGCTACGAATTTCAAAAAAAAAACCTGCATAATTAGTAACATTTTACGGTCTCCTCAGAGACATGATGCAGATCGTTGTGTTACTCTCTCTCTCCCTCTGCCTCTCTCTGTCTCTCTCTCTATCTTTATGTCTGTCTGTATGAGTCTCTCTCTCTCTGTCGCTCACAGTCTCGCTCTCTCAACCTCTCTTTCTCTCTCTATCTCTCACTCTATCTCTCTCTGTCTCTCTCTATCTGTCTGTCTCTTTCACTGTCTCCCTCTGTATATATAGAGAGAAAGAAAGAGAAAGAAAGAGCGAGATTAATAAAAATTTACATATATACAGGTCAACTATAAAATTAACCCGCGAATGAATAAGTTGTTTAAAATGAATCGATTGATATCGAGAATAGATTCAACTGCTTTGTCTCTGATCAACTACTTGAGTTTCTGCCACAAATTGATTAGAGGGGAGTTCTATTACACTTACAGCTTCTGAGATGCTGATCTATCTGCAAAGAAGGCAGCTGGGCAAAAAATACGATTCAATAATTTTAACTGTTCGTTTAGGCGATGTGGGTACAGAAGTTTCACTTCTCTACCTGCACTGCCCTGCACATAGCGATTTGCCTTAAAAGGAACTAGAGGTGTTTCTGTGACAATGCGAGGCAGCAGCTTCCAGCAGAGCTGTCAATTATCACAAAAATTTGCCCGGAATTGGGAACGAGTGACTCACGCCTGCTCTCACTGCAGGCTTCTGCTGAGTCAGCCCAGTGAAGACTATGACTAATTATTCTGCTTCTGTAACTGCAGGCACCAGGATCACTCAGTCAATAATGCCACTTCTAGCTTTAATCTCAGACTTTTACTCTAGATATGGATATTAATAAATAATTCCGCAATGTGTTTTATTTGATCGTCATTGTAATCCCTCATCAAACGGATGGATTTTGAAAATGCTTTTTTTTTGTTAGGTTGAGGGCGGAATAATGAACTGGCCAGCGGTGTAACTCCCCTGCTCTTCTTCCAATAATTGTGCCGGATAATGTATATCCACCTGAGTGGGAAGACAGTGCCTCCGTTAAACATCTCATACTAAAGACGCAACCTCCAAAAGTGCAGCGCTCCCTCTGGTGCTTTTGCCATTGCACTAAATGTCGAGCATTTGGTTATAGACCAAGAGCCAGTGGAAATAGTTTATCCTTAGTAACACTATCAAACCAGTTTATAATGAAGAACACCTCTATTTAAACCCCTTGCTCTTCTCTGCTCCAAAGAGAATTTTTCGAGCAAAGTCCCTCATCTCTGCTTACATTCCGTTAAATTTCCTCTGTATCCAGTCTAAGCCCTTATAGAATCATAAAATAATAGAAAATTGTAACAGAGAAGGAGGCCATTCGTGTCGATGTCGGACAAAAAAGAGCTACCCAGCCTAATCCTAGCTCTCAGTACTAAGGTCCTAGCCCTGTAGGCCACAGCTCTTTAACTGCACATCCAAGTTCTTTTTAAATGTGCCACCCTTTCCGGCATTGATTTCCAGACCCCCGCAACACTCTGGGTGATTTTCCCCACTTATCTTGCCTCTAAACCTCCTACCAGTTACTTTAAATCTATGCCCCCTGCTTATTGACCCGTCTGCTAAGGGAAACAGTTTAATTCTTGCCACGCTATCCAGGCCATTGATAATTGTATACAGCTCAATTAAACATCTGCTCCGCCTCCTCTATTCCAAAGAAAACAAATCCAGCCTATCCAATCTTTACTCATAGAAAATATTCTCAAGTCCAGGCAACATCCTGGTAAAACTCATCTGTACCCTCTCTAATGCAATCACAAATTTACTGTAATAACTGCACGCAGCACTCCTGCTGTGGCCTAACTAGTGCTTTAAATTGTTCTAGCATAACCTTCCTGCTCTTATATTCAACGCCTTGGCTAATAATTAAAGCATTCAATATGCCATTTTAAATTACTTATCGAACTGTCCTGCTATCTTTAAGTATCTGTGTAGATACACTCCAATATCCCTCTGTTATGACACACCTCTCTATGTACTCTCATTTATTGTTTATTCACTGTATTGTTCCCTTTCCACCAAAAGCATTCCCTCACAACCATGACATTGTTGGTAAAATGTGCGTTCCAGGCTTGGATAAATTGCACCAGCTGAGCCCCAAATGGTGATTTGTAAACGTTTCGTATCACTTCAATATTTGTGAACACTAATTTCTACTGCTATTTATAAATCCTCTGCTCCTGTATGCTTTTTATCTTACTTATAAAATTGTCCTGTCAACTGCAAAGATTTGTGTATGTGAACCTTGTGTATGTGACTCTGTTCCTTCAACCCCTTTAATTTGCATCAATTAATATTTATCGTCTCTCCTCATTTTTATTTTCAACATGCGTCATTTCTTGTCATTAGATTTCAGCAACCACGTGTCTGTCCATTAGAAATCATACCCTTTAAGTCCTGGGCATAAATATATAATACAAATATGGTCTCAATAACCGACCCATGGCGAAGATCACAACAAACATCCCTCCAGTGTGGAACAACAAGCCTTCAGCTCTTCTACGATGAACCAGAATCATTGTATCCACTCAGCCACTGCCACCTTAGTAACTTGTGAGAAATGGATGATTAGCTCACAGAACTGTGCAATAATGCAATAAATAGCAAGTGAATGCAGTGAGTTAGAAGGAGTGACCCGGATGCAGAAGCAGCATCATAATCAACCAGAAGCAATTTATATGGCTTTGTGTGGGTTAAGCGAATATTTTTTTAAGGAGAGGTAGATACAGGGCTATGGGGAAAGGGTATGATAGAGAGCTTTGGGATTGCTGCAGTAAGTGTCAGCAGAGAGAGGGAGAGAGAGAGTTGGAGTCAGAGACAGAGTGAGTGAGCGAGAGAGTGAGTGATTGAGAATGTGTGAAATAGAGAGAAGCAGAGACAGAGAGAGAAATTTGGAGAGAGACAGTGAGATGGAGAAACCGAGAAAGTGAGAGAAGGAAATCAAGAGAAACAGACAGAGAGAGAAACAGAGAGTGCTTATGTGTGTGTGTGTGTGTGTGTGTGTGTGTGTGTGTTTGTGTGTGTGTGTGTGTGTGAGAGATTGAGAGAGAGAGAGAGAAATACAGAGAGACAGAGACAGAGAGACATATTCAGACATCGAGAAAGATACAGAGATAGAGAGTGACAGAGACAGAAAGTGACAGAGAGACAGAAAGACAGAGAGAGAGAGTCAGAGAGAGAGAGAGAGACAGACAGCAAGAGAAAGAGACAGAGTGACAGAGAAACAGAGATAGACAGACAGATCTGAATGGCGACCTTGGAAGCTGTTCACTGTTAAAGTTGAAGAAAACACAAAAGAGGCAACTTCAAGTGGAATAGAAAAAAGCTTAAACAGATTCATTGGTGACCGTACTCAAGAATACACTAGGCTATGTAAAAACAGAGTGCCACACTGGTCGGAGTGTGGGGGCTCTATCCTGGCGGGAGCGGGTATGCGGTATGTTCAAGCAGTGATAAGCACAGACGGTATAAACGCACTGTCAGAAAGATATTCAGATTATGCTAACCTTTATTGAAACAAAGCACAATCAGATTCCATGCATGGGTAATATTTTAAATGCACGTGAATCGGTTTCTATTTAAAACTAACTTAAAGAAGAATAAGAGTGACTGATATATTATTGGAGCAGTGTATAACATCTGTTTCAATATAAAAGCTACGTTGGCATGTTGAAAGATGACAGAAATGTTCATGCGGGGTTTTTTTCCTCTTGAAAAACGAAGGCTGAGGGGTGACCTAATAGAGGTCTTTAAAATTATGAAACGGTTATTAGAGTGGACACAGAGAATGTTTCCAATTGGGGAAACTCATAACTAGAGGCCATCATTATATGATAGTCCCCAACAAATCCAGAAGGGAATTCAGCAGAAAATCCTTTTTGCAGAGAGTGGTGGGAATGTGGAACTCACTACCACAGGCGGTGGTTGAAGCGAATAGTATATATACATTTCATGAGAGCTTGGACAAGCATATGAGAGAGAAGGGAAAAGAGGGTTATGCTGATAGATTTGATGAGGAAAGGCGGGAGGAGGGACGAGTGGAGCATAAACGCCAGCATGGACTGGTTGTGCCGAATTGCCTCTTAATGTGCCTTATATCGGGTGAAATCTTATGTAATCCGATGCAATGCCGTCTACCAAGTTACAGTTTACCATTCCTGTCCTTCAATATCCTTCTCCTCCCTCCAGGCTGCTTCCCCTCGATAAAAGATTATCTCTCCTCCGATTCCTGTAGTTTTTTGTCCCTCACCCCTTGAAACACATCCTGGAACCGCAATGTTGCCAGTAGACTGAAATGAGGCTGAACAAACTGCTGGAAAGCTCACGGTAAATGAGCAGGGATCACGATTAGCTGAGGGTACATTGTGAATCACATCAGGAGGTGGTGACACCGCAGTTTGAGGGCGACATTCTGTTTGTTGTGTGCAATAACCGTCAGTGTTCACAATGTTGGGTGGGATGGTCAAAGGAAGGGTTACATCTCCAGACACAAGGTAAACGGAAAGAAGGTCAATTCCCTCCGAGGTAACGGCCTCTCACCACTTCCCCAGCGGCTGCTTCCAACCTTATAACGGTTCTGTTTAACATCCTGCAGTGGATGGAATTATCTGGCCGGTGAGGAAACAGAAATGTACTCAATCATTCCAGAAAGGACATCTTGTGGTCAGCGCGGTTAAACAGTTTGGATGATTTTGCTGCAGACTTGCCACCATTTGAAAAAAACGTTTTTTTCAGCAATTTAACTGTTCCCCATCAGATGTACATTTGGAATGTCCTTCCCCGTGTACAGAAGCAATCTACCTGCGTCGACCTGTGTCCTTACCAAAATAAAGCTGCGTGCAATTCAAACGAATCAAATGAAATACCTTACATGGCAATTTGAACAAGTGGTCTCCATAGAACTTATTCCAGTCACTTTAACATCCGACCTGCCAATGAGATGGTAGCGTTTAGTGTACTGCTTATTGCACTGACTCTTCAACCTGGATATCATGGCAGTGGGATAAAGTCACGGTATTCAGTGCTACAGTAGGAATATTGAGCGATACGTTGCCTTTTATGTGGCGACTGTAATTAGCGTCTCTTTGCTCACCCTTGGAGTGAATCGACTTTGTTGAGGACTGGAAGGTGTAATGGTGGAGGACCTCAGGAGGAAATCAACAAGGTTCATTCACTCGGCATTTACGGATGAAGATCATTGTGGACACTTCAGCCTTGTCTTCTCTATTCACATGCTGGTCTCCAGCATTATTGAATGTGAGCTGTTCATGGAGCTTCCTCTTCCCCCAGTACCTCAATGGTCACTCATCATTCAGAACTGGAAGATGCAGGGCGACAAAGCTTTGCCCTGTTCCGTTGGATGTGGGGTCGCTCGGAACTGTATAAAAAACGTTGCTTGCACTGCTGAGTATGAATATAGTCCTATGTTGTCGCCTAACTTGTTTGTAACCTGATGTTCAGGTATGTCTAACGCTGATGCCTGCACATACTCCGACACTCGTTATTAAAGCAGCTTTGGTCCTCTGGCTTGAGGGTGTTGGATGACAGAGGGATATGGCGTGCCAGGAGGCAGCAGATTGTGCTGAAACACTTCATGGATGCCGCTGTCTAAGCTGATAGATCTGTTGTTAAGCTATCCCTTTCAGAATGGTGATAGGGTCGCACGGCATGTTGCAGGTGTCCTAAGTGTGAAGAGGGAATTGATCTCCACGAGAACTGTGATGCAGCTCCCCGCACCAATACGCTGATGGACTTATGCACGTATGTCAGGGATAATGGTGAAGAGGAGATCAAATCACCTCTATCCTTGTGTTGTTTCTCTCAATGCCAGCTGTGCACAGACTGGGCCTGCTCGGTCGGTGATGTAACAAGGAGCCGCACTTGCTTATGGTCAAACAAATCCCCCCCACCCCCAGCCAGATAATTTTCTTTGTCCTTACTCGCCTCAGAGCTTGCTCTAAGTGGGTTTAACATGGAGCAGTATTGATCCATCAGTTGATGGAGGGCTTTAGGGGGCAATCATCAGATTATTTCAGTTTCTATCTTTGGCCTGAAGTCGCGAACGTTCATGGGGCTGAAGGCACAGTTGATGACTCCCAGGGACATTCTGTACAACTGTATTCCATTGTGTCCCCACCTCTGGTGGGTTTGCCCTGTTGGTGGGACAGCACCTAACTAACAATAAAAAAGCAAAATACTGTGGATACTGGAATCTGAAAGAAAGAACAGAAAATGCTGGAAGTACTCAGCAGGTCAGGCAGCATCTGCGGAGAGAGAAACGGCGTTAGGTTTTCAGGTTGATGACACTTCGTCAGAACGGTAAACAATTCGAGGTGTAACAGATTTTAAGCAATTGTAGGGTCAGGAAAAGGGGCGAGTGGAGGAAAAAACAAAAGGGAAGGTCGGTGATAGGGTGGAAGGCAGGAGAGATTAGATGACAATGGGATTATGGTGCAAGCCAAAGTGAGGTGGTAATGGGACAAGTTAAGAAAGAAATGATGTGACTAGAAAGGGTGTAAATGACATTGCAGAATCATCAACAGCTGTCGTGGGAAAGAGAAAAAAATAGAGAAAATCGGGACAGAGGTTCTGGTTGGAAAGTGTTGAACGTGATGTTGAATCCAGAAGGCTGCAGAGTGCTTATCCGAAAGATGAGGTACTGTTCCTCCTAACAAATCTGTGTCGTTGGCTGAAGGTGAGATTCTCACATTATCACTGTGCCGGACTGATAACTGACTATATTTAGGAGAGTTCACGCACTGTGTCATCAGGTAGTGAGGAGGCCTTTGCGGGGTCCGACTGGGCTGGGTTTGCTCTGTATCGTGTCTTGCTTCGATGCATGTCCCAGCTGTGTGTTCTATCATGCACACTCATCTGTTTGCCTTGGCATCGCTTTCGTTACTCGCTGTGATTTGCTCTGACATTTCAGAGGGAAGGTCAGAGTCGATGTGGGACAGGATTTAGATGTAACCTAGACAGGTTTAAGATGGAAGGTTCTCCTCCCAAATGGATATTGGGCAATCTTGCTCACTTTAGCAAACGGTTACCCGTGTGTCAGGATAAGGGAAGTTAATTGGATGTTCACCTCAGAGAACAATTTCATAAAATTACATGAAATTAACAATATAACACTGGTCCATCTGCTTCCAACAAGTTTATGCCAGAGCTTATGACCCGCACAAATCTTGTCCTACCTACGCCATCTAACTTTATCAGCATATCCTTCGAATACTTTCTCTCTCATGTACTTCTCTCGCCTCCCCGTCAATGCAACGTTGCTATTCGCTTCAACTGCTCCACATGGCAGGAAGTTGAAAGTCTACCGGAAAGGATTCGCGTGATGTAATTCACTCTTACTCCTGAAAGAGATGTGTCCAACTCAACAAACACGAGTTCATCATTTAAAGTGCATATATGACTTATATGTATATGGCGCCCTTAACGTAATAATACGTTCCAAGATGCTTCACATGAAGGTTGTGATAATAAATTAGACACCGAGCCTCATAAGGAGATCGTAAGGCAGATGACCAAAAGCAAGGTCAAAGATCTAGGTTTTATGGAGCATCTTAAATGGGAAAGTAGAGTAGAGAGGCGCAAAGTGTTAAACAGGGAAATGCAGAATTTTAGGGCCGAGGCACAGCCACCAATGGTGGAGAAATTACATTCAGGAATACTCACAAAGGCAGAATTAAAGGAGCATAGACACATTGGTGGGTTGTGGGGCTGGGGGAGATTCCAGAGATAGGGAGGGCGAGACCATGGAGGGGTTTGTAAACAAGGATGAGAATATTAAAATCGAGAAGTTATTTAACCGGGAGCCAATGGAGGTCAGCGAGCACAGAGGTGATGGGTGAGCGGGACTTGGTGCGAGTTTGGACAAGTACAGCCGCGATTTGGATGATCTCATGTTTACAGAGAATAGAACATGATGGGTCAGAAAGGAATGCGTTGGAATAGTCCATTCTAGATGCAACAGAGTTTATCGCTTCTTCCTGTTATTCAGTGTGCAAGCTCCCCATGTCTATTAACAGTAAAAAAATGTCTTTGTACTGATGTTTAGAACCCAGAAACAGTTCTTGTTTTGCATATCTTACCTTAGAATGGTAGAACCTGATACAGAAATCAGCCAGTCAGCAAAGGTAATTTATTTGTGAAATGTTGAGACATGGCACACAGTTGAGATTATGTACATCATATATAGCATATATATGAATGCAGATTCTATTTTCATTCCATAGAAAGAATTCGAAACAAATTCAATTGATTTAGCAACTATCGCGGTCCCAGGGAGCTCCCTTTTATTGGCAATTACTACGATTCTGAAATGTGGTCCCTATAGCACTGTAGGAAACCGCGACATCCAATTTGATCACATCAAGTCCTACAAACAGCAAAGAGATAAATGATTAGACAATATTTTTCAGGGTTATTTGTTGAGATCCAGAGAGAACTGCACTGCTCTTATTCGACTAGTGTGATGGCATTTGTTACCTCCATGTGAGAGAGTGAACAAGGCTTTGGTTTACCTAATTATGTAATTTGCAATTATATAGGGCCCTGGTAAGACAGCACCTGGAGTACTGTGTACAGTTTGATATCGTTACCTAATGAAGGATAGTCGTTCCATACAGGGAGTGCAACAAAGGTTCACCTGACTGATTCCTGGGATGGGGGTGATTGTCCTAGGAAGAGAGAATGAGCAGACTAGGATTAATTTCTTGAGAATGCACATAGATTGGGTTAACCAAACTGGAAGCAATACGGTAGAGGAGGATTTCCTGGAGTGCATAAGGGATGGTTTTTTAGACCAATATGTCGAGGAACCAACAAGGGGAGAGGCCATCTTAGACTGGGTGTTGTGTAATGAGAGAGGATTAATTAGCAATTTCGTTGTGCGAGGCCCCTTGGGGAAGAGTGACTATAATATGGTGGATTTCTGCATTAGGATGGAGAATGAAACAGTTAATTCAGAGACCATGGTCCAGAACGTAAAGAAGGGTAACTTTGAAAGTATGAGGCGTGAATTGGCTAAGATAGATTGGCGAATGATACTGAAGTGGTTGACTGTGGATGGGCAATGGCAGACATTTAGAGACCGCATGGATGAACTACAACAATTGTACATTCCTGTCTGTCGTAAAAATAAAAAAGGGAAGGTGGCTCAACCGTGGCTATCAAGGGAAATCAGGGATAGCATTAAAGCCAAGGAAGTGGCATACAAATTGGCCAGAAATAGCAGAGAACCCGGGGACTGGGAGAAATTTAGAACTCAGCAGAGGAGGACAAAGGGTTTGATTAGGGCAGGGAAAATGGAGTACAAGAAGAAGCTTGCAGGGAACATTAAGACGGATTGAAAAAGTTTCTATAGATATGTAAAGAGAAAAAGGTTAGTAAAGACAAACTGAGGTCCCCTGCAGTCAGAATCAGGGGAAGTCATAACGGGGAACAAAAAAATGGCGGACCAATTGAACAAGTACTTTGGTTCGTTATTAACTGAGGAGGACACAAACAACCTTCCGGATATAAAAGGGGTCGGAGTGTCTAGTAAGGAGGAGGAACTGAGGGAAATCGTTATTAGTCGGGAAATTGTGTTGGGTAAATTGATGGGATTGAAGGCCGATAAATCTCCAGGGCCTGATGAGCTGCATCCCAGAGTACTTAATGAGGTGGCCTTGGAAATAGTGCATGCATTGACAGTCATTTACCAACATTCCATTGATTCTGGATCAGTCCCGATGGAGTGTAGGGTAGCCAATGTAACCCCACTTTTTAAAAAAGGAGGGAGAGAGAAAACAGGGAATTACAGACCGGTCAGCCTGACATCGGTAGTGGGTAAAATGATGGAATCAATTATTAAGGATGTCATAGCAGTGCATTTGGAAAGAGGAAATATGATAGGTCCAAGTCAGCATGGATTTGTGAAAGGGAAATCATGCTTGACAAAACTTCTGGAATTTTTTGAGGATGTTTCCAGTAGAGTGGACAAGGGAGAACCAGTTGATGTGGTATATTTGGACTTTCAGAAGGCTTTCGACAAGGTCCCACACAAGAGGTTAATGTGCAAAGTTAAAGCACATGGGATTGGGGGTAGTGTGCTGACATGGAATGAGAACTGGTTGTCAGACAGGAAGCAAAGAGTAGGAGTAAATGGGGACTTTTCAGAATGGCAGGCAGTGACTAGTGGGATACCGCAAGGTTCTGTGCTGGGGCCCCAGCTGTTTACACTGTACATTAATGATTTAGACGAGGGGATTAAATGTAGTATCTCCAAATTTGCGGATGACACTAAGTTGGGTGGCAGTGTGAGCTGCAAGGAGGATTCTATGAGGCTGCAGAGCGACATGGATAGGTTAGCTGAGTGGGCAAATGCATGGCAGATGAAGTATAATGTGGATAAATGTGAGGTTATCCACTTTGGTGGTAAAAACAGAGAGACAGACTATTATCTGAAAGGTGACAGATTAGG
Organism: Pristiophorus japonicus; assembly: GCF_044704955.1. Classification (NCBI taxonomy): domain Eukaryota; kingdom Metazoa; phylum Chordata; class Chondrichthyes; family Pristiophoridae; genus Pristiophorus; species Pristiophorus japonicus. The sequence continues at coordinate 3,539,491 of NW_027254520.1, forward strand.
AAAAGGGCAGGTACAAAGAGACCTGGGTGTCATGGTACATCAGTCATTGAAGGTTGGCATGCAGGTACAGCAGGCGGTTAAGAAAGCAAATGGCATGTTGATCTTCATAGCGAGGGGATTTGAGTAGAACGGCAGGGAGATGTTGCTACAATTGTACTGGGCCTTGGTGACGCCACACCTGGAGTATTGTGTACAGTTTTGGTCTCCTAACCTGAGGAAGGACATTCTTGCTATTGAGGGAGTTCAGCGAAGGTTCACCAGACTGATTCCCGGGATGGCGGGACTGACCTATCAAGAAAGACTGCATCAACTGGGCTTGTATTCACTGGAGTTCAGAAGAATGAGAGGGGACCTCATAGAAACGTTTAAAATTCAGACGGGGTTAGACAGGTTAGATGCAGGAAGAATGTTCCCAATGTTGGGGAAGTCCAGAACCAGGGGACACAGTCTAAGGATAAGGGGGAAGCCATTTAGGACCGAGATGAGGAGGAATTTCTTCACCCAGAGAGTGGTGAACCTGTGGAATTCTCTAGCACAGAAAGTTGTTGAGGCCAATTCACTAAATATATTCAAAAAGGAGTTAGATGAAGTCCTTACTACTAGGGGAATCAAGGGGTATGGTGAGAAAGCAGGAATGGGGTACTGAAGTTGCATGTTCAGCCATGAACTCATTGAATGGCGGTGCAGGCTATTAGGGCCGAATGGCCTGCTCCTGCACCTATTTTCTATGTTTCTTTGTTTCTAATTTAGAAAAAATAGACGTTATCTCATTGAAACATACAGCATTCTTACAGGGCTTGACAGGCTAGATGCAGGGAGGATGTTTCCCCTGTCTGGGGAGTCTAGAACTAGGAATCGCAGTATCAGAGTAAGAGGGCAGCTGTTTAGAATTGAGATGAGAATGCATTTCTGCACAGAGTGGTGAATCTTTACAATTATCTAACCCAGAGTGCTGTGGTGGTTCAGTCGTTAAGTATATTCAAGAGAGAGATCGATAAATGTTTGGAGGTTAAGAAAATCAATGGATATGGGGATAGTTCAGAAAGGTGAAGATCAACCATGATCTCTTTCAATGGTGGAACAGGCTCGAGGGGCCGAATGGACGAATCCTGCTCCTATTTATTCCGTCCTTCTGTTCTAACCTCTCGTTTGAAACACTGCGTCTCCCACTGAGCATCTCTTAAGTGTCAGCCTGCATTATTTGCTCTTGTGTTTGTCAGGGTGCTACCAATGAACCCATGCTGCCACTTCTGGTCAATATTGAGGTTATCTTGGATCAGAATAATAAGCTCAAGGCAGGATCAAAGCAGTCCTGCAAAGTATTGGGCTCAAGTGCATGAAGCCACATTAGATTTAATCTGATTATAAAAGGCATAACGACATGAATTGCTTAAGAGATGAGAAAGCAATGAGAATATGAAAGGCAGATCCAAAAAATGAAAGCATTCAATCTAGAACCTCCACTTGTTTTTGCCTGCTTAACGCCCACTTAACGCCCATTTTACTGCTGAAATGACGTATAACGCACATGTATCACCCATTTTAAAAAACATGGAAACTGGCGGTAATTTTTTGGAAAATTATCACCGAGCATTACTTTCCCTATGTCGTTAAAACCGATAAAAAATATTAACATCTCCCCACTTATTTTGGTCGGAATCAGCAGGATTGTCGAATTCAACGCCCTTAATAACGCCCAGAATTATCAACCGCACAGAAGTAACGCTGAGATTCAATATTAACGCCCGGCGACTGTTTTTGTCGTAAAGAGCATATTTACCCAAACTGCCATCCATGGAGTTCGCCCATCGGCAATTGCACCACCTTGCACACATTTCGCGCACAATTTTGCTCGCTCAAGAAACCCGCCGCAAAAAGTGGAAATAATCAGAACGAATCACAGCGTTATGGACGACATGTCCTCGATCACACAGTTTCGATGTACTCTGCAATTCGTTGGATTTGATGTGAACATCTCTAAAAACGTCATTGCCACACTCTGACCGATTGGAATTGAAGTGATGTGCTAGTCTGGACATTCCTTCTTTGTGTGCAATCGGTGGAAGACAGAGAGTTATTGCAATGGGTCCTGTCCTTTGTCACCCTCTCTTGGTGATGTAATAGATGCAGCAGGCTCGACATCGCTGAAGGAAAGCTGCACTGCCTTATGTGCCCAATGTGCGAAGTGACAGACAGATGAGGAGGACCAGGCGTTACACCCCCGCAAGTACAAGTAGAAGGCATTCTTACTTCAACTTTCCCAACACCAACTGCTTTCAGAGACTGCGCTTCCACTAAAAGGTTATCACTGAGGTATGCCAGCTGATAAGGTCAGACCTGCAGCCTGCCAGCTCCATCAGAACTGCACTGTCCGTCGAGATCATAGTCACCACTGTACTGTCGTTCTATGCCTCGGGTTGGTTTCAGGCCACAGCTGGTGACATTTGCGGATTTTCTCAACATGCCACACAATGCTGCACTAGACAGGTCACTGAAGCCCTGTACAGACGCAGGAGGGACTTGATCAACTTGTCTATGGCCAGGGAAGCACAGAGTGAGAGGGCTCTACCTTTCTACAGAATTTCAAACTTCCTCAAGTTGTAGGGAGGAATAGACTGTCTGCACATCATGATGTGGGCAGCTTTTCATGATGTTGAGGTTTCCAGGAACCGCAAAGGATTCTACTCCCTGAATGTGCAGCTGGTGGTCGACCACCAGCAAATTTTACTGGCAGTGAATGCTCAATTTCTGAGCAGCATCCATGATGTGCACATCCTGCGTGAGAGCAATGTGTCTGACTTGTTTAACAATTAGCCATAAGATCAATTCTGGAGTCTTTGGGGAATAAGAATAGAGCCTCGCCACCGAGCTGATGAATCCCCCTGCGTGACGCCCACACTGAGGCCGAGAGGCGATCCAATGAGAGCCACAGAGCAACTCGCAATATCGTGGAGGAAACCATTAGAGTGCTGGAGCAGGGTGGTATTGGAGGCGAACTCCAATACCACCCTGAGCAGGTAGCTCAATTCGTGGTGGTCTGCTCCATGCTACACAGCTTGGCTATCAGGAGGGGACAAGAATTGCCTGATGAGTCTGATAGTCCACCTCACCAGAGAGAGGAAGAAGAGGACGAGGAGGCAGACGCTGACATCGGACCAGACGTTCACGCTGATGCTGCAGCTATGCCCCCGCCCCGCTGTAGACCACATGAAAGGTCCCATAGTGGCATGATAGCTGCAAGAGCCTCACATCAAGAGCGCATCAATGATCGACTTCCCTGAAAGAACGTTGGTGTTATTTACAAGGCTGACACACTGCTGGGAATGCAGGTCATACATCAATGGTGGGCATCAACTTGGTGAAAGTTAAAGTTTAAGTTGATTGAAGTTAATTTTTATTAAACCCTTTGATGTTAAGAAATGACCAGCATGTAACGGTGTAGTTATCTGAGCCAATGTGCAGCAAGGTTTTGTTAAAAAATACATTTAAACCGAATATTAGCCTGAAATCGTCAGTGTTTCTGTACAAATAATCGCTTGCACACGACCCCCTCCCTTATCCTCCCCACCTCTACCCCTTACTCTTACCCTCCTGACTCTAACTCGCCTGGTCGAGGAGATCCTCAGGCGATGATTCATGGGGGGTGCGGGGGTCGGGTGGTGACGGCCGAAACGCTGCTTGGACAGATACGGAAGAGGACAGTCCTGATTTGGAGACTGCTCCAAGCCATTTGCAAGATTTTGCTGCTGGCTCTCATGTGTGGTTGGCAATGGGTGTACGTTACCTTGGTGCTCTGAATATACTGGGAGCCCTCTGCCACCAGTGTTCCTAGCGAGCAGCTGCAGGGCTTCCTCTGTCCCTTCCATTTTATGTTATTTTTGGACAAAAACTCCGTGCCAACTATGTTCTCGGAGCGTAGTGGGCTTTTTGCTGCAGATGAAGCTCCGTCATCCCTCCCACAACAAACAAACAAGCACACATCACAGCCACACGCGTTTTCAGTGCCTCTGAGCTCCCTCTCTCTCTGCCTCATCTTCTGCGCATGTCATGATGACCGTTGACCTCCTGAATCGTGGGAATCGAGTGTTGCCAAGCCGTTGCAATGGACGGCCACACAATTATGGCAGACGGTGAGAAAAATGTAACGCTACTGCCGATATGATTTCGCTCGCTGTTACACCTATTTTCAAAAATATAAACTCGGTGTTTTCAGAATATGTGAGAAGCCTGTGATCTGAGACCCCACGCCAGAAATAACGCCCATTTTATGGCGATAAGCTCATAAGTGGAAGTTCTCGCACAATAAACCTTAACCCTGCAGATTTCCAGCGGTTCTCAGACTTTGTTCAGTATAAGCTTTAACTAATGGTAGAATTTCTCAGAAAACATACCAATGAAATTGTGGCGATGAGTCACATCATCAGCAATGTATCATCAGCATCAGTCTGCCTTGAGTCCAAGTAAACTCGGATCTTCTGGGCTTCTGGTAAATTCAGTGTAAGGTGCTCAGTCAGCAGTTGTCGCTTTAACCAGTATATTACAGAGAGAACATAATCAAAACAGACATAGTTGTCCTTTAAATGTAACAAAGCACTAAATATGTATTCCGCAGGCAAGCAATCTCTTCAGCGAAGATTAAAAATAAAACCTTGAAACAGCAAACAACCCATGGACACATCCACCATGCGCTCCGTTGTGGCGGTCTGGGGGACAGGTTTTGTCCAATGTCTCCTTTCCTGTATAAAAGGCAAACATATAATACTTTCGATTTACTAGAAGATGGAGGAAGATTACAGCAAGTTCTCCTACTAGCTTGTTCTTATTCTCCAGTATTGAAGAAAAGGATACCTGGTGTCAGGGGCACTCGAGGAACATTCACGATCAGGTTCCTGCCCACCTGCTGCTCTGTAGAAGTTCCATTTCAAACGTTGTGTTTAACATCACATTGGTAATTTTTGATAATACAGAGTAGGACTGCAACATATACAGGAAGATATAAATACACTTGCTCTTTGGTGTGTAATTATCAAATATCGTTCAATATATATGTGTGTGGTGGTAAACAGTGGTAGGAAGCAGAAGAGGGGTACACACTCCTTGGAAAATAAGTATCTAAATGGTGGCGAGGAGGAGCGGGACATGGGGGAAAATTGACAAATGACTAAAAGTAGCGTCGCAGGTTAATATGCCAATTAAAAGTAAACAAACAACTGTGTTGTTCATTGCCAGGGGAATGGAATTGAGAAGCAGAGCAGTTCTGTTAAAATGGCATTGGACCTTGTTTAGAGCATTTTATAATGTTGATATGGAGACATGAAATAGGTGCAGAATGGGATGTACTAGAATGAAAGCAGAACTGAGAGGTGATAATGATCAGAAATGAGTGAATCGGGGATCTTTTGTCTAGTACAGTAAAGACTGAGGGTTGACCTGATAGAGGCCTTTAAAATTATGAAACGGTTTGATAGGTTAGATTTCGAATGTGCACATATGGTTCAGACCACAAAACTATGGGCATGAATATCAGATATAAGAAAAATATCTTCGAAGGAATTAAGGAGAAATCTGACTCGAATAAGGAACCTACTATAATGGGGAGTGCTTCAGTTAAAGGGAGGTTATATATATATGCAATCGGGCGAAAGGAAGAGAAGGACATGGTGATGGGGTGAGATGAAGAAAGGTGGGTGGAGGCTGGTTGGAACATAACCACCAGCATGGACCTGGTGTAGCGAATGGAATGTTTCTGTCCTGTAAAGACGATGTAATACTACGTGACTGGGTGTGTGCTATTATCGAGTAGGCTCTCTATTAGAGATAACGAGGTGGGCATGTCCTTTCCAAAGAGTTCTACACAATAACTCAAAAACATGAGTGAAATCCAACACCTGCAGTTCTATGTAATGTCTTACCTTGGTGATTCTTTACACTAACAAGATGCTCAACAATGACTATCAGCATCATAATTACAACTAGGGCACTGAGGCAGGGCAGGATTTAGGCCACCATGAGATATTGTACTGTGGGAGAAGCAGAAAATATTGTAGCTCATTGTGTGCACGTTTTAACTTGGTAATCAACGCTTCCAATGATACCTGAAAATGGAGGTGCACCCTCGCTTTACTATATATGCTATAACATTGTTAACACGCACTGGCAGTTTCTCTATTGCAACATTAAAATAACCCCAGTGATAACAACATATGTTGAGGGTAAACGTTGTAGGAGTGTAAGAGTTTTTCCTTCAAAATGCGTAACCCATTCCTTTAGAACATATTGATGAAAGGAGGGAATCTTTATCAATGAATTTATGATGAACTTAAACATGATAATTGAAGTAATTGTTGCTATTGTTTGTCTGTAGTGAGGTTTGATGAATTTTAAAGCTAATTAGGTTTAATTTTGTTTCCATTACTGGTCTCTCAGTAATGGGAAAAATGTTGGAATCAATTGCTAAAGATGAAATAACAGCTGATTTCGGAAGATGTGACTGGATCGGTCCAAGTCAACAAGATTTATGAAGGGGAAATCCTGCTTTACAAATCTTCTAGAATTTGTAAATGATGTAACTGGTAGAGTGGACAAGGGAGAACCAGTGACTGTGGTGTACTTGGATTTCCAAAAGGCTTTGACAAGGTTCGACACAAGAGATTGCTGTGCAAAATTAAAGCACATGGTATTGGGGGCAATGTACTGACTTGGATAGAGAACTGGCTGGCAGACAGGAAGCAGAGAGTCGGAATAAACGAATCCTTTTAAGAATGGCAGGCAATGACAAGTGTGGTGCCGCAGAGCACAGTGCTGGGACCCCAGCTATTTACAATATACATGAATGATTTGAATGAGGCAATTGAGTGGAATACTTCCAAGTTTACCTATGACACTATTGTGCGTGGCGGTGTGAACTGTGAGGAGGACGATAAAAGGCTGCAGGGTGAATTGGACAGGTTAGCTCAGTGTGAAACGCGTGGCAGGTGCAGTATAATGTCGATAAATGTGAGGTTATCCACTTTGTTGCAAAAAACACAAAGGCAGAATAATTTCTGCATGGTGGCAGATTAGCAAAAGGGAAAGTGCAGCGAGATCTGGGTGTCAAGGTACATCAGTCATTGAAAGTTGGCATGCAGTTTCAGCAGGCGGTGAAGAAGACAAATGTTATGTTAGCTTTGATTGCTAGGGGATTTGAGTATTGGAGCAGGGAGGTCTTACTGCAGTTGTACAGTGCCTTAGTCAGGCCTCACCTGGAATATTGTGTTCAGGTTTGATCTCCTAATCTGAGGAAGAACGTTCTTGCTATTGAGGGAGTGCAGCGAAGGTTAACCAGACTGTTTCACGGGATTGTAGAGCTGACATATGAGGAGAGACTGGACGACCGGAATTTCGAAGGATGAGATTGGATCTCACAGAAACATATAAAATTCTGGCGGGACTAGACAGGTTAGATGCTGGAAGAATGTTCCCGATGATGGCGAAGTCCAGAACCAGGGGACACAGTCTAAGGATATGGACGAGCCATTTAGAACTGAGATGAGAAGAAACGTCTTCACTCAGAGATTTGTTAATATGTGGAATTCCCTACCGCAGAGAGTTGCTGATGCTAGTTCATTGGATATATTCAAAAGGGAGTTAGATATGGCCCTTAAGGCTAAATGGATCAAGGGCTATGGAGAGACAGCAGGAAAGCGATACTGAGGGAACGATCAGTAATTATATTGAATGGTGGTGTAGGCTCGAAGGGACGAATGGCCTACTCCTGCATCTATTTCCTATGTTTCTAAGTTTCTGTACCCTTAGTGCAACATTTCACACGTGTGTCACCGTGACAGTACTGGCGACACAAAGGTACGATTTAAGGCCGTTAACTCTGCACATATTGCACCTGAACTCGCTCTCCCCATGGTTCAGTACAACGTGCACACGTTTTCCTGGGCTCCCCGCCTTTTCCTGGTTTACGTATGTGAAGCATGTCAAGAATTCTCTTGACAACTCCACCACATCCTAAACTAAACGGCGTCCACGGGCGGAGAGCTGAGCTTGATGCCCAGGAAATGCTCTTAAATTTATTACTGGAAATAGCATGTGTAAGGCGTGCTCTTATCAGTCGTAGGATTTGCAAACTACAGAAAAATACATTAACAAAAATAATTTAAATATTTCAAATCCTGTTAAATAAGGTTAGTTCAGTCTTGGACCCTATAAATATGTAATTATTTTTCCAAACATTCATTTTTTGTTTCAATTAGTAATTCAAGTCCATTGTTATTAATATGAAATATGTGATAGTTTTTTGAAAAGTTATTTTCATTGTATTTGTATTTTGGGAGGGTATACCCATTCAAACTTATGGGTGTTCTGTACGTATGGAATTCACAAAAGTTTGAATGGGGATTCCCCCTACTCTGATAGGTTGGCCTGGCCCACTTGATCCCATTGATGCAAGCCAAGCCCGTGCACTCCTGGGACACGTGTGCAATTTCTGTGCCAATCACAACATTGGTCATAGCTCGATAGGTGGTGACAAATGGAAGACGTTTAATCCATCCCATTTACCCGCCTTGACAGTATGCAGCCAGCCGCTCCCTGGTATGTGTCCTGTCTTCATGGACCAACGCAGAGAGGGTGGGCGATGAAATCGGAAGGCACCTGGAATTACTGCATCTGTAAAGAGATTATATAACCCACCCACCATTTATATCGTGACATGTATTTGTGGATAACAGGCGGAGGGATTAGCTTCTGCAGACTACGCAGCACGAATGTAAAGATTAAGATAGGAGATTAAAAACTGGCCCCCAGTTAATCATTGCAGGGAAATTCGTGACTCTCGATTCATTGTTGAATGGAATTGGCCAACTATATTTACAATATATGCGCCCACAGGTCAGATATTGATACAAGAACATACAACCTGCTTTTGATATGTTTTGGTCCCTACGTTTCTCAGTAATCGCTACATCTTTAATGAATGGCGAATATAGCCTTTGTTTGATATCGGCACCTATAATTTCCTCCAGAGCCTTCGCTTTGGGTATTTATGGCGAAGGTCACAATCTGCTCATCGCCGGTCACATACGAGACTGTACAGGAGTTCCTTTGCTATCTTTGTACAAGTTAAATGCCATCACCCCCCCCCCACCAGCCCACCAGCCCACCCCTCTCGGGAGCGAATGTCACCTTTGCAGAAAATAGTGACATTATTATTCCATTTGGGGAACTGGGTTCCTCTGGCCCACAATGTTGCAATAGCGGATGAGAGATTTATATATATATATAGATCGCAGTGCAGCAAATCTGATGTAAATAGTAATGTGGCAAGAAACATATTCGATCCCAATGCAGTGAAAAGACATTTGGCGGAATCGAGTAGATGTGTAAACTCAAGGGTTATTTGCAAATCTGTCCTGCAGCTCGTTCCACAGAAATAAGAATTCTCATCAACATTTTGCTGAGAATTCTGCGCTCAGTGGCGCAACGGCTTGCGGATTGGACTTCTCACTGATTCTATTCGCTAGAAACAATCAAATGTTGTTGATTCGAGTCCCACCGACGTGTAATTTTTGGACAGGGGTCCGTTCGCTCCGGTACTGGACCGAGAAAGTTTGCAGCAAACCACAACTGTCTGCTCTTCGGCTGCGTAACATCTGCCACTCGCAGCTGCGATGGCCGGAAGGATTAATGCGTTGGGATTGAAATCCACTCGGGTTTCGTGCTTGCTGCGACACAGTTTAAAGCACCTTTCAATACTAAAATAAGTAAGAGTTGGAGCTTCTGGGCTGCATTTCCATCTTTCAGAGCGAGGGAGGCGCTTTTAAACTGTCTCCCAATGCCCTTCTGCAAGATGTCAAGAGAAGAGAAGGAGTTATCCTCAAGCTGCAGTATTAATGTTGTTGTTATTTTCGTCACATGCATCTCGCTATCTCTATCTGTCTCTGCCTCAGGTCTTTCTCTGTATTTCGCTGATTGGCATCTCAGGCATCCGTGGACCGCTAGGGCTGATCTTACCCGTAACAGGGACAGTTAAGGGGAACAAAAGACTGGGACGAGAGATCAAGTAAACTTAAAAAATCCTGTCCCTTGTCTTCCCACATTTGTCTCTTCGCTCTCATAGTGAAATAACGCAGCAATTCGATTGCAGCTGGCTTATGGTAGCGTGTATAATATGCGAATGCTGAGGCCGTCCACAATATAAGGATTTTAATTCTGCAAAATCTTATTTAATTTTACAAGTCGTAGATCCAAAACTAATTTTGTAAAGAAGATCTAATAATGCTCGCACGGCAGTTCGATGCCTGTGTCCAGTTGCAAAGCTGCCTGAAAGAACATGCAGTTTGGCAAAGCTGGACCTCCAGCAGATTGACTTTTCTACTGAGCAGTCAATGACCCTCATTCTTCAAAATGGCTTTCCAGTGTAGCTCAAAGGTGTTTAACCATCTTGAGAGTGGGACGGGACTGGGGCCACATGTATGCCAGGAAGTGCAGTGGAGCATTTTGCATTCCTTGAAAAACATTAATGATTCACTTGCAGTTTTTGGTGCAGAATTTGTTTGCACCACTCGCCGCTCGGCGCAATGATGAGCTGCGCCGATCACGTGAAGATAATTCAATTCTTCCAGTCAGTTATTTAATTTGGCATTTCAAGAACCATAAGAAATCCGCGTAACCTTATGTGTCTTAATGCTATCAGAAATTACATTTTAAAAGTCTGTCGTGGTCAGTTTGCACACTGGGTTTCAAGCTGGATCGGACCATTTCAAACAGTCTCTGACCTCATACCGAAATACTGAAAGTCCTTTTGCTGACAGAAGCTGACTGTACATTTCAAGTATTGTGCATCTGAATGCACGGGCAGGACATGCTGGAAAATAACTTTTCTGCACGTTTTTCTCTTTGGATGTCATTTTTTTTACACTACGTTAGTTCAGTCTAGCCGAATGAATTGAAGGAAGAAGTGAGGGAAAGTTCTATCTCCGGTTAGCGTTCTCTGTTCCACGTTCATTCAAGAAGACGAAGAATTCCAATGGTCCCTGTTAATTTTAACAAAATATGAAAAATGTCGGGGCACAGGTTTTGAGGAGATTAGGATTCAATGCCTGTTTTATGTAAGCTTCTATCAAATGCTTGGAAGGTTTATTGGCATCAAAAGTTGAACACAAGAAATTAGCTCAATTAATTAGTCGGCAATCGCCGTAACTTCTCGTCTGCTGTCTTCAACAACTCAGCCAATCCATTTACTGCTTGCTGCATCCAAATAGAAAGATACTGCAAGTCGTAGCTTTCATCACTTGCCCTGCCCGAGCATTCGGATCGACAATGTTGAAAATATACAATCAACTTCTGCAAGCAAAAGACTTTCGGTTACTTCAGGAAATCTGTAAAATGCCGAATCAAAAGATGAGGTACCGACCGCTTTTAATCAGACGAGGCAGCCTGGTCACGCCCGATTGTTTCCTGGCGTATTTAGCAGAATTCTGTTCGCCATATTATAAAAACAGATGTAAAGGCACTGGAGAGTGTGCCGAGAAGATTTACAAGGATGATACAAGAAAATAGAGTGTATACTATCAGGAAAGGATGAACAGGCTCTGCCTTTTTTCTCTTGAAAAGGAAAGTCTGCAGGATGACCTAATAGAGCTCGTGAAAATCATAAATGGTTTTGATAGAGTGGATACAAAGAGAGAGTTTCCATTTGAGCCATGATCTTATTAAATGGCATAACATGCTCGAGTGGCCAAATGGCCTATTCCTGCTCGTATCTCTTATGTTATTATATTTCCATAGCGTCACTATAGGCTATCATTATAACATAGTCACCAAGACATCCGTTCGTGAATTCAGAAGAATCTTCTTTATCCAGAGAATGTTGAGAATGAGGAACTCGCTACCATAGGGGTTGGTTAAATACTTTAGATGTATTTAAAGGGCGGTTAGGTACGTATATGAGGGAAAAGAGAATAGAGGGTTATACTGATTGAGTTTGATGATGAAAGAGGGAGGAGATTCCAATGGACCATAACCACGTACATTGACTGGTTTGGCGGAATGGCGCGATTCAGCGCTGCATATCCTATGTAATCCTGTAAATTCGGCACCCATAAGTTCAATTCAATTTTCAGGGATAGAGAAAGAAACACTAATTAATATTCAGGGCAGCGGATGTTTGAAGTATCTTTGGAGATTGACCCTGAATAGAAGTTCAGCCCTATTGAGGCGAGCTCATGGGTGCAGAAGGCTAAATGTTAAGGTCCTACATTGGCCGCAATCGAACACGTTTGACGGACGCCCAATAGACACAGCTGTACACACACGGAATCATTTAACTTTACTTAGTTGGTTGGTTTTCACGTTGCATCAGGAAAACTCTGTTTTTTTACAACAGAAAGTTGTTAAGGCCAATTCACAAAATATATTCAAAAAGGAGTTACATGTAGTCCTTACTATTAGGGGGATGAAGGGGTATGGTGAGAAAGCAGGAATGGGGTACTGAAGTTGCATGTTCAGCCATGAACTCATTGAATGGCGGTGCAAGCTCGAAAGGCCGAATGGCCTACTCCTGCACCTATTTTCTATGTTTCTATGTTTCTTTGTTTTTGGACGATGTGGGAAATAAAGACGAAAACTCACTCGTTTTTAATTTAAAGTACTTATGTTTGCTGTAGTTTGGATCGGCTGTGAGAAGATTATTTTTGACTAAAACCTGGCGAGGATTGTCTGGGCTTTAAATCTCCCTTTCCAACGCTGAAAATCACAAAGCGAGAATCAAATCTCCAGACCAACGAGCCGATAAAAACCAGCGCAACTCATTACAGATTGAGATCCCATATTCTAACGGTACTGAATCTCATTTCGATGCCTGTGCCGTGTCTCTGATTGAGCTCTCCAATTATTCCCACATCCACACAGTCCTACAGATGTTTTCCCTTTTAAGTATGTATTAATACTTTGAGACAAGACATGTGTTACGTGCCGCATGCTTGGAGCAAAAGGTGAATTTAGACATGAAGTTTCATGTGATGGAGAAAACAACCATAGCCAGCAAAGGTTTACCACAATAATGACGAGCATGGGATGCGACCCCGCATGCAGAGCACAATGGATTAGGATTCCACCCGCATAACTTGACGCCAATATCGCCTTAGTATAACAGCCCAATCAGCTATTCCGCCTCAGCACACAAATTAACCTCGTGGTATCTAATAGGCCCTACTCTTTCTTTAGTTATCATCTTGCTCTTAATATATTTATTAACCCTCTTTGTGTTTTCCTTGATTTTAATTGCCAAGAAGTTTTCATGCTCCCTCTTTGCTTTCCTAATATCCTTTTTAATTTACCACTCGATACTCTATACTCCTCAAGAGATTCTTCAGTGTTGAGCCCTTGCTCTCTGTCATCAGCCTTCCCTTTTTCTTTATCCTACCCTAGTGGTTGGGGCACAAGGTCCTGTGTTGACAAGTCATTGTCCCAACATTTGTTGGTGCAATGATTCAAGGTCAGAGGTGCCAGGATTGGGAACAGCAGTGGCAGGAAATAAAATCTAAATATAAGTAAGCACCGATATAATTTATCTGCATTTATTTCTATTGAATAACTTTTGCTGAATGTGGCCCACGCCAAGTCCCAGGATATCGGGTCGGGTCCTCCATTGGAAATGAGTTGGACACCTCTGTGATTTTTCTCCTTAGAGCATTGAAGCCCAACTGTAGATTTAAGAGAGGTGTTAAAAATCACAATCGTTTAGGAAGAATATATAAAGACAAACTCTTTCCAGTAGCTTAAGGGCCTTTAACCACAAGGACACAGATTTAAGGTGATTGGCGGAAGGACCAAAGATGACGATACACTATATAAGGCAGTGAGTGGTTAGGATTTGGAATGCACTAATTGATAAGGTAGTGGATACAGATTCAGTAGTAGGTTTCTAAAAGGAATTAGATCAACACTTGAGGGAGAAAACATCGCAGGGGTGTAGGGAAAGAGCGGGGCAGTGGGACTGACGAGATTTCTATTTGAAAGAGCCTGCACAGACTCGATCAGCACAATAGTCACCTTCTGTGGGGTACTATTCCATGATTGTATGACAATCCCTTTCTATTTTAATATTTATGATGACATTGTCGACAGTACTTCACACAGCTTGAGTCAGGAAATTTATGACAAAGAAGAAGGCCATTCGGCCCATCGTATCCGGGCCGGCCGACAGAGATATCCAGACTAATCCCATTTTCCAGCGATTGGCCCGTAGCCTTGTTCATTCGGGCACTTCAAAGACGTGTTAAATGCGATAAGGGTTTCTGCCTCCACCACCCTTTGAGGCAGTGTGTTCTAGACCTCGGCCACCTTCTGGGTTAAAACATTGCACCTCAAACCTTCCAGCAATTATTTTATTTCCATGCCGCCAGGTTATTGACACCTCTGTTATGTGAAACATGTCCTTCCTATTCACTCTTTCTTCGTCTGTTCATAATTTTATAAACCTCAATTATTTGACTATTCTGCTGTTAATTATATTTATCATGATCTATACTGGGTTCAATGTACGACAGTTCGGCGAGTCAGGCATCATTCAGATATTGACTTCTGCTGACAGCTAAAACCCCAGACGGATCCTTAGTAAGGGTCCCTCTGGTTCGTCGCCATATATTTCTCAGGATACTGAAACCCTGCTTTCCTACAGTCCAATCCTGGAGGCCCAACTCCCTGAGAGTACAACCTTAACCAGGAGCAGTTATGGAGCCGCACAGCGGGAGGGATCCCAGAGTAACTGTCGGGATCGCACCCCGTGGATATTCTAGGCCATGTATTTTTAGTTATCCTGGTGTATAACACGCAAACATCAGTAAAACAGGGAAATCCTGGAAACACACTGCAAATCCCTCTTTATCTGGAGATCAAATATCTGTTGTATAATTGTAGCAGCAGTTATCAGGCTCCTGTGAACTCCTCCCTCTGATATTTTAATGCACACTTTAATCAGTTTATTTTAAAGGGGTTTATTTAAATGAGATAATGCCTGCATTAAAATGGTAGACTCAGGATTGTGCCACAAACACGTTAAGTCTTCCTGGAATAATAACCAAAGTTAAATTTAGACTGGAAACTTACACCAGTTAGGAACAGATCGCAGTTTAAACCAATCACTGATTGTACAGCACATTTCCACCATTTACCGCTGTCCGTCCTGACTCTAAACACTGTTGGAAAGGAGCCTTCTATTCTGTGCCCAGGAGCTCTGACCCATGGAAGAGAGCGGCAGGGATACAGTTCGTCCACACCTCAAGATTAACTCACAAAGAGAGTTTTCTGTCAGTGAACAGAGATGAGAATGATCAAAGTGCTGTTTGCCTCTCTCAGTGTGGCCCCGAAGGGCTGTATCGAGGATGAAATTCTGTTTCCCCCGTAAGATCCTGCCCCCAGATTCTCATTTCTCAGCTCCAGCCAGGTGAGCTAAACAGTCAGCTGGGAAAGACAGAAATCTACAACAATGTATTTAAACAACGCTGATATATTTGACATACATCCAGATTATTAAAATACAGCCTGGTTATGTGGGTTATTAACATCAGCATTAATGAACATGGTTCAGTCCTCAATGTGATTAACCGAAGTAATAACGGCATGATTCAGCTCCGACAATCACTTCTGAACTCGCTGGTATCTCCGCAGGTGGAATGAATTAGTGAATCCCTAACCACACTCCGAGCAGGTGAACGGCATCTCCCCAGTGTGTGTGTGTTGGAATACCGTGAGGTCTGATGAATGCCTGACTCTAACCTCAAAATGAGAGCACCTAAATGGGCTCTCCCCAGTGCGAACATTGTTACTGGACAGTCAGTTTCCCGGACATTTTATAGCACTTCCTGTTGTCCAAGGATGTAAAAGGTCTCTCGTCAGTGTGAACTCGCTGGTGTCTCAGCAGTTGGGATGAATTAGTGAATCCCTTCCCACACTCAGAGCAAATGAACAGCCTCTGCCCAGTTGGGTTGCATTGGTGTCTCAGCAGATCAGTTGCGCTTTTAAAGCTCAGCTCACACATTGAACAATTAAAAGGTCTTTGAGCAGAGTGTGCAAGTTGGTGTCTCAGAGGGGTGGACGACCGAGTGAATCCCTTCCACACAAGGAGCAGAGGAACGGCCTCTCCCCAGAGTGAACGCTGTGGTGTGTAAGCAGGTGAGATGACAGATGATGGAGGAGCCTGGTCTCCAGTTGCCTTGGATGCCCTTGCCACTGGACCTTGCTCTGTCAAGCCCGTGTGGTGGCTGCTGTGCGCCAGCCATCCCACAATAAAAGAATTCACGCACAGGCATCTTCCACCCTTTAAAATGAGTTCATCAGTCACCTGAATACTCATTTTTAGCGTGGAAGCAAGCCATCCTCGGCATGGAGGGACTGCCCATGAAGATGATGACAGGGTCAATATTTCCCACACATGGAGCACGTGAATGGTATCGCCCCGGTGTCACTACGCCGATATGCTTCCAGCTGGTATGGGTATTTGAATCCCTTCCCACAGTCCCCACATTTCCACGGTTTCTCCATGGTGCAGGTGTCCTTGTGTCTCTCCAGGTTGGACGATCAGTTGAAGCCTGGTCCACACACAGAACACGTGTACGGTTTCTCCCCACTGTGAATGGTGCGATGTTTCTTCAGGCTGTGTAACTGGTTAAAGCTCTTTTCACTTTCAGTGCACTGGAACACTCTCACTCGGGTGTGTCTGTCACGGTGCATTTCCAGTCACACTGGTGTTTGAAATCTGTTCCCACAGATAGAACAGACATACGTTTCTTTTTCCACATTCAAAGACCATTGATATTCGGAGCTTGATGAATGGAGTGACTCTGTCAGATCTTCACGTTATGCGTGGTGTGAATTTGCGGTGTGTAAATGCTGTCCCCTTCTCTTCAGACTGCAAAAGGGGTTGACAAAAGCCATCACTTTGAGTCCACGATAGAAATTCACATTTTCTCCTCCTGGTTCCTGCCCAAGGGGGCTGCGCATGGGATCTGCTACCCACTGAGCCGACCAAGATGACGGACGTTCCCCGGGCATGTCACCGTGAGGAAGCAACGTAGCTGCCGGGGCCCCCACAGGTTCTTGTTTGGGGCCTGAGACCCAGAGCAGGTGTGTGTAAAGCGGATGATGTGGAGTGTTTTCTCTTGGGTGGACGGATGGGGCCTAGACCCGCACTCCGGCTATGTGAAGCCGTATCCCCCCGGGGTTTATTAAACCACTCCCTCCCTCCCGCCCCTCTCTCACCCACCGCGCATGCTCAGAGAGTGAGGGGGATCGAGTTCAGCCTCGCCCACTGTGTGTGCAAACCCCGCCCAAACGGATACAGCCCCGCCCACTGGGTGACGCAATCCACGCCCTTCACACACTCCATTTCGTTGGAGCACCAACCGCCGCTCGGTCCTGCAAACCCACCCGTGCTCTTCCTATTGTGCGGGAGCTGGCGTCAATCAACCGGTTAGTATGAGCTGAGAATGCGCGGGCGGCGACACCAGACGCTGACGCAGTAAGTGACCGAGCGCCAGGGAATGGGTTGGAGAAAGTCGAGTGGCAAAAACACCGAGTGCGGCCCCGGGCCCGAATACCAACCGTGGAAAATTTTTCCACCGCCCTCCGGCTCCGGGTTCGCTCCAGCCCGTGCATGTGCAGTGTCAGTGTCAAACTCTCATGGACCGTCTGTAAATTAATGGAAAATGCTTAATAGCAGGGAGTGTATGTAAATAAGAGGAATGATGATGGTTCAGGGAGCGTCTGTAAATGAATTAGCAATGTTACTTGCAGTGGTATCTGAAAGTGACGAAGCAATGCTACTGAGCAGGGAGTGTTTGTAAATAAAACTGGAATAGAGATAGGTTAGGGAGCGTCTGTAAATGAGCTTATTTACTTACATGAAGCGTGGACAAAATATACAAAATTTCCCTTCTCTTGGCGAGAGATTATGGTGGAGGAATGGTGAGAGTTTGTGCTGGAGGTGCTGAAAATGACGGTGTGTGCCCAGAAACGCCGAGGACCGGAGGCAGCACGTGCCAGCCCACACTGCGATATGTGTGCCCACTCGGTCCGAGCAGCAGAGCACGTCTCCTGTTGTCCTGGTTTACCCTTGCCAATGGATAAATATCTAGCTCCATCAAGCCCGTGTGCTGGCTGATGTGCAACTGTCACGACACGTTAAAAAAAATCCACGCACAGGCATCTTCCACGCCTTGTCGTTCAGGACTGCAATGTTGGGTCCTCCATTGAAACATCTATGAACTCATCGCTTTTGGTGTGGAAGTAAGTCATCCTCGTTCGAGGGATCGCCTATGATGATGAAGATGAAAATGAATTATCAATTGTGACTGAGCATAGGGTGTTTGCAAATGAAGGAGGAATGGAGATAAGCAGGGAGCATATATAAAGAATCCTAGAATCATAAAATATTACAGCACAGAGGGAGGCCTTTTGGCCCATTGAGTTTGCACCGTATCTTTTGGAGAGCAATGCAGTTAGTTCCATTCCCCCGCTCTTTCCCCAAAGTCGCTGCAATTTATCTCCTTGAAGTTTTTATCCAATTCAGTTTTGAAGGTTACTATTGAATCTATATTCAGCACCCTTTCAGACATTGCTTTACAAACCCTAGCCATTTGTTGCATCAAAATGTTTCTCAACCTGTCCATTTGGTTTTTTGCCAATCACCTTCAATCTGTGCCCTCTCGTTATCGATCGTTTCTCTTTATTTAATACATCTAAACCCTTCATGAATTTAAACACCGCTATCAAATCTCCTCTTAGACTTCTCAGCTTAGCGGAGAACAAACCCAGCTTCTCCAGTCTATCCACGTAACTGTAGTCCCTCATCCCTGAGACCTTTGGAACAGAGACGGTTAAGAGGTGACCTAAAGGAGGTTTTATTATTATCATTATTACTAATAATATCATTGATAACTTTTATTTATATAGCGCCTTTACATAGTAAAAAGTCCCAAGGCGCAGTAGTGTTACAAGACAAAACAGATACATTTGACACCGAGCCAAAAAAGAACAAATTAATGCAAATGACCAAAAGCTTGGATAAAGAGATAGGTTTTAAGCAGCGCCTTCAACGAGGAAAGAGAGGTAGAGGGGCGGTGAGGTTTATGAAGGGAGCTTAGGGCCCAAGCAGCTGAAGGCACGGCCACCGATGGTGGAGCAGATATAATGAGGGATGTTCAAGGGGGCAAGATTTGAGGAGCGCAGACATCTTGTGGGGTTGTTTCAGGAGCAAGGAGTTAAATTAAAAAGTAGGACCTCAAGGGTAGTTTTTAAGGATTGCTTCCAGTGCCACGTGCTAGCCAGAGTAGGAATGGCAGGAAAGCGAAGATGAATTTGTGGCTCAAGGAGTGGTGCAGGAGGAAGGGATTCAAATTACTGGTACTTTGGAAACGGTTCTGGGGGAGGTGATACCCGTTCAAACCGGACGGTCTGCACCTGGGCAGGACTGGAACCAATGTCCTAGGGGGAGTGTTTGCTAGGGCTGCAGGGGAGGGTTTATATTAAAATGACAGGGGGATGGGACCCTATGCAGGGAGACAGAGAGAAGTACATTCGGGAAGAAGCAAAAGATAGAAAGAAGAAAAGAAAAAGTTGAGGGCAGAGAAACGCAAGGCAAAAATAAAAAACGGCCACATTACAGCAAAATTCGAAAGGGACAAAGTGTGTTAAAAAGACAAGCCTGAAGGCTCTGTGCCTCAATGCGTGGAGTATTCGTAATAAAGTGGACTATTAATGAATATGATATAATTGGGATGACGGAGACATGGCTCCAGGGTAAACAAGGCTGGGACCTCAACATCAAGGAGTATTCAACATTCAAGCAGGATTGACAGAAAGGTAAAGGAGGTGGGGTAGCGTTGCATGTTAAAGACGAAATTAACGCAATAGTAAGGAAGGACATTAGCTTCAATGATGTGGAATCTGTATGGTTAGAGCTGCGGAACAACAAATGGCAGAAAACGCTAGTCGGGGCTTGTGTACAGACCACCAAACAGTAGTAGTGAGATTGGGGACAGCATCAAACAAGAAATTAGGGATGCATGCAATAAAGCTACAGCAGTTTTCATTAGCGACATTAATCTACATATAGATTGGGCTAACCAAACTCGTAGCAATACGGTGGAGGAGGATTTCCTGGAGTGTATTAATGTCTAGGAACCAACTAGAGGGCTGGCCATCCTAGACTGGGCGATGTGTAATCAGAAAGGACTAATTAGCAATCTTGTTGTGCGAGGCCCCTTGGGGACGAGTAACCATAATATGGTAGAATTCTTTGTTAAGATGGAGAGTGACACAGTTAATTCAGAGACTAGGTTTCTGAACTTAAGGAAGGGTTACTTCGATGGTATGAGATGTGAATTGGCTAGAATAGTCTAGCCAATGATACTTAAAGGGTTGATAGTGGATAGGCAATGGCAAACATTTAAAGATCACATGAATGTGTTTCAATAATTTTACATCCCTGTCTGGAGTAAAAATAAAACGGGAAAGTTGGCTCAGCCGTGGCTTACAAAGTGCATTCGTGATAGTGTTAAATCCAACGAAGAGGCATATAAATTGGCCAGAAAAAGCAGCAAACCTGAGGACTGGGAGAAATTTAGAATTCAGCAGAGGAGTACATACGTTTTAATTAGGAGGAGGAAAATATAGTATGAGAGGAAGCTTGCTGGGAACATAAAAATTGACTGCAAAAGCTTCTATAGATACGTGAAAGCAAAGAATTAGTGAAGACAAACGTCGGTCCCTTGCAGTCAGAATCAGATGAATTTATAATGGGGAACAAAGAAATGGCAGGCCAATTGAACAAATACATTTGTTCTGTCTTCATGACGGAAGACACATATAACTTCCGGAAAGATTAGCGGACCGAGGGTCTAGCAAGAAGGAGTAACTGAAGGAAAGCGTTATTAGTCAGGAATTTGTGTTCGGGAAATTGATGGGATTGAAGGTCGATAAATCCCCAGGGTCTGATAGCCTGCATCCCAGAATACTTAAGCAAGTGGCTCTAGAAATATTGGATGCATTGGTGATAATGTTCCAAAAGTCGATCTACTCTGGATCAGTTCCGATGGACTGGAGGGTAGCTAATGTAAAACCACTTTATAAAAATGAGGGAGAGAAACAGGGAATTATAGACCAGCTAGCCTAACCTCAGTAGTGGGGAAAATGTTGCAATCAATAATTAAAGATGAAATAGCAGCGTAATTAGAAAGCAGTGACAGGACCTTTCCAGGTCTACATGGATTTATGAAAGGGAAAACATGCTTGACAAATCTTCTAGAATTTTTGAGGATGTAAGTCGTAGAGTGGACAAGGGAGAACCAGTGGATGTGAAGTATTTGAAATTTTAAAAGGCTTTTGACAAGGACCCACACAAGAGCTTATCGTGCAAAAATTAAGCACCGGGGTTTGGGGGTAATGTATTGAAATGGATAGAGAACGGGTTGTCAGAGAGCAAGCAGAGAGTAGGGATAAACAAGTCCTTTTCAGAATGGATGCAGTGACTAGTGGGGTGCCGCCGGGCTCAGTGCTGGGACCCCAAAAATTTGCAATGTCAATCAAATGATTTAAATGAAGGATGACAGCAATATCTCCAGGTTTGCAGATGACACTAAGCTGGGTGGCGGTGTGAGCTGTGAGGGGAATGCTAAGTGGCTGCAGGGTGACTTGGAGAGGTTTGGTGACTGGACAAATGCATGGAAGGTGCAGTATAATGTGGATGAATGTGAGGTTAGTTGGCAAAAACAGGGAAGCAGAATATTAGCTGAACGGTGGCAGATTAGGAAAAGGTGAGGTGCAACGAGACCAGTGTGACATGGTACGTCAGTCATTGAAAGTTGGGATGCAGGTACAGCAGGCGATGAAGAAGGCAAATGAAATGTTGGCATTCATAGCTAGGGGATTTCAGTATCAGAGCAGCGAGGTCTTACGTTTGATGCGGCACGCATATAGTTGGCATACTATTAATCTATCTTACTGCAGCTAGAAGCTTTAAACCAACTACTGGGAAAAATGGCATAGAAATTTGCCTTTACGAGCATGTGATTGAGAGGGGAACTCATGAAAACATGTAAAATTCTGACGGGACTGGACAGGTTAGATGCAGGAAGAATGTTCCCGATGTTGGGGAAGTATAGAATCAGGGGTCGCAGTCTAAGGATAAGAGGTAAGCCATTTATGGTCCGAGATGAGGAGAAACTTCTGAACTCAGAGAGTTGCTAATCTCTGGAATTGTCTACTGCAGAGAGTTGTTGACGACAGTTCACTTGATGTATTCAAGAGGGAAATAGATATGGCCCTGATGGCTGAAGGGATCAAGGGGTATAAAGAGAAGGCAGGAAAGGGGTACTGAGATGAATGATCAGCCATGATGTTATTGGTAGTGCAGGCTCGCAGGACCGAATGGTATAATCCTGCACCTATTTGCTATGATTCTCTGTATCTATGTTGTGAGGCTGACAAAGATACAGAGATATGGAGCAGCAAGGCGCTGGAGTGATTTGTAAACAAGGATGAGAATTTAAAATCGAGAACTTGTTTAACCGGAAGACAATGTAAATCAGAATGCACAGGGGTGATGGGTGATCTTTACTTGGTGCGAGTTAGGAAAGGGGTGCTGAGTTGTGAATGATCTCAAATTTATGTGGATTAGAATGTGGGAGGCTCGCCAGGAGTGAGTTGGAGTAGTCCACTCTAGAGGTAACAAAGGCTTGAATGAGGGTTTCAGCAGGAAAAGAGCTGAGACAAGGGCGGAGGCGGGCAATGTTACGGAGGTGAAATAAGGCTGCCTTAGTTGTGCTGTGGATATGTGGCTGGAAACTCATTTCATTGTCAAATATGACATCACGGTTGTAACCAGTCTTGTTCACACTCAGATTGATGCCAATGAAAGGGAATGAAGTCATGGGTAGGGAATGCAGTTTCTGGCGGGGTCCAAAGATAATGTGTTTGGTCTTCCCAATATTTAATTGGATTACAATTCTGCGCATTCAATCCTGGATATCGGCACACAATCTGACAACTTAGATACCAAGCAGGGGTCGAGAGAAGTGACGGAGAGTTAGAGCTTGGTGTCGTCAGTGTATATGTGGAAACTGACTCCATGTCTAGAGATGAATTCACCAAGGGACTGCGTAGAAATGAGAACAAAATGCGGTCAATACAGATCCTGGGTGGACACCAGAGGAAACAATGTGGGAGTGGGAAGAGAAGCCATTGTAGGAGATTTTCTGGCAACCATTTAGATAAGAATGGAAGCAGGCGAGGATATTCCCACCTAGCTGGAGGATGGTGGAGAGGCATTGGAGGAGGATGGAATGGTCAACTGTGTAAAAGGCGGCAGACAGGTCCAGAAAGACGAAGAGGTATAGTTTACCTTTGTCATGCTCACAAAGAATGTCATTTTTGACTTTCATGAGAGCTGTTTCGGTATTGTGGCAGGGGGGGAAACCAGATTGAAGTGATTCAAACATTGAATTCATGGAAAGATTGTAATGGTTTTGGGAGCCGACAACACTTTCAAGTAATTTGGACAGTAAATGGAGGTTGGAGATAGAGCGATATCTCGCAAACAAAGAGGGGTCAAGAGTTGATTGTTGTAGGAGAACGGTGATGACAGCAGATTTGAACGAGAGAGGGACAGTACCTGAGCAGAGACCAGTTAGCAATGTCAGCTAACTTCAGATCCACAATGGGAAGATATGTGGTCAACAGATTGCTGCGAATAGGTTTTGGGAACTGGAAGTGGGGCTCATGGACAGGATGAGGTCGGGGAGATGATGGGAGTTCCGGGAGAAACTTGAGAAAGATGTAAGATCAGGGCTAGGGCAGGTGATCCGCAGATGAAGTTGGGCCTTTGGGCTAAGAGAAGGAAGGGAAAAGGCAGAGGTGGCTGAACGGATGTCTCTTTCTTGGAGAAAAAGATGTCCATGAGTTTCTAATACTTCTTGTCATAGGTGAGGGTGGAGACTGGCGAGAGGGGTTTAAGAAGATAATTAGCAGTGGAGAATAGAAGACAGGGTTTATCTTTGCATTCCAGAATAAAGTGGGCATTTTTGGCCGATGAGAGCCGGTCGCGATAGTACTTTTTGTTCCAGCCAGGTCTGATGGTGAATGGCTGAACCAGTTTTCCGCCATATCCGTTCAAGTTTGCGTCCGTTGAACTTAAGGAAGCGAAGACGAGGCCCATACCAAGATGAAAGGCCAGGGTGAGAAAGCGTAATTGTTTGATAGGGAATAGTGCATCAAGGGTGGTCGTATGAAAGAGCAGATCAGTTGCTGCAGAAGCGCTATGGTGAATGGAGTGTGAAAAGCTGGAAATTTGGGCGTACACACCAGCAGTTGTAAGAGAGTCAGGAGCGAGCATATTTTTAGCGGCGTACACAGAATGAAGTATGTTTGTGTGGAGGTTGGGTGGCTGGTTGAAGGGGGATGTCGGTGGAGAGCAATGCAAGGAAATAGCCAGAGATGGCCTTATCTGCAATTGACATGATGGGACTATCAAGACCACGAGAGACGATGAATTGAGATGGAATCAAATAAAGAAACATTGCAATTGTGAGGATGTGTAATGTAGCACTTAACTACGGCATTAAATAGGTCATTGCAAGGCAAGAAGGAAGATACTGAATCAAATCATTGTTGAACTGTGACAAATTTCGACAAACTTCCAAAGCTCCTGTTTTCTGAAATCTAAACTACTGCTAATCATTTACAAATTAAGAGAACTGCTTGAATTCCTATCTTTATCCGAGTATCAGAGTAACTATGTCTTGTGCTTTCATTGGTTCTGTACAAGTGCCTCTCCTGAACCGGCTAAAATCAATTTTTGAACGTCATCCTCAATATTCTTGGAGTTTCCAACATTGTCCATTATAATCACAAAGAATGTGTTGGGCAAAATCTCAAAACACATTTAAAAAATCCTCGGATTATGGTTGAGGCTGAAATGAGCCCGTTGTTATTCAACCTCAGTTGCGCTCGGAAGGTGATGGTGTGTCTGCTATTTGACCGGGCAAGCACTGAGATAATAAAGGGTCTTCCCTTTACTCGTGCAGTCCTTGTGGTGGGTTTAAGTTTGTTTTAAGTGGGGAGTTTTTGAGCTCACACAGGGCCTTTTCTTGCAACGGGCCATCTTTGAGGTCACAGAGGGCCGTACCTTAACCCGGGCGGTCATTGAGGTGAAGATGGCCTCATCTTCAACCAGACAGCTTTTGAGGTGAGGACGGCCTCCTCTTAAAACGAGCAGACTTTTTTGGGGTGAGGATCGCCTCCTCTTAAACCTGGTAGTCTTTGAGGTGAGAATGGCCTCCTTTTAAAAGGGGCAGTCTTTGAGTTCAGGATGGCTGCATCTTAAACCAGACAGCCTTTGAGGTGAAGCTGGCCTCCTTTTAAACGGGACAGCCATTGAGGTGTGGATGAACGTCCTCTTAAACCGTCCGTCTTTGAAGTGAGGATGGCATTCTTTTAAATCCGGCAGTCTTTGAGATGGGGATGGGCTTTCTCTCTTACTGGGCAGTCTTTGAGGTGAGGATGGCCTTCTCTTTTGCCATGTATTCCTGGAAGTATTATATAACCTGCCCTTTTACCGTGCAGTTATTGCAGTGCTCATGTTCCTTCTCGTTACCAGGTCAGTCCCTGCAGTGTTGATGAGACTTCGCTTTCGGATTGGATGTCTCCATAACCCAGTTCATTGAATGGAGTGTGGGCAGGTGCAGCTGGAGCCGCGAGGTCGGGCAAAGGAGCAGCGAGAGAACCTGGAGCGACGTGACTGGGGCCCAAGAGAGGCGTGAAGTCTGGGCCCAGCAGAGGCAAGAGCCCAGAGGCAGCATGGGCCAGCCCACGCACACCAATATGTGTGGGCACTGGGTCTTTGCATCAGAGCGGGTCTCCAGTCGTCTTGGCTAATCCTTGCCACTGGAACATGAACGACCTCTGTAAAGCCCGAGTCGTGGCTGGTTGCAACGGTCACTACACATTAAAACATCCACACACAGTCATCTTCGGCCCTTCCACATGCAGTTCGGGATCTGGAATATTATGTCCTTCATTGAAACATTGGTGAACTCATCCCTTTCTTGCTTGAATGCAAATCATCCCTGTTATGAAGGGCAGCCTATGATGATGAAGTTGGGACTTTTCTTTAACGGGGCAGGCCTTGCAATGATGGTGGGCCTTCTCTTTATCGGGGCAATCCTTGAGGTAAGTTGCACCCTCCCTTTATGTTACAGTTAGCATGCTGGCCAGGATAGGAAGGTTGATGCTCTCGATTTGTTGGCATTAGGCTCAATAAAGCTAGAGGTTATTCTCATGAACGCGACAACCTCACAGAGAGCTTATCGGAGAGAATCTGGGGAAATATCATGATTAACAGATGGACATGGCGACGTTTTCCTTGATGGGCGTGTGGCAGAAGTGGATGAAAGGATATTTTCAGTAATAATGACACGAAGAACGACTGGTTCCTAGCTGTTTTTTGGGGAGGTGAAATGGGCAGGGGAGAGGTCTTTAAGGAAGAAGAATTGAGAAGCAGCCTCTGGCTAGCTTGTCTTTCCAGGATTGTCCTTGCAAATTGATGGGTTTTGCCACATGAGAGAAATTTCAGATAAAGCTGGATGTGGTGAGCCAGATCTGGATATATATATCGCAAGCAGTTGTGGCTAAGATAGTATCATATTTTTGCCCTTGAACTTGAGAGCGGCATTATAGGTCCATACAAGGGAAATTAGTTGGGTGGTGATGGTGTGTGACAAGGACATCATAGCTGTCGATGAGGGTTTGGTTGAGCAGATAGACAGCTACAGAAATATATTTTGAAATGGAC
Organism: Pristiophorus japonicus; assembly: GCF_044704955.1. Lineage (NCBI taxonomy): Eukaryota > Metazoa > Chordata > Chondrichthyes > Pristiophoridae > Pristiophorus > Pristiophorus japonicus. Next base: position 3,566,327 of record NW_027254520.1, read on the forward strand.
AAGGTTGGGCAATTTGAAGCTCCAAGTTCCATTGTAAGTGATTTGGAAGAGTTTTGTTCTCAGGACCGGATGCTGAACTAAGTCGGGTTGGAGAAGGTGATGTGAATAGTGAGGGTTTCACGCCAGTTGTCGGGCGTTGCATTGTATGTGACTGATTACATGGCAGTAGAGTGTCCACGGGAAATGGCAAGGTGGAAGACAACAAATGACAGTCAGAGCGGCCAGACTGCAGGTTTGCTTTTGCTTACCCTTCCCTCTACTAATTAAAGTAATATTTAGGGCTGTGAGCAGTTTATCTGTACATCGATGTAACACTGAGTTCAATATATTTAGTTACATAAAATGTGCCAGTTTGAAGGGTGTTGACTGAAGCATTTGGTTCAGTGACTGTAATTAGTGTCAGTCTCCGTGGGTTAACTCAAGCAGTTTGTTCAATGACTGTAATTACCACCCGTCTCCATGGGATCTAATTGTGTCAGAGGCGGGATTCACTCTGCTATTAATAAGGGACTCCGTTCAGTGTGTTCTACCACATTGTCATTGAGAGCATCACTGCTGTTAATAATTGGAATCAGCGGCTCTACCCAGAGTGGAAGGATGGATCCTTTTCATGAGCCACAGTTACGAGCGATCATCATTGGCATAGAAAATATATATTATCCGATCCTGGCTGCTTTCGGTGTCACTGGTAAGTCACCATATCATGTTGTAAACCGTATTTAGCGGTGTTACAGTATTTTCACCTTGCAGTCACAATATCAAGAAACGAATTGCACCCAGAGCTTCACTCTCGCTGCGGGTCTGATAACATTCCGTGATCGCTTGCTGTGATTTTGTCCTTTCCTCCCGTGTACTGGTCTGACAATAATGAATGGGAAATATGACCTGCCACTCTTTTCTCCATGTAATAAAGTCTGTATAAGACCCGCATCTGTTGTTTGCTTCCGACACAAGCGAGGTTTCTGATGCTTAACTTCATCAAGCAGCTGACTGTCTGTGTCTGCACTGAGCACATATATCCGTTCAGACTTATGAGTTCATGGGTTTAGATGACGAAATAGTGGAGTCGATAAGATAGCGAGTGCGGGGAAACTGGTCCTGAGAAAAAGCTAAGATACACCGTGTGAATGTTTGATACTGTCCATCCTGATCCAGCTCATTTAGCAGTCTCACTGTGTACCAGCTCCTGCTGTGTATGGGTCAGTGTTCTCTGTGGTGAGGGTCGGATTGCAGCTTTATTCGTGATACAATAAATTTGGTCTGCAGCTACATTTCAATGGCTTGATTTCCAAACGCATCTTTACAATAGAATCCCCAACCCCACCGCCCCGTGCCCGTCAGACACAGCACAAGAGATTCGCTGTGAAACTCATGTGACTCTATTCTATCTCCTGCTACCCTTCATTGTAATTGAACGTTATTGATGGTCACTGGAATACAATGAATGGCAAGATCACTTTACTAAACAAATTCACCGAATCAGTTGAAATTCTCATCAAATCTTACCGCCAGTTAAAGAACTCCAGGTTAGCGCTGATCTAGTTGTGTTCAGATATTTAATTAAATCTCACCGTCAATTACAGATCTCCATGTTAGCATAATCTATTTGGAGTCAGTAACTTCAAAAAGCGCCAATGTGGTAATTTATATGGATGCCATTGTAAGCAACAGCAGAAGAGTCTACAATCTCACAACTGAGCTAGTTTTAACTTTGGACGATGTTATAAAACCAGCTATGTGAATTCATCGCCTGTTGTGCACCACGGCCGACGTTGCTTTCTGTTTATGCAGGTGTACAAGGACCGGACGGTTCAATATTGTCCATTTTATCCCTTTGTTCATAGTAATAAATAAACCGAGCATCTGTGCCGAGAAGAGAAAATCAGAGTTTGTGTGTGGAATCTTCTCACAACATAGATGTCATATTATTAGGTAATTTAAAGTAAGGCTTATTTGTTACTCGATTGGATATTCTGATATTGACAGTCATTTAAATGGTTTTCCACAATGTATTACGTTCTGTTAATCAGATGTTTCAGATTTGGGCGAAAGTTGAAACACTGTCATGTGTTATGCCTTGTTTCATAATCTTATTGATATATTTAATAGTTGACCCTTTCTCTCCCCAAAGACTCGCTGATTTGTAGTCCCCGGTTCGACCGAGAATTTCATTCAGCACATTGGGAACCGCACCCTAGTTAATCCCAATTCTGCACAATATCCACACTTTCTTTCTTCTGGGAAAGAAAAAAGGAAGTCTGGAAAGAAAGGAAATAAAGAAAGGAAGGGAAGAATGAAGGAAAGATGGGAGAAAGGAAGAATGAAAGAAATAAAAACGATTTGAAGTGTAGTTACTATTATAATACAGGAAATGCAGAACCCATTTGTGCTCAGAATGATCCCACAAACATTGAGATAATCACCAGATTACCTGTTTCAGTAATGTTGACTCAGTGATAAGTATTTATCTGGACAACAGGAAAAACTCCCTGCTCTTCATCGAATCAGTGTCCTGGGAATATTTCTGTCCAAATGAGAGAAAAGATGGGGCTTAGCTTAAAGTCTTATTGGAAAGACAGCATGTCAAACTTGGCATCGCTTCCTCAGAAGCAGACTAGAATGCTGCTTGGACCTACAATTCTTAGACTCAGCAACAAGCGACCAGGCATACTGAGTTCTTGAGCAAGGAGACAGAGTCGGGTACGGGGAGAATAACCCACAGAGCTATTGCTTTTCTAAATCTATCTCAAGCGTCACAGATTCACGCATCCCAGTAACTGATTCGCAATCCCTCATCACTGCCTCCAGGAAGAGTCAATAAATGCTGCTCTTGCCAGCGACGCCCACATCCCGTTCACCAATAAATAAATATCTCCTATGTATTGACAGTTCTCCCAATCCCAGGATCTCTCTCCGAATTTCAATCCCTCTCCCTTGGTCACGGAAATTCTCTCCCGGAACAGACCACCTCTCCCTGTCACACACCAACTCTCCCAGTCACAGACCCTCTCCCCCGGTCACAGATTATCTCTCCCGCTCACACACCTACTCTCCCAGTCACAGACCGCATCTCCCAGTCACATACCGTGTCTCCCAGTCAGATACCCTCTCACACTCAAAAGCACTCTCTCCCGGTCAAAGACCCTTTCTCCCAATAACGGACACTCTCTCCTGGTCACAGAGCCTCTCCCCAGTCAAAGACCGTCCCACCCAGTCACATAAAGTCTCTCCCTGCCACAGACCCTCTCTCCCGGTCACAGACACTCTCTATCGGTCACAGACACACTCTCCCAGTCACAAACCTTCTCTCCCAATCAGATACTCTCTCTCCCGCTCACAGAGCTTCGCACCCTGTCACAGACTCTCTGTCACAGTCACACACCGTCTCTCCCAGTCACAGACATTCCCGCCAAGTCACACACCATCTCTCCCAGTCAGACACTCTCTCTCCCGCTCACAGACCTTCTCTCCCAGTCACAGACCGAATTTCCCGCTCTCATACCCTCTCTCCCGGTCGCAGACACTCTCTTCCAGTCACAGACCCTCTCTCCAGGTCACATACCCTCTCTCCCGCTCTCACACCCCCTCCCCCGGTCACAGACCCTCTCTCCCAATAACAGACCTCAACTCCCGCTCACAGACGCTCTCTCTCCCAGTCACAGACCCTCTCTGCCGGTCACTGAGTCTCTCTCCAGCTCACACACTCACTCTCCCAGTCACAGACCGGCTCTTCCAGTCACATACCGTCTCTCCCAGTCAGATACAGTCTCCCCCTTTCACACCCTCTAGCCAGGTCACAGAACCTCTCTCCCGGTTACAGAAACTCTCACCCGCTCTCACACCCTCTCTCCCGCTCTCACACCCTCTCCCCCGGTCACAGACCCTCTCTCAAGGTCACAGACCCTCTCTTCCAATAACAAACCCTGTCTCCCAGTCACAGACCCTCTCTCCCGAACATATACCTCCCTCAAAATCACAGACCTTCTCTCACGGTCACAGACTTTCTCACCCAGTCGTCGACCCTCTCGCCCTCTCACTGACCCTCTCTCCCGGTCACAGACCGTCTCCCCCGTCACAGACCCTCTCTCCAGGTGTCAGTCCCACTCTCTCAGTCACAGACCCTCTGTCTCGGTCACAGATACTCACTCCCGCTCACCGACCCTCTCTTGTGGTCACAGACGCACTCTGCAAGTCACAGACCCTCTGTCTCAGTCACAGATACTCTCTCCCGTTCACAGACGCTCTCTAGCTGTTACAGACCCTCCGTCCCAGTCACAGATGCTCTCCCCCAGTCACATAACCTATCTCACAGTCACAGACCAATTCTTCCGCTCACAGACCTTGTCTCGCTGTCACAGACCCTCTCACCCAGTCACAGACCATCTAGTCCGCTCACGTACAGTCTCTCCCGGATCCTGACCCTCTCTGCCGCTGACAGACTTCCCCCCACCCGCAGTCACAGTCCCTCTCTCCCGGTCACAGACGCTCTGTCGCGCTCAAAGACGCTCTCTCCCAATCACACACACACTCACACATGCTCACAGACCCTCTCTCCCGCTCACAGACTCTCTCTCCCTGTCACAGACCCTCTTTCCCGCTCACAGATACCCTACCCCAGTCACAGACCCTATCTCCTGCTGTCAGCCCATCTCTCCCGGTCATAGACCCTCTCTGGCGGTCACAGACCCTCTCACTCCCAGTCACAGACCGTCTCACCCAGTTACAGATCCTCTCTCCCGCTCACCGACCCTCTCTGCTTGTCACAGGTCCTCTGTGCCGCTCACAGATACTCACTCTCAGTCACAGACACTCTCTACCAATCACACACGCTCCATCCACGTCACAGATCGTCTCTCCCAGTGCAGACCCTCTCGCCGGGTCACAGACCATTTGTCCCAGTCACAGACCCTCCCTCCTGCTCACCAACCCTCTCTGCTGGTCACAGAACATCTGTCCCGCTCACAGACTCTCACTCCCAGTCACAGACACTCTCTCCCAGTCACACTCACTCTCTCCAAGTCACAGACTCTCTCCCCCAGTCGAAGAGCCTTTATCCCGCTCACAGACCCTCTCTCTTTCAGAAACCCTCTCTCCCAGTCACAGATTCATTCCCCCGGTCACTGACCTATCTCCTATCACACTCTCTCCCTGTCACAGACATCTATCCCAGTCACAGACTCACACTCCCGGTCACTGACCCTCTCTGCATGTCACAGACACTCTCCCCCAGTCACAGGTCTTATCTGCATGTCGCAGACTCCCTATCCTGGTCACAGACGCTTTCCCCCACTCACGGACCCTCTCTCGCAGTCCCGGGCAGTCTCTCCCGTTCACAGACCCTGTCCCCCGCTCACAGACCCTCGCTCCCTGTCACAGGCACTCTCTCCCACTCAAAAATACTCTCTCCCAGTCACAGACACCCTCTCCCAGTCACAGACCCTCTCTCCCTCCCACGGACCCTCTCTCCCAGTCACAAACTCTGTCTCCCAGCCTCAAACCCTCTCTCACGCTCACAGACGCTTTCTCCCGGTCAGAGAGCCCCTCTCCCTGTCACAGATCACAGGCTCGCTGTCCATGTCACAGACCCACTCTACCAATCAAAGACCCTCTCTCCCGCTCACAGACCCTCTCTCCCAGTCATAGACACATCCCCCAGTCACAGAAACACTCTCCCAGTCACAGACCGAATTTCCCGCTCTCAGACCTTCTCTCCCAGTCACAGAACTTCTCTCCCAATCACAGACCCCCTCTACTGGTCAAAGAACCTCTCTCCCACTCACAGAAAGTCTCTACGGTCACAGACCCTCTCTCCCCGTCACAGACCCGATCTCTCGGTCACAGACACGCTCTCCCAGTCACTCACCTTCTCTCCCAGTCAGATATCCTCTCTCCCGCTCACAGACCTTCTATCCCAGTCACAGACCTAATTTCCCGCTCTCATACCCTCTCTCCCATTCACAGACACTCTCTCCCAATAACGGACCGTCTCTCCCGGTCACGGACCCTCGCTCCCAGTCACAGAGACTCCCAGCCGCTCACAGACACTCTCTCCCGGTCATAGATCCTCTCTGCCAATAACAGACCCTCTCTCCCAGTCACAGACCCTCTCACCCGCTCTCACATCCTCTCTCCCGGTTACAGACCCTCTCTCCCGTTCACAGACCGTCCCTCTCAGTCACAGAAAGTCTCTCCTGGTCACAGACCGTCTCTCTCTGCCACAGACCCACTGTCCCAGTGACAGACTCTCTGTCTCGGTCACAGTTCCTCGCTCCCGCTCACCGACCGTCTCTCCATGTCACAGATCCTTTCTCCATTTTACAGACCCTCTCATCAGCTCACAGACACTCTCTCCCGGTTGCAGACCCTCTCTCACGATCACATACCTTCACTCTCTGTCACAGATCCCCTCTCCAGTTCACAGCCACTCTCCCATTCACACATCCTCTCTCCCGGTCACAGACCCTTTCCCCCGGTCTCAGAGCTACGCCGGAACAGAGACTCACTCCCGGTCACAGACGTCTATCCCGGTAACCGACCCTCTCCCCCGCTCACAGACTCTCTCTCCCGGTCACGGACCCTCTGTCCCAGTCACAAACCCTCTCTCCCGCTCACAGACGCTCTCTCCCGGTCACAGACACTCTCTCCCGGTCACAGATACTTTCTAATAGTCAAACACCTTCTCTCCCAATCAAATACCCTCCCTCCCTCCCGCTCACAGACCTTCTCTCTCATTCACAGACAGTCTCTCCCCATCTCACACACTTTCTCCCGGTCGCAGGCGCTCTCTCGCAACAATAGACCCTCTCCCTAAGTCATATACCCTCTCTCCCACTCTCACATCCTCTCTCCCGGTCACAGACCCTCTCTCCCAACAAAACACCCTCTCTCCTTTTCACAGACCCGCTCTCCCCTTCACAGACCATCCCTCCCAGTCACAGACGCTTTCTTCCGGTCACAGACTTTCTCTTTCAGTCGTAGACCCTCTCTCCCTCTCACTGACCCTCTCTCCCGGTCACAGACCGTTTCTCCCCGTCACAGACCCTCTCTCCCGTTCACCGATCCTCTCTCCGTGTCACAGACCCTCTCAACAAGTCGCAGAACCTCTCTCCAAGTCACAGACCCTCTATTCCGCTCACAGACACTCTCTACCGGTTACAGACCCTCTCTCCCAGTCACAGATGCTCTCCCGCAGTCACATGCCCTCTCGCACGGTAACAGACCCTCTCTTCCGCTCACAGACATTGTCTTGCAGTCGCAGACTCTCTCTCCCAGTCACAGACGCGCTCTCCCGCTCACAGATACTCTTCCTCAGTCACAGTCCCTCTCTCCCGATCACTCTGTCGCGCTCACAGACCCTCTCTCCCGCTCAGACTCTCTCTCCCTGTCACAGACCCTCTTTCCCGCTCACAGATACTCTTCCCCAGTCACAGACCCTATCTCCTGCTCTCAGACCATCTCTCCCCGTCATCGACCCTCTCTCGTGGTCACAGGCCCTCTCTCCCGCTTAAAGACCGTCTCTCCCAATCACAGACCCTCTCGCCCGGTCACAGACCGTCTTTCCCAGTCACAGACGCTCTCTCCCGCTCACCGACCCTCTCTGCTGGTCACAGACTTTCTATCCCGCTCACAGACACTCACTCCCAGTCACAGACACTCTCTCCCAGTCACACTCCCTCCCTCCAAGTCGCAGACTCTCTCTCCCAGACGCAGAGCCTTTGTCCCGCACAGAGACACTCTCCCATTCACACACCCTCTCCCCCGTTGAGAAATTATTTACCCCGTTCACAGACCTCTCTCCTGTCACACATTCTCACGGTCACCGACCCTCTCTGCATGTCACAGACCCTCTCTCCTAGTCACAGGCCTTCTCTGCATGTCACAGACCCTTTATCCTGGTCACAGACACTTTCCCCCAGTCACATACCCTCTCTCCCAGTCCCGGGCCGTCTCTCCCAGTCACAGACGCTGTCCTCCGCGCACAGACCCTCTCTCCCTGTCACAGGCACTCTCTCCCAGTCACAATGCCTCACTCCCAGTATCAGACCCCCTCTCCCTGTCACGGACGCTCTCTCCTCGTCACAGACTATCTCTCCCAGCGACAAACCCTCTCTCACGCTCACAGACGCTCTCTCCCAGTCAGAGAGCCTCTCTCCCTGTCACGGATCCTCTCTCCATATCGCAGACAATCACTCCATGTCACAACCCACTCTCCCAGTCACAGACACCCTCTCCCACTCAAAGACCATCTCTCCCAGTCACAGACACACTCTACCAGTCACAGAAACACTCTCCCAGTCACAGACCTAATTTCACGCTCTAAGACCTCCTCTCCCAGTCACAGATCCTCTCTCCCAATCACAGACCGTCACTCCTAGTCGCAGAAAGTCTCTCCAGTCACAGACCCTCTCTCCCGGTCACACAACCTCTCTTCCGGTCAAAGACCATCTCTCCCACTCACAGAAAGTCTCTCCGGTCACAGACCCTCTCTCCCGGTCACACACCCACTCTCTCGGTCACAGACACTCTCTCCCAGTCACATATCTTCTCTCCCAGTCACATACACTCTCTCCCGCTCACAGACCTTCTCTCCCAGTCACAGACCGAATTTTCCACTCTCATACCCTTTCTCCGATTCACAGACACTCTCTCCCAATAACGGACCCTCTCTCCCGGTCACAGACCCTCGCTGCCTGTCACAGAGACTCCCAGCCGCTCACAGACACTCTCTCCCGGTCACAGACCCTCTCTCCCAATAACAGACCCTCTCCCCCAGTCTCAGACCCTCTCACCCGCTCTCACACCCACTGTCCCGATCACAGACCCTCCCTCCCAATAACAGACTCCCTCTCCCTGTCACAGACCCTCTCTCCCATTCACAGACCGTCCCTCTCAGTCACAGAACGTCTCTCCTGGTCGCAGACACTTTCTCCCGGTCATAGACCGTATCTTCCAGTCAGAGACCCTCTCTCCCGGTCACAGACTCTCTCTCCCAGTCGTAGACTCTCTCTTTCGCTCACCGATCCTCTCTCCTGCTCACAGACACTCTCTTCCTGCCACAGACTCACTGTCCCTGTCACAGACCCTCTGTCCCAGTCACAGATTCTCTCTCCCGATCACGGGCCCTTTCTTCAAGTCACCGACCTTCTCTGCATGTCACAGACCCTCTATCCTGGTCACAGGCGCTCGCTCCTGGTCACATAATCTGTCTTCCACTCAAAGAGCCTCTAGCCCGGTCACAGACCCTCTCTCCCGCTCACAGACCCTCTCTCCCTGTGACAGACCCGCTCTCCCGATCACAGATCCTCTCTCCCTGTTTCAGACTCTCTCTGCCGGTCACAGACGCTCTCTCCCTGTCACAAACCCTCTCTCCTGGTCACACACACTCTCTCCCGGTGAGTCACCCTCTCCCCAGTCCCAGATCTTCTCTCTCTGTCACAGTTTCGCTCTCCCAGTCACAGTCCCTCTCTCACAGTCACAGACCCTCTCTCCCGCTCACAGACCCTTTCTCCCGGTCACAGACTTTCTCACACGGTCACAGAACATCTCTCCCAGTCACAGACGCTCTCTCCATGTCACTGAAACTCTCTCCCGCTCACACACCCAATCTCCCAATCACAGACCCTCTCTCCCGCTCAATGACCCTCTCTTTCGGTCACAGACGCTCTCTCCAGCTCACAGATCCTCTCTCCCAGCCACAAACTATCTCTCCCAATCACAGACCCTCTCTCCCTGTCACAGACCGACTTCTCCCGCTCTCAGACCCTCACACCCGCTCACAGATCCTCTCTCACTCACTCAGACCCTCACTTCCGATGATAAAACCTCCCTCGCGGTCACATATCCTCTCTCCCGGTCACAATGCATCTCTCCCAGTCACAGACCCTCTATCCCGTTCAGAGACCCTCTCTCCCGTTCACACACCGTTTCTCCCGGTCGCAGACAGTCTCTACCAGTCACAGACCCTCTTTTCCGCTGACAGACCGTCTCTCCCGGTCACAGACATTCTGTACCCCATCATACACAGTCTCACCCAGTTACAGACCCTCTCACGCAGTCACAGGTCTTCTCTGCATGTCACAGCCTCTCTATCCTGCTCACAGACGCTTTCCCCCAGTCACATATCCTCTTTCCCAGTCCCGGACCATCTCTCTCAGTCACAGACGCTGTCTTCCGCTCACAGACCGTCTCTCCCTGTCACATGCTCTCTCACCCAGTCACAAACCCTCTCCGAGTCACAGACCGTTTCTCCGGTCACAGGCTCTCTCTCCCTGTCACTGGCCTTCTCTCCCAGCCACAAAACCTCTCTGCCGCTCACAGACGCTATCTCCCGTTCAGAAAGCCTCTCTCCCTGTCACAGATTCTCTCTCCATGTCACAGACCCTCTGTCCATTCACAGACCAACTCTCCCAGTCACTGATTCTCTCTCCCGCTCACAAACCATCTCTCCCAGTCAGAGACACACTCTCCCAGTCACAGAAACACTCTCGCAGTCACAGATGAATTTCCCGCTCTCAAACCTTCTCTCCCAATCACAGACACTCTCTCCATGTCACAGAACCTCCCACCCGCTCACACACAATCTCTCCCGGTCACAGACCCTCTATCCCGCTCAAAGACCCTCTCTTTCGGTCACAGACGTTCTCTCCCGCTCACAGATCCTCTCTCCCGGCCACAGAGCATCTCTCCCAATCACAGACCCTCTCTTCCGGTCACAGACCGACTTCTCCCGCTCTCAGACCCTCACACCCACTCTCAGACAATCTCTCCCGGTCACATACCGTCTCTCCCAATCACAGACACTCTCACCCACTCACAGATCCTGCCTCACTCTCTCAGACCCTCACTTCCGGTGCTTAAACCTCTCTCGCGGTCACAGATCCTCTCTCCCGGTCAAAATGCATCTCTCCCAGTCACAAACCCTCTATCCCGTTCACAGATCCTCTCTGCCGTTCACACACCGTTTCTCCCGGTCGCAGACCGTCTCTACCAGTCACAGACCCTCTCCTCCGCTCACAGGACGTCTATCCCGGTCAGCGACCATCACTCCCGGTCATGGACACTCACTCCCTGTCACGGACCCTCTCTCCATGTCATAGACCCTCTATTCAAGTCACAGACCTTCTCTGCATGTCACAGAACCTCTATCCTTGTCACAGACCCTCGCTCCCGGTCGCAGAATCTCTCTTCCACTCACAGACCCTCTCTCCCGATCACAGACCCCCTCTCCTGGTCACAGACCCTCTCACCCAGTCACAAACTCTCTCTCCCGCTCACAGACACTCTCTCCTGGTCAGCGAACCTCTTCCCAGTAACAGTTCTTCTCTCTCGCTCACAGGTCCGCTTTCTCAGTCACAGACCCTCTCTCCCTGTCACAGACCCTCTCTCCCTCTGACAGACCCTCTCTCGAGGTCACACACCCTCTCTCCCGGTCACTGACGCTCTCACCCGCTCAAAGAATCTCCCTTCCGGTCACAGACCCTCGCTCCTGCTCTCAGACGCTCTCTCTTGGCCACATACCATCTCTCCCAATCACAGACCCCCTCTGCCGGTCATAGACCGACTTCCCCCGCTCTCAGACACTCTCTTCCGCTCTCAGACTCTCTCTCTCTCGGTCACAGACCTTCTCTCCCAAGCACAAACACTCTCACCCGCTCACAAAACCTCTCTCCCGCTCTCAGACCCTCTCTCCCGGTCTTAGAACCCCTCTCCCAATCACAGAGCCTCTCTACCGGTCACAAGGCATCTCTTCCAGCCACAGACCCGCTATCCCGTTCACAGACCCTCTCTCCCGTTCACACACCGTCTCTCCCGGTCGCAGACCTTCTGTCCCGGTCATACACCGTCTGTCCCAGTTACAGACACTGTCTCCCGGTCACAGACCCAAACTCGCGGTCACCGTCACACTCTACATGTCACAGAACCTCTCTGCATGTCACAGACGCTCTCTCCCGCTCACAGACCCTCTCTCCCAGTCACAGATCCTCTCTCCATGTCACAGAGCCTTTCTCCCGCTCACAGACCCTCTCTCCCGGTCACAAATCTATTCTCCCCGTCACAGATCCTCTCTCCATGTCAAAGACTCTCTGTCCCGTTCACAGACCCTTTCCCCCGGTCAAAAACCCTCTCTCTGTCACAGTCTCTCTCTACCGGTCATAGACCCTTTGCCCCGGTCACAGACACTCTCTCTGTCACAGCCCCTCTCTCCCAGTCACAGACCCTCCCTACCATTCACAGACTCGCTCTCCCAGTCACAGATCCTCTCGCACGGTCACATAACCTTTGCCCCAGTCACAGATCCTCTCTCCCGGTCAGCGACCCTATCTCCCGATCACAAACACTTTCTCTCTATCACAGATCTTTTCCCACAGTCACAGACACTTTATTCCGGTTATAGATCCTCGGCCCCAGTCACACACTCCCTCTCTCCCAAAGACCCTCGCTTGCAGTCACAAACCGTCCCTCCCGTTCACAGATCCTCTCTCCCGGCTACAGACCCTCTCTCCCAGTCACAGACCCCTTGTTCCGTTTGCAGATCCTCTCTGAATGTCACAGACCCTCTCTCACGTTCACAGTGACGGACCACCTCATCGGTCACAAACGCTATCTCCCGGTCACAGACCCTCTCATGCGATCACATCGAGCATTTGATGATCTATTTTGCGCCGCCGATTAATCTTGTATTATACCATCCAGTTCCAGGATTCAGTTCACAACTTATTAATGATCCGCCAGTTATATAGCATCATTATAAATCTTGGCTGCATATCCCCTTACTTAGGAATGTTATTAATGGAAGTGTAAATGTGGATTCTTTTACCTCAATCTGGTTCAGCAAAATTACTGAAACGAACATCGTTTGTGCTTTAAACAAAGCAAGCTTTTATTTAAAAAGCAAATCCCGATCGGGGACCTTATCAAACAGAAGGAATGCAACTCTGATAGAACGCACTCGCTTCCTACGGACAAAGAGACGTTACATTGTAAAGGGACGACGGTTATACATTTTCGGCAAAAGATAACAAGATCGGGCTAGAGTGACATCCTAGTTCGGCCTATCCCTTTTGATCCTTCTTTTCCTTTGTCCACTCATAAGTCGACCTAAGTATGGTCTGATTTTAAACAAAGATCTTTGTTAATGTTTCAGGTTAATGAAATGATTTAACACGACTTTGAGGTTTTTCTGCAAGCTGTGGGTTTGTTTCAATATGTGTTAGTGTTGTAACATTTCGCAGTCTCGAGTCTGAGATGTCATGGCTATTCACCCATGAATTCTTTGTTAGATTATACTGTCCATATATAATTCCCACGTTCTCAATTTCTCGACTTTATACATTTTTAAACATTCAAATTCCACCCTTTTATCATTCCATGATAACACTTAGGATCATTGTAGGAGTATCGCATTCATCCGTTCACACTCTAGTTCCTGAATCATATTGTTGTTATTGTCGAGTAGTTCTTTAGTTCGTTGGATCATAACTCGGGAGCCCTTGACTACAAGAGGGTTTGCTAACCTTGCCATCATTACTTTACAACAAAGGTTAAGGCAACCAACAATCAAACAACAGGTAATTATTACTACGATGAGAATAATTGCCCCATGCGTTGGATAGGATCTCCAAGATCCATCTGATAGCCCATCCACCCAGCTAGATCCTTCTGATGATGTGGATAACTTCTTCACCTCCCTTCTTATGTGATCAGCGAGATTGGTTATGTTTTCTGAACTATCAGGAATGTAAGTGCAACATTCAGATCCTATCAAGGCACGCGTTCCCCCTTTCTCAGCTAACAGATAATGGAGGGCCATTCGGTTATGTTTTGCTACGGTCCTTATTGCTACAATTTCAGCTGTGATGCCCTCCAGAGCTTCAGCAGTATTGTTTGCGTCTGTTCCATTATCGTCTCTAGGTTCTGTACTTCATCCATGAGACGTCCTATCCTGATTGGGAACATCATGACCCCAAAGAACTTGTCGGCGGGGGTGCTGGCTCGCTTGTATCGGCTGGAGGCATGTGCTTCCGCCAGGGTACGTACTTGCCGCACAAATGGCACCACATATCCCAGATAACAGGACCCTGTCCATCGCCTAGCCAACCAAGGATATGCCTTAAAACCGCACATCAAATACGTGCCGTTAAAAGCTGCTTTCTGATATATTGCTTCGGGTCCCAAGGACTGGGCCCACAAACCTCCTGCTGTTTTATTTGAAATGTGAGAGAGGATGGTGACTCGTGCACCTGTGGTGATTTTGAGACTGTTTGGGCATTTGCTGTACCCTATGATATGTCCCTTGTTACTGGTGTCATTTCGGGTTCGACAAATGTCCCCGGTTGGCCTCCCAATCCCCGAGGTATTGGTCAGAGCTAAAAATGGGGGTTCGTTTTCACGGTCGTAGGTTGGTTGGTACCTTCCCTGGAACGTCTGACTAATGGGATCTCCAGCACACTCCCACTTGCTGACCTCACCGTAGTCGTTCACGTGGTAACGGTATGATACTCCTCCTGATCTCCGTGATCCCTCCTTTGACCCGCCTTTCCTCTCTCGTATTTGTATTGACCCCCCTCCTCTCGTGCCAGTTTGGCCCTGAATCTATCTGACAGTCTCAGTTAGGGTTAGTGGAACGGGGCGCAAAGGAATTCCCCCTTTAGAATGTATACGGATATGTGAACACACCCAGCATCTTGAAAAGTTCCCATTTTGCGCATAAACATAAGACATGTACAAAAAGGTGTTTACATGGAGCTCTCGTCTCAGTATCCCATCCCATGCGCCGAAACTGTCATATATCAACACTCTTATACAGACTGTGGCATTCAGAAACAGTTTCATCTTATGGCTCAGGATTCAGATAAATAGTCCAATTATTTTGCTGATTAAAAGAGTTCGGTTCTCCCGTCTCTCTTCTTAGGTCACCGTCGGTGTAGCTGGCTGTCTATCACTACGGGTAAAAGTTCAAACTGGTCCACATTACAACTAGGATACCAATGGTGTTGTTCAGCTATGGAGAAGCGGAAATCTGCAACAGAAGCAGGAATTAGAATAACCAGTAAAATAGTTTCGTTGGAGGGTGGTGAGCTTGCAGTGGTGCAGGTGAACCAGGCACCCATCCCCTCAACCTTGTCTGCAGTGAAGGTAGCGAGCAACACCTGAAAAGGCCTCTCCCATCGTGGCTCCAATCCCTTCCGAATCAACCTCTTAATCAGAACACATTTCCCAGGTACCACAAGGGACAATTCGGGTAAAACTGGAAGGTCGAGGTGAGCCTCTCGAACTTGGTTGTGATCTAGTCGCAGAGCCTGGGTCACAGGAGGAACAGGTGGTCATCAGCCGAGCTGAGATACCATATCTAGGAACAATTTCCCTCATTAACACCTTAACAACAGTTTAGCCTTATTGTCCAGGGTAGGGTAGGCTTCAATCCATCTGCTAAACACATCTACTATTACTAACACATATTTGTAAGACTGAACTTTTTTGCAACTCAATGTAGTCCAACTGAAATCTCTCAAATGGACCTTTGGGTTAGGGCGTTTTACCCCAATCACAGGGGACTCCCTTCCCTGGATTATGTTGCAGGCAAACCAGGCAACGACTACTGATGTTCTGGGCCAGCGCCTGTAGTCCAATAGCCAAAATTGTGTTACTCGTGGTCCTTGCTCCACAATGTGTAGTAAAATGCATACATTCAATAACCCATAGAGCCAACTCGTCAGACATGCAAGTCTGTTCCGCGGGAGTGGTCCAGAGTTTAGAAACATTGTCATGAGTACATCCATAATTTTTCCACAACAGTTTTTCTTTTTCAGGAGCGTCCTGCTGTGCTTTAATAACATCTTCGATGGTTGGCATTGGTTTTTCCGAGGCTAACTTATCTTTCGCAGGATTTTTAGTCTAACTCATCATTTTGGGCACTACCATCTGTTGGTCACGAGAGGCCTGTTTAGCCTCTTTGTCAGCACAGTGGTTCCCTATATCAACCGGGGATTTTCCGGTGGTGTGGGCGTTACATTTAAAAACGGCAATGTGCTTGGGGAGCATGAGGGCTTGCAACAAATCAGATACTAGTTGCTTATTTTTCCATAATTGTCCGAAATCATGGGCCACCCCAAAGGCATACCTAGCGTCGGTATAGATATTGACTTTGAGGTCTTTGGCCAAGATACGGGCTCGAGTGAGGGCGAATAGTTCAGCTTGTTGGACAGAATAGGCGGTTTTAAATGCGGCAAATTCCAAGACCTGATTCTCGTGGTTTACTATGGCGTATCCTGAGATTCGTGTACCTTCTGGATTAATAGAAGAACTTCCGTCAACATACATAATACAGTCTGGATCTTCAATTGGTATATCAACAAAATCTTCCCTGACTGATGTGGCCTCTTAATTTAAAGATAAACAGTCATGACTGGGTTCTTCCTCATCTTGGGGTGGCTCAGTAAGAAAACAGGCCGGATTAATTGCAGTACAGTGCTGATAGTTCAGTTTAGGATTGCCTGTGATTTCAGTGGGTACTGTCGGATAGAGGGCCAGTCCACATTGCCCTGCACTGGGATCTCAATCGGATCACTGGGAGTATAACCAAATTGGGAGGGGTCCTCTGCCCACACATGTGGATCCACATAGTCAGGTATGCCAGAGCCAGTGTGATGCTGCTGAATCGTTAAGACCTTCTCGGGGTCCCCGTGGAATTGGAATGTTCGGCCATGTTTTACAATTTGAACATCCCGGCTGGTAGGGTCAGCCTCGTCTATAGCCTGGCGCACCATAACTTCCAAATCTTTAGCGTGGTGGGGAGGTAATACTTCGAGTAATATGTGGTGCCACCGTTGGGGGCTGTCCATTTCCACAAAATCTGCCTTCCCTTCCGATCCAGTCACTCTAGCCCTTAATAGAATTTCCTTCACTTCCCCTTCATGATCCTGATAAAAGTTATTTCCACGGGGATCGTATGCTAGGGTCACGTGATAGGGTGCCTGTGGCAGGTCCAGAGACCACCACTGAGTGGTTCTAGAGGTATAATACTGCGCTTAAGGGTTTTCTGTTTTACAATAATCCCATCATCTCCACACTCCAAATGCAACTGGAATTTGCAGAGCAGGTCTCTAGCCACCAAGTTACAGTCCAGATTGGTTGTGATAACAAATCGATGTTCCACCGATTCATCCTGGTAACCCTTTTTAACTGGTTCTGACACCCGGAAAGTAGAGACTTGTCCCAGGAATCCTGACAGTCCCTGTGTTTCAGCGAAGGCGGTGAGTTTAAGCTTTGATTGTCCAGAAGACATGAAGGCTCCCGTATCTGTCAAAAGGGTTGGCACTCATTCCGAATTTTTAAGAATATCATCGGTTCGTCATCTGGTGAGGTTCCCTGCACAATCAAGCTGCGTAGTCAATACGAATCGGGGGACGGTTGGCCAAAGGGGTTGTTCTGGGAGAAGTTAGTGTAAAATTCACATCCTCTCCCTCCTTGCCTCCCTCCTCTTCCTCCTCTTCCTTTTTCGTGCTGACGGGAGGGACAATTCCTATTCCAATGTCCTTCTTGACCACAAATGAAGCATCCATCTCATCTTTCCGAGCCCCGACCTCTTCCCATACCATGCCGGGGTCAGTAGGGCGGTCCGTAATTAGCAGGGCCCGGGCCATTTAGGTGTTTGATATAACCTTATCCCTGTTTATCCATTCAACCCTGCACACAATACTGCGGTTCCATCTGGTATCCCCTTGGTTCAGGTTTTGGTCCTTCCACCCGAGGCAGCTCTTCCTTTCTAGTCACGTATTCAGTCTTGACCCGGGTTGGGGGCGCACCTCCCCACTCTCCTTTCTTTTCCTGCCAGTAATATTTAACCGCATTTTCCATCTGGGCTTTACTGTTATCTGCCCAATTATTTGTCCGGATAGCGTGAGCAACCGAATAGGGCAGGCACTGAAGTAGGATAGCGCAGAATTGAGGAGAACACTCTCCTGCCCTGAAGGCATTATCTCCTGATTGACTTCCGTATATTTTAATAAATCTTTCCATGAATTCATCGGCAGTTTCTTCTCGTTTGGGTTTAGTTTCTAATACTGCGGCCATACTGATGGGCTTCTGAAGGGTCGTGGTGAGAGCATTAAAGATAGCGTTTAAGCGATCCTGGACATCGTTAGGGTGAGCAACCACCAATGCATCATGAGTAGCACGTCCTAGGTGAGTTAGAAATCGGGCATGCTCAGTTTGGCTCAAGGTTTGCTTTACCAGGGCCCACAGGTCCCTTGATTCTGCATTATATCCATGCATGTCGAGCTCACTCCGTGAAATCGGAGGTCAGGGTTCAGATGGGTTTGTGGATCCCTTTCAGCTGATTTATCTTAGCATTTTAACTCTTGAATTTGTTTTGTTTGGGTATCTATTTCTTTATTGTAGCAGGAAAGTATTATTACATAAGCTAGTTCTGTTTTTATTTTTATTCTGACTATCGCACCATTCCTCTGTTCGGTGAGACTTTTTTCTATTAAGAAATCCAAATTGATAACGTTCATTATGAAACGGCGATAGTGATCTTGTCTCGGGGAAAGTGCGGTCTATCCAAATGTGTCACTCGATATTTGGTGGCCATGGCAGCGACGGATCTCCTGGTCATTATCACTGACCTGATACTCAGGCAGATTCCAATTATTCATCGTATGTACATTGTGCTGACCATCCCCGTTTGTAATATGCACGCCGTCCTGCTTTATGCAGCCACAGATTGTTCTGTCTGGTTTACCGCCACTTTCTCCTTTGATCGATTTGTGGCCATTTGCTGCCAGACGCTGAAAACAAAATATTTCACCGAGAGAATGGCAACTGTGGTTCTGGGAACAGTGACTGTGCTGAGCGGTTTAAAGAACATCCCCTGGTATTTTATGTTTACATCTCAGTACACGCTTTTAGAAAGCACTTGGTTTTGTTATGTGACTATCCATGTTGCACTTTCACCGGTGTGGGGTATAATCGAGTTCCTTCAATATATTATAACCCCAGGGATCCCATTTATTCTCATTCTGTTGATCAATGCTGTCACCGTCAGATACATTTTAGTGGCCAGCAGAGCCCGCCAAAGACTCCGAGGTCCCAGAAGTGCAGAGAGTCCTCGAGACCCAGAGATGAACGGCCGAAGAAAATCCATCATTTTGCTTTTGATGATCTCATCGAATTTCATACTGTTATGGGCGGTGTTCATTCTGTGCTCCATACTGCATCGGGCCTGCACTTTCAATTGTATACCTGTACGCATTCCTTTCTATGTTTGGGAAGTGGGATTGATGCTCCAGCTCCTGAGATGCTGCACGAATACTTGTATTTATGCTGTGACCCAGACTAAGTTCAGAGATCAGCTGAAGAATGCGGTGAAATATGCCTTCGCTCTAATTGTTAAATGTATTAAATGATGAGAAAAACTGAATAATTTCAAGCAGTAAAACTCAATTTTGTCGCATGACGCGCTCTTCACATTCTTCCAATGGTCTGTGATACGAACAATAGTGTCGCTTTTACGCTCTCTCTCTCTCTGTCTCTCTCATTCTCTCTACGTCAGTCTTTCTCGTTCACTCGCTCCTGCCCTTGCTCTCTCTCGGTCACTCACTCTCTGACTCCTTCCCGAATGAAATGCATTCTGTTCTTTTTTGCGCCAGTAATTAAACTAGCAATACTGCCTATTGAACATAAGAACATAAGAAGATAATAAATTGGAGAAGGAGTAAGTCATCTGGCACTTCGAGCCTGCTCCACCTTTCAATAACATCATGGCTGATCTGATCTTGGCATCGACTCCACTTCCTTGCTCTCTCCACATAACACTTTACTCCCTTATCCTTCAAAAATCTATTTATTTCCACCTTAAATTTATTTAATAACCCAGCCTCCAGAGCTCTCTGGGGCAAAGAGGATCTGTGACTGGAAGATTCACGACCTCCTGACAGAAAAAAAATCCTAATTTCCATTTTAAATGGGCGACACCGCATCCTGAGACCATGCCCCCGAGTTGTTGATACTCCCATGAGAGGAAACATACTCTCAGCTTCTACCCTGTCGAGCCCCCTCAGAATCTTATACGTTTCAATAAGATTACCTCTCATTCTTCTAAACTCCAGAGAGTATATGCCCACCTGCTGAACCTCTCTTCATCTGACAACCCCTCAAATTTTATACACCATCCCCTTGCAATAAAGTCCATCATTCCATTTGCTTTTCTATTTACTTGCAAGGACTCACAGATTTCTCAGTATCAGAGCAGTCTGTAATCTATTCTCCATTTAAATCACAATTTGCTTTTCTAATTTTTCATACCAATTGGAGAACGTCACATTTTCCCACAGTATACACCATCTGCCAAGTATTTTCCCACTCACATTTCTATATTCCATTGCAGATTATTTGCGTCTTCCTTGCAACTTCCTTTCCCACCTATCTTTGTATCACCAGAAAATTTGCAACATTAATCGCGATCCCTTCATCCAAGTCAATAATATCGATTGGAAATAGTTCTTGAACCCAGGGCCGGTCCGTGCTGCACCCCACTAGTCACTGTTGCCAACCTGAAAATTACACATTTACGTAAATATCTGTCTTCTTTTAATTAGCCAATCTGCTATCCAAGCTAATAGATTACCCGCAACCCCACGAATTCAAATCTTGGCACCTTATTGAATGCCTTCTTGAAATCTGAATACAGGTAATCTATAGCTCTCCTTGATCCACCCTGCTCGTCACATCCTCAAAGAACTCCAGCAACTTTGTCAAACATGGTTTTCCTTTCATAAAACCAAGCTGACTCTGCTTGACTGCATTATGATTTTCTAAATGACCTGCTACGACTCCTTAATAAATGACTTCAGCATTTTCCCAACAACAGATATTTGTTTAACTGGTGTATAATTTTCTTGCTTTCTCTATCCCTCTTTTCTTAAATAGAGGCGTTACATTTGCAGTTTTCCAATTTGCCTTGACCTCTCTAGAATCCAGAGAATTTTGGTATATTACAATCAATGCATCAACTATTACTCTCGCCACTTATTTTAAGATCCAACGATGCAGGCCAGTGAACTTATCTCCATTTAGACCCATTCGTTTAGCGAGTACATTTTCTCTATTCATCGAGATTTTTTAATCCCCTTCCCACAATATCTCTTTGATTATTAATTTTTGGGATATGCTTAATGTCTTATAACATGAAGACTGATACAAAATAATTGCTCATATTCTCTGCCATTTCCCTATTTCATATTATTAATTCCCCAGACTCATTCTCTGCATGACCAACGTGTACTTTCGCTACTCTCTTCCTATTTATATACCGTAGAAACTGTTGCTCTGGCAGGTTTTAACATATTAATGTTTGAAATGACGAGTGGAATTCGGAATGGTAAATCTAATCTCTCAAGCTGAAGGATTTGAGATTTAAGCTTGTGATGGGAGCTCAGACCATGTGCTGTTTCCATTTATCATTCCACGACGGAATGTTTAACAGAACGATTGGTTAAGATGTGGAATTCACTGCCAGATAGGGTGGTGGATACAGATTCAATAGTGGCCTTAAAAAGGGAATTGCATAATTACTCGAAGTAGATAAATTTGCAGGTTTATGTGGAAAGCTCTGGGGAGTGTGACAAACTGATTTGCTCTCTGAACTATCCAGCACAAACTTCTGTGCTGTCCTATTCCACGATTTATTATAGTCCGTATATTATCCGACACACGGTCACACACGGGCTCTCCAGTAGCATAATCGAGTGAATGATAACCTTTTATAAAGCATTATTACAAATTAAAATGTACTTACAGTTCGAAGCAGATCAAACAGGTACATGCCACGTGTCAGATCCACACGATCCATCCTACTCCCACCCTTCATCATCTAAACCCATCGACAAGTCTTTCCACTTTTTTCGTCATATACTAATCTTCCACATAAAAGCTATTTGAATCAAGCACGACGTGTGGGATCCTAATTCACTTTTTAACTCTTCACTTGCTACATAAGAATCATCACACATCGAAGGGGAAATGGCACAACTCAGACTGGAAACTAGATCTCTGGTTTGGTCAAACAAATAATCCCCAATCTCAACTGGGCATGGACGCATATCCTTTGGTCATGCTATTTGTAGGATATAAAATAGTTTGGTGCGGGATGGGAACCTGACCGGAGATTCTTAAGGAGAGTAGCAACGTTAGAAATGGAAGGAAATAAATTAGCAAGTGAGTTTGCACAGCAGAGTAAACAAAGGCTGGAGAATAGATAACAAATATTTGGAAGTGTTTAACAATATATACTTCAATGCATGGAGTCTGGTGAATAATGCAAATGAGCACAGGGCAGTGATAGACAGGTGGAAATATAATTGTATATTATAATATCATTGTTATTACTGAATCCTGGCTGAAAGAAAGCAAGGAATGACAGGGCGACGTTAATGGTAACAAGGTTTACAGATTAGATAGAGAGGTGGCTAAAAAAGAAGGGGTCATAATCCTGGTTAATTATGAATTCCAGATTTGAGGAGGGCATATATGTTAGAAGGATCATTAAATAAGGTTGCATATAGTGAGCTGAAGAATAAATAATGGACAATCACATTGCTGGGAGTGTACAGTAGACCCCCAACTATTCACAGGAAGATGAGGGGGAAATACTTAGGCAATTTTGAGAAGTTAAAAACAATAGGTGAGTAATAGCAAGGTTTTTTTTAGGTATGCTAATATTAACTTGGACAGAATAAGAGTAAAAGGTATAGAGGGTGTCTAATTCTTAAAGTGGACTCAGGAGAACTTTTTAACCAGTTAGTATCAAACTCGATAAACTAACCTGCAGTGGTAAAACTCGGTTTAGGGAACGAAACTGGGCTGGTAGAAGGGCTATCAGTGGGAGAGCATTGTGTTGTAGTGATCATAATTCAGTTAGATTTAGAATAGTTAACGGACAGAAAAAAGTTAGACCAGGAGTAAAAGTTCTCAACTGTGGAAAGGCCAATTTTACTGAGCTGAGACATGATTTAGCAAAAGTCTACTGGAAACAGCTGCTTGAATGTAAATTAGTGTCAGAGTGTTGTAAATAAAATGAAGCTCAGTATCTTAATCAAAATGTCAGATCAGCAGCTTAAACAAAATGGTGGCCAATATCTTAAACACAATGAGTTTCAGTATCTTCAACAAAATGACGGATCAGTATCATAAGCACAATGAGACTTAAT
Organism: Pristiophorus japonicus; assembly: GCF_044704955.1. Taxonomy (NCBI): domain Eukaryota; kingdom Metazoa; phylum Chordata; class Chondrichthyes; family Pristiophoridae; genus Pristiophorus; species Pristiophorus japonicus. Next base: position 3,589,534 of record NW_027254520.1, read on the forward strand.
GTATTAAATAAAATTATGGATCTGTATTTTAAACAAAATGAGTCTCAATCTCTTAAACAAAAAAAGTTTCAATATCTTAAACAAAATGAGTTTCAGTATCTTAAAAAAATGGTGGCCTGCATTTAAAAAAGCATGGAATGTTGGTCTTTACTGCAAGGGAGGTGGATTATAAAAGTAGGAAAGTCCTGCTACAACTGAACAGGGCGTTGGTGAGACTAAACCTGGAGTACTGCGTACAGTTTTGGTCTCCTTATATAAGGAGAGATATATTTGAATTGGACGCAGTTCAGAGGAAGTTAACGAGGATGATTCCTGAGATGAAGGTGTTGTCTTATGAAGATATATTGATCAGAATGGGCCTATACTCATTGAAGTATGAAAGAATGAGAGGTGGTGTTATGGAAACGTATAAGATTCTGAGGCGTTTTGACAGGGTAGAATCAGAGCGAATATCTTCCCTCGTGATAGACGAATGAATAAGATCAGAACATCTGGAGTCAGGGGACAAGTAGCAGAATGGAATACTAGCTGGCTTCAAGCATCAGAAATTGAATCTTGGCTTATGGAAAAATGGATAAATAATGAAATGCGGATCATGTCTCGTTTCTACTGTTGGAAAGCTTTTCTTTTGATCCATCCAGTGTCAATGTTAATTCTTAAAAAAACATGTGTGACAGCGTCTTTCAGTGTGGCTGTGGCTCCTCCTTCTTTGTCAAGTGACACTGGTTAGATTAAGTCATTGGTCTGAATTAAATGGAGGTTAATTAATCTGTAAAAACTAAAATGTTATTATGGCCGCGCTGAAAGTCTGGTTGGGTGAAACTTTGTGAACGAATTTAGCTCTGGGCATGAGGCAATCACATCAACAATTGGGATTTTAAAAATTTCTGGCCAATTTCAATAGGTGACGACGGGGGAGTGGGGAGAGGAATGATGGTATTGTGTGTTGAGTTGCCTTAATTAATATTTGTAGTAATGATACTCATGATGTCTAATGTTTTACTTGCTGAATTGAATTGGTCAGGTTCTTTGCAAAGTTAAAAGCATAGAGTATAGAGATTTCGTACAAGTAAAAGTTTTTTTTAAACTTGAAATGCTGCGAGACGTGTGGCTGAAGCTTACTCTGATTGGTGATGTCTGCACTTGGCAGCATTTGAAATGCAAAAAAAAGGAAGTTAACTTTTTCACAAGCAGCTGTGAACTCTGTTTTAATTCAGTACGAAACACCTTTTGAATTGCTGAATGAAATTTTAGAGATATTGGACGTTATTAAATGAAAGTATCTTAATTTTAAGTAAATATTTTCTCGACGAGGCAGAAGGATTTTTATGATTTGACAAATTAACCACTTGGGCTCGTAAGCAGTGTCACAATTGATTCACTGCTTCTTTTATTTGAATAGGTGACCATCGGGAAGAAGGGGTGGAACTTCTGATGTTCACCTATTATTCCTGTGTGGAAAGCTGACAACCAATTTGGAAGCTATACGAAAAGATGGTGACGATTATTACTTACATAACAGAAAAGCGCATTCTCAAAGCTAACCAATTAGGAGGCAATCAGGAAATCAGACGAAATAGCGTGGATGGGGCAGAGACACAGGGGTCCCATGGGGTTTGTACCAATCAGTAATGGTTGCCGCCACGATCCTGGTAGTTATTGTAATTGTGCTTTCCCCAGTTTGTAAAACGGAACAATTGAAGGATTTAGTGATAAAAGCTGTCCATAAGGAGAAAAAAGCAAGGCAGTCTGTAGAATGACCGTAGGGCTCCAGTGATGTAGAGGTCAGGGAAGGCATGCAGTTCAAAGGGGTTAGTGAATTGTGACTGAGGGAGTTCGGGAGAGCACAACACAGTAACGGATTACACTGGCCCCGAGTAAACCTCGGGAGTGGGAGGTGGGAGGCCAGGTAATAAGGACATAAAAACATAAGAAATAGAAGCAGGTGTAGGCCATACGACTCCTCGAGCCTGCTTCGCCATTTTATACGATCGTGGCTGATCCAATCGTGGACTCAGGTCCACTTCTCTGGCCGCTCCCCATAACCCCTTATTGCCTTATCGGTTAAGAAAATGTCTATCTCTGTCTAAAATTAACTCAATATATCAGGTTCGACAGCTCTCTGAGTCAGCGAATTATGCAGATTTGCAACCCTCTGAGAAAATAAATTTCTCTTCATCTCAGTTTAAAATGGTCAACCCCTTATTATAACTTTATGCCCCCTAGTTCTAGTCTCCCCCAACAGTGGAAACATTCTCTCTGCATACACCTTGTCAAGCACGCTCATAATTTTATACGTGTCGATAAGATCACCTCTCAATCTTCTGAAACCTAATGAGTAGAGGCCCAATCTACTCAACCTTTCCTCATAGGATTCCCCTCATCTTCGGAATCAACCTAGTGTACCTTCGCTGAACTGCCTCCAAAGCAAGTATATCCTTTGGTAAATATGGAAACCAAAACTGCACGCAGTTTTACAGGTGTGGCCTCACCAATACCCTGTATAACTGCAGCAAGACTTCCCTGCTTTTATACCCCATCCCCTTTGCAATAAAGAACAAGATTCCATTGGCCTTCCTAATCACTTGCTTTACCTACGTACTAATATCTTGTGTTTCATGCACAAATTTCCCCAAGCCCCACTGTACTGCAGCACTTTGCAATCTTTCTTCATTTAAATAATAACTTGCTCTTTGATTTTTTTCTGCCAAAGTGCATGACTTCACAATTTCCAATATTATACTCCATCTGTCAAATGTTTGTCCACTCACATCGCCTGTTTATGTCCTTTAGCAGATTTTGTGTTTCCTCCTCACACATTGCTTTTTTTCCCATGGAGCAAAACTACGCAAGGTGGGAGTATTTGAAGCCCAGTACAAGAGACGGAATAATATCCTTGATGAAGCTAGTCGCACAGTATAAGCAGGCCGGTAACAAATGAGAATGAAACCCGATGAAGCTTTTTCAGCGAACCAGCAGGTCACTGAGATTACACGAAATGATTATGAACTTGGTGAACCGGATTCGTCGTTTCCAGTTGGATGAGGATGAATGGGTGCCCGATGTAATAGCCCCACCTAATCAGGCACAGTATGCTCCAAATGGAAGTGGATAGGACACCGAAGCTGTCAGAATTTTCCCGGCTCCAGATTCAGAAACACGTCCTGTCCAAAAGCAAGACCCACAATGCCAACAAATTACATATCATCGTAAATAAATATCGTGAATGGGAGAAGTAGGGGCGTCCGAGGGTATAGGACCAGGCTACATTTCCAATGGCGTGGTAACTGTACCAGTGTAGCCATCCATCATATCAAAGGAATGTGTAATGAGGCAAGATTAATAAATTACTTCTTGGTGTAAGATCCATGGAAATGAGTGACCATAACATAGTTGAATTTACAATTCAGTTGGAGACTGCGAAATTTTGTTCTCAAAACAATATCCTGAGCTTAAATAAAGGAGACTACAAAGTTATGAGGGCAGAGTTGGCTAATGTGGACTTGGAAAATAGATTAAAGTATGGGACAGTTGATTAGCAGTGGCAGAAATTTAAGCAGATGTTTCCTAACTCGCAACACACATATATCCCAATGAGAAACAAAGACTGCAAGAGAAGGGATAACCATCCGTGGCTAAATAAGGAAATAAAGGATGGTATCAAATTGAAAACAAGACCATTGGGAAGACAGCGGTAGGGACATTTTTAAAAGCCGGCAAAGAACGATTAAAAAAATGCAAAAGAGAGGGAAGATGGATTTGAATGCAAACTAACGTGAAACATAAAAAAGACAGTAAATGATTCGACAGGTGCATAAAAAGGAAACGAGTGCCTAAAGTAAATGTTGATCCACTAGCCGATGAGACTGCAGAACGGGTATATAGCAGAGAAGTTGAACACATATTTTGCATCAATCTTAGCGTTAGGAGACTGTAAAAACATCCCAATAGTGGATAATCAAGGGGCTATGAGTAGGGAGGAACTTAATACAATCAGTATCACTAAAGAAGTAGCACCTGTCAAAATAATGGGATTTAAGGCGGATAATTACTCAGGACCTGATTGCTTACAACCTAGGGTCTGAAAAAAGTGGCTGTGGAGATAGTGGATGCAATGGATGTCATCTACCAATATTCCCTGAATTCTGGGGCTGTCCCAGAAAATTAGAAAATTGCAAATATAACGCGCCTCTTAAAAAAAAATGAGGCAGACGAAAACGACGAAACAATAGACTAGTTAGCCTAACATCTGCATTTGGGAAAATGCTGCAGTCCATTATTAAGGATGCAGTAGCGGGACATTTGGAAAAGCATAATTCAATCAAGCAGATTCAGCATGGTTTTATGAAAGGGAAGGGAAATCAAATTTGACAAATTTTAGGACGGTCTTTGAGGATGTAATGAGCAGGGTGGGTAAGGAGGAACCAGTGGTTGTGCTGTATTTAGATTTCCAGAAGGAATTCGACAAGCTGCCATATAAAAGGTTATGGCACAAGGTAGAAGTTCACGAGTTGGGGGTAATATATCAGCAAGGATAGAGAATTTGCTAACTAACAGAAAACAGAGAGTAGGGATAATTAGGTAATTTTCAGGTTGGCAAACAGTAACGAGTGGATTGCTGTAGGGGTCGATACTGGGACTCAGCTCTTTGCAATCTATATTAATGAATTAGATGAAGGAAGTGACTGTAATGTTGCCGTTTGCTCATGATACAAAGATGGGTGGGAGTGCAAATTGTGAGGAGGACACAACACATCTTCAAAAGGTATGTAAACAGGCTAAGTGTGGGCAAAAATTTGGCAGACGGAATATAACGTGGGAAAATGTGAGGTTATCCACTTTGGCAGAAAATATAGAAAACCAAATTATAGCTTAAATAGAGAAATATTGCAAAATCCTGCAGTAGAAAGGGACCTGAGGCTCCTTATGCATGAAACACAAAAGGAGGGTATGTAAGTACAGCAATTAATCTGGAAGGCAGATGAAATGTTGCAATTTATTTCAAGGTCGGGTAGAGTATGAAAGCAGAAACGTCCTGTTTCAACCTTACAATGTATTGGTGAGACCACACCTGGAGTACTGCGTACAGTTTTGGTCTCCATATTTAATGAATGATATAATACATTGGAGATGGTTCAGAAAAGGGTCACGAAGTTTGTTCTGGAGATGAGGGAGTTGACTTATGAGGGAAGGTTGAGTAGGTTGGGCTTATACTCATTGGACTTAATTAGAATGAGAGGTGGTCTTATCGAAACATATAAGATAATGAAAGGAACGAGACAAGATGGATGCCGAGAGGATATTTCGACTCATAGGGAAAACTAAAACAAGGGGACATAGACTCAGAATAAGGAGCCGCTTATTTAAAACTGAGACGAGGAGGAATTTCTTCTCTCAGATGCTTGAAAATCTATGGAATTCTGTGCCCCCGAGATCTGTGGAGGGTGGATAATTGAATAAATTCAAGTCGGAGATAGACAGATTTTTGAGCAATGAGAGAATAAAGGAGTATGTGTAGCTGGCAGTGAAGTGGAGCTGATCCCATGACCGGATCCGCCACGATCTCATTAAATGGAGAAGCATACTCGAGAGGATAGGTGACCGACACTTGCCCCTATTTCTAGTGTTCCTTTGTTCCTACTCCTCTCACCATTACCTCTGCTGTCCCCGAAGCAGCTAGCCTCGCCCCCAACCCCCTATTTATCAATTACTTGCTGCCCTTCGTGACATAATCTGCAAACACAATGGTAGATTCCATCTGTAAGCTTGTGTCACTAAACAAGCTTGTTGTCGTGATGAAACAGGAGAATTGGCTCTAGCATGTGAAAATTAGTTGTGCAATGATCTTGGAATGATCTGCAGAAACAGGAGATTAACGTCCAAAATAAGGGAATTATCTCCAGAAGAATTGTACTTAAGAAATGCAGAAATAGGGGAGTTAGCTCCAGAAACAGTGGAATTCGGAACTGCAGAAACAATGGAATTACGAACTGCAGAAACAGGTGAATTAGCGGTAGAAAAAGAGGTATTTGAAGCTGCAGAAACGGTGGAATTACGAGCTCGAGGACGAGGAAAAATGGGTCCCGAACAATCCATCTCGCTCCAGAATTTGGAAATCGAGATATCCAGAAAAGGTGGAATTATCCCCAAATAAAGGGGAACTAGGAGCTCCAAAAACAGGGGAATTGGGAGCTCAAGGAACAGGAGAATTAGGAGCTACATGAAAAAAGTGGAATTAGCTCCAAAAACAGGTTGCTTATCTGCATAAAAAGTGGATTTCTCCATAAACACTGTAAGCTCCATAAACACTCCAAAACAAGGGAATTATTACCTCCAGAAACATGGGAATTGGCAGCTCCAGTAAAAGGTGAATTACCTCCAGAAACACTTGAATTCGCAGCAGGAACGCAGGCCTAAGATCTCTTTAAATTTGTGGAATTAGCTCCAGAAACAGGGGGATTTACACCAGAAACAGTGGATATAGCTCCAGATACTGGATTAGATCCAGAAACTGTAGAAGGAGGAGCGCTAGCGACAGGGTAATTGGGAGCTGCAAAAAAAGTCGAATTCGGAAATCCAGAAAAGGAGGAATTAGGGGCCCCTGAAACAGCGAAATAAGGTCCAGAAATAGGGGAATTGGGATCTTCAGGAACAGGGGAATAAGGAGCTCAGAGTGTGGCGAAGTCGATGTGTAAACAGAGGAAATAGAAACTGCAGAACCAATGGAGCTAGGAGCTCGAGGAAAAGGAAAATTCTCTCCCGAATATGTGAATATGTGCCAGAAACGGGAATTAAGTCCACAAACAGTGGAATTAGCTCCAGAAACAGGAGGTTCAACTCCAGAAACAGAAATATATCGGAAAATTGGAATTCGCTCAAGAAACATGAGATTTAACTCCAGAAACCCAAAATACCAGAATTAGCTATAGGAACAGGAGATTTAACTCCAGAAGCATGAGAATTCGATCCATGAACAGGTGAATTCGCTCCAGAAACAGGAGAAATAGATCATAAACAGGGGAACTAGGAGCTCCAGGAATTAAGTAATTAGCAGCTCCGTGGACAGGGGAGCAATTAACTGTATAAACGGGGGACTTAGGTCAAGAATAAGGCAATTCGCTTCAGCAAAAGCACATTAGGAGAACCAGAAACAGGGGAATTAGCTCCATAAGCAGGATATTTACTCCGGAAACTGTGTATTCAGCTTAAGAAGCACAGAAATCTGCTCCAGAATTGGGAGAATTGGTATCTCCAGACCAAGGGAAATGGATCTCCAGAAGCAGATGAATGAGATGTAGAAACAGAGGAATTAGGAGCTTCAGAATGTGTATGTAGGAGCTCCAGCAACTGGAGAATTGGGAAATCCAGAAACTGAGGTATAAGATACAAAAATAGAGTACTTACCTCCATAGAATTAGGAATTAGATCCTAAAACAGGTGAATGGGTGCTCCAAAAAATAGTGGAATTAAGAGCTCGAGAAATAGAGAAATTAACACCAGAAACAGTGGAATTGTGATCTCCAGAAACGGGAGAATTGTGAGATCAGAAACAGATCAATTATCTGTAGATACAGGAAGTGGAACCGCATAAACATTGGAATTAGGAGCTCCAGGAATAGGGGGATTATTCCCAGACAAGGGCTTTTGTTCCAGCAAAAAGTTTATTCTGAGTCCTGAAACAGTAGAAATGTTCTAGAAACAGGGGAACTAATTCCAGAAATAGAGGAAATTGTTCTAGAATAGAGGAATTACGAAGACCAGGAACTAAGCTTCAGGAGCTCCAGAAACAGGGGAAATAGGTCCAGAAAAAGGGAAATAACTCCAGAAGGAAATACATTAGGTAAACCATAAACAGGATAATTAGGAGCTTCAGAAACACGAGAATTAGCGCAATGAACGGGTGATTTAGGTCCAGAACAAGGGAATGAATTCCAGAAACAAGGGAAATTAGCACATGCATAAACAGGGGATTAGCTCCAGAAATAGTGGAATAGGGATCTCCAGAGGCAATGGTATTAGGAACTCCAGAAACAACTGAATTAACAGAAGAAACAGGGGAATTTGAAGCTGCAGAGACTGTGGAATTAGATGCTCCAGGAACAAGCAAAAAGGCTCCCGAACAAAAGATTTCGCCACAGAATTTTGGAATTGGAAGATCCATAAGCGGTGGAATTTACACCAAAAAAGGGAATTAGGAGTTCCAGAAAGAGGGGAATTAGTACATAGAAAATCATAGACAATAGATGCCGGACTAAGCCATTCGGCTCTTCGAGCCTGCACCGCCATTCAATGAGTTCATGGCCGAACAAGCAACGTCGATACACCATTCCTGCTTTCTCGCCATACCCCTTGATCCCCCTAGTAGTAAGGATTACATCTAACTAATTTTTGAATATATTTAGTGAATTGGCCTCAACAACTTTATGTGGTAGAGAATTCCACAGGTTTACCACACTCTGGGTGAAGAGGTTTCTCCTCATCTCGGTCCTAAATGGCTTACCCTTTATCCTTAGACTGCGACCCCTGGTTCTGGACTTCCCCAACATTGGGAACATTCTTCCTGCATCTAACCTGTCTAAACCCATCAGAATTTTAAACGTTTCTATGAGATCCCCTCTCATTCTTCTCAATTCCAGTGAATACAAGCCCAGTTGATCCAGTCTTTCTTGATATGTCATTCCCGCCTTCCCGTGGATCAGTCTGGTGAACCTTCGCTGCACTCCCTCAATAGGAAGAACGTCCTTCCTCAAGTTAGGAGAACAAATCTGTACAGAATACTCCAGGTATGGCCTCACCAACGCCCTGCACAAGTGTAGTAACACCTCCCTGCACCTGGACTCAAATCCACTCGCTATGAAGGCCAACATGCCATTTGCTTTCTTAACTGCTTACTGTACCTGCATGACAACCTTCAATGACTGATGTACCATGACACCCAGGTCTCGTTGCACCTCCCCATTTCCTAATCTGTCACCATTCAGATAATAGTCTGTCTCTCTGTTTTTACAACCAAAGTGGATAACCTCATCATTATCTACGTTATACTTCATCTGCCATGCATTTGCCCACTCACCTAACCTATCCAATTCACTCTGCAGCCTCATAGCATCCTCTTCGCAGCTCACACTGCCACCCAACTTAGTGGCATCCGCAAGTTTGGAGAGACTGCATTTAATCCATTCGCCCAAATCATTCCTGTACAATGTAAAGAGCTGGGGTCCCAGCACAGAAACTAGCGGTATCCCACTAGTCACTGCCTGCCATTCTGAAAAGTACCCATTTATTCCTACTCTTTGCTTCCTGTCTGCAAACCAGTTCTCAATCCACGTCAGCACACTATCCCCAATACCATGTGCTTTAAATTTGAACATTAATCTCTTGTGTGGCGCCTTCGGAAAGTTCAAATACTCCACATCAACTGGTTATCCCTTGTCCACTCTGCAGGAAACATTCTCACAAAATTCCAAAAGTTTTGTCAAGCATGATTTCCCTTCAACAAATCCATGCTGGCTTGGAGCGATCATGTCACCTCTTTCCAAATGCGCTACGAAGACATCCTTAATAATTGATTCCATCATTTTGCCCACTACCGATATCAGGCTGACCGGTCGATAATTCACTGTTTTGTCTCTCCATCCTTTTTTAAAAAGAGGGGTATATTTGCTACCCTCCACTCCATAAGAACTTATCCAGAGTCTATGGAATGTTGGGAAATGACTGTCAATGCATCCGCTATTTCCAAGTCCCTCTCCTTAAGTACGCTGGGATGCAGACCATCAGGCCAGGGGGATTTATTGGCCTTCAATCCCATCAATTTCCCCAACACAATTTCCCGACTAATAATGATTTCCCTCAGTTCCTCCTTCTTACTCGACCCTCTGACCCCTTTTATATCCGGAATGTTGTTTGTGTCCTCCTTAGTGAATACCGAACCAAAGTACTTGTTCATTTGGTCTGCCATTTCTTTGCTCCCAGTTATGACTTCCCCTGCTTCTGACTGCAGGGGACCTACGTTTGACTTTACTAACCTTATTCTCTTTATATATCTATAGAAGCTTTTACAGCCAATTCAATGTTCCCTGCAAGCTTCCTCTCGTACTCTATTTCCCCTGCTCTAATCAAACCCTTTGTCCTCCTCTGCTGAATTCTAAATTTCTCCCATTCCCCGGGTTCGCTGCTATTTCTGGCCAATTGGTATGCTACTTCCTTGGCTTTAATCCTAAATCCTGATTTCCCTTGATAGCCACGGTTGAGCCAACTTCAATTTTTTGTTTTACGCCAGACAGGGATGTACAATTGTTGTAATTCATCCATGCGGTCTCTAAACGACTGCCATTGCCTCTCCATTATCAACCCCTTTAAGTATCATTCGCCAATCTATCCTAGCCAATTCACGCCTCATACCTTCCAAGTTACCCTTCTTTAAGTTTTGGACCATGGTCTCTGAACTAACTGTTTCGTTCTGCATCCTAATGTAGAATTCCACCATATTACGGTCATTCTTCCCCAAAGGTCCTCGCACAACGAGATTGCTATTTAATCCACTCTCATTACACAACGTCCAGCCTAAGATGGCCTCCCCCCGAGGTGGGTCTTCGACATACTGATCTAGAAAACCTTCCGTTATGCACTCCAGGATATCCTCCTCCACCGTATTGTTTCCAATTTGGTTAGCACAATATATATGCATATTAAAGTCACCCATGATAACTGCTGCACCTTTATTGCATGCACCCCTAATTTCGTCTTTGACGCCCTCCCCAACATCACTACTACTGTTTGGAGGTCTGTACACAGTTCCTACTAGCGTTTTCTGCCCACTGGTATTCCGTAGCTCCACCCATCCTGATTCCACATCTTCCAAGCTAAGGTATTTCCTTACATTTGCATTAATTCCCTCTTTAACGTGCAACGCCGCCCTGCCTCCTTTTTCTTTCTGTCAATCCTTCCTAAATGTTGAATATCTTTGGATGTTGACTTCCCAGTCTTGTTCACGCTTGAGCCATGTCTCCGTGATGCCAACCACATCGTATCCATTAACTGCTATCTGCAGTTAATTCGTCAACCTTATTCCGAATACTCCTCGCATTGAGGTTCAGAGCCTTCAGCCTTGCCTTTTCAACATACTTAGACCCTTTAGAATTTTGCTGCAATGTGGCCCTTTTTGTTTTTTGCCTTGTGTTTCTCTGCCCTCCACTTTTATTAATCTCCTTTCTGTCTTTTGCTTCTGTCTCCATTTTGTTTCCCACTGTCTCCCTGCATTGATTCCCTTCCCCCTGCCATATTAGTTTAAATCCTCCCCAACAGCACTAGCAAACACTCCTCCGAGGACATTTGTTTTTGTCCTGCCTAGTTGCAGACCGTCCAGTTAGTACTGGTCCCACCTCCCCCAGAACCGGTTCCAATGACCCAGGAATTTGAATCCCTCCCTGCTGCACCACTGCTCGAGCCACGTATTCATCTGCGCTATCCTTCGATTCCTACTCTGACGAGCACGTGGCAATGGTAGCATTTCCGAGATTACTACTTTTGACGTCCTCCTTTTTAATTTAGCTCCTAGCTCCTTAAATTCGTCTGGTAGGACCTAATCCCATTTTTTACCTATATCGTTGGTACCAATGTGCACCACAACTGGCTGTTCACCCTCCCTTTTCAGAATGTCCTGCACCCGCTCCAAGTCATCCTTGACCCTTGCACCAGGGAGGCAACGTACCATCCTTGAGTCTCGGTAGCGGCCGCAGAAACGCCTATCTATTCTCGTTACAGTTGAAGCCCCTATCACTATTGCTCTCCCACTCTTTTTCCTGCCCTCCTGTGCAGCAGAGCCAGCCGTGGTGCCATGAACTTGGCTGCTTTTGCTCCCCACTGATGAGTCATGCCCCTCATCAGCACTCAAAGCGGTGTATCTGTTTTGCAGGGGGATGACAGCAGGCGTTCCCTGCACTACCTTCCTTGCACTGCTCCTCCTGTTGGTCTTCCATTCCCTATCTGGCTGTGGACCCTTTACCTGCGCTAAGACCAACTCACTAAATTTGGTATTCATGTCATTCTCAGCATCGTGGATGCTCCAATGTGAATTCACCCTCAGCTCCAATTCCGCAACAGCTCCAGAAAAAGTGAAATTAGCTCCACAAATAGCTAATTGGATCTCTAGAAACATAGAAATTAAGAATTCAGAAACATGTGAATTACCTGTACAAACAGAGGAATTAGGAAGTGTATAATAATTGGAATTTGTACCTACAGGAAGCTGGGAATTAGATCCCGGACAAGCAAATTGCTTTCGAGAAACAGGGGTATTTGGAGTTCTAAATTAGAAGAAATGGCCCAGAATGAAGGGAGTTAACTCCAAAAACAGGCAAATTTGCGACAGAAACCACGGAATTGAATCTAGCATAGGAGAATAAGGAGCACCAGGAAAAGGGGAATTAGGAACTCCAGGAACAGGGGAATTAGGATCTCCAGGAACAGGGGAATTAGGATCTCCAGGATCAGGGGAATTAGGAACTCCAGGAACAGGGGAATTATGAACTCTGGGAACAGGGGAATTAGGAACTCCAGGAACAGGGGAATTGGGAACCCCAGTATCAGGGGAAATGGAACTCCAGAAACAGGGGAATTAGGGGCTCCAGGAACAGGGGATTGGGAACTCCAGGAACAGGGGAATTAGGAACTTCAGGAACAGGGGAATGAGGAACTCCAGGATAAGGGAAATTAGGAACTCCAGGAACAGCGGAATTAGGAGATCGGGAAACAAGGGAATTAGGAACTCCAGGAACAGGGGAATTAAGAACTCTAGGGACAGGAGAATAATGAACTCCAGAAACAAGGGAATTAGAATCTCCAGGAGCAGGTGAATAAGGAACTCCAAAAACAGGTGATTTCCTGGTGGAATTGGGAGCTCCAGGAACAGGGAAGATGGCTCCCAAACAAGGGATTTCGCTCCACAATTTGGGAATTTGGGAATTGTGCAAGCCAGAATCGGTGGAATTAACTCTAAAAGAGGGTAATTAGCAATTGCAGAGAGAGGGGAATTAGGATCTCAAGAAACAGGGGAATTTGGAGCGGCAGTAAAAAAAGATAATTAAGTCCACAAACAGTGGATTTGCTCCTGAAACACTGCATATAGGAGCTCCGGATTCAGGGAAATTATGAATTTCAGAAACAGGGAAATTGGCTCCAGAAACAGAGGAATTAGGTGCCCTAGAATTTGTGCAGAAACAGGTGTATTCGGAGTTCCAAAAACAGGGATAATAGCTCCATAAACAGGGGAATTGGCTATAGCATAGGACCATTATGTGCTCCTGAAACAGGGAGGTTAGGAGCACCAAAAACGAGGGGACCAGTACCATAAACAGGGAAATAAGACCAACTGAAATTGGGAAATTAGGATCTTCAGCAAAACGCGGAATTGGAGAGGTCACACAAAGTCGAATAAGGAGTTCCAAAATCAGGGGAATTATGAGCTCGAGAAACAATGAATTTGGAGCTCCAGAAACAGCGGGAATATGATCGCTTGAATCACGGGAATTAGGATCTCGAAAAACACAATAATTAGGGGGATCTCCGGATGAAGCGGAATTAGGAGAGGGCTCGATGAACAAGGTAATTCGCAGCACCAGAGATAGTGGAATTAGAAGCAACAGATAAAGAGCAATTAGGAGCGCATGAAACAGGGAGGTTACAAGCACCATAAGCGGGAGGAACAGCACCATAAACATGGAAATAAGAGCACCTGAAATGGGTGAATTAAGATCTGCAGAATTAGGATCAGTCACAAACAGTAGAACAAGGAGCTCCAGAATCAGGGTAATTAGGAGCTCCAGAAATTCGGAATTTGAGCTCCAGAAACTGCGGAATTATGATCTCTTGAAGCAGGGAATAGCTATTTCCAAAAGCAAGGGAATTAAGAGCTCCAGAAATAGGGATTAGGAGAGATCACCCGAAACAATGGATTCAGGAGAAGGCTCCTGAGCAAGGGAGTTAGGAGCTCCAGAAACAGGGGAATTGAAAACACCATAGAGGGGTACTAGCAGCTTTGTAAACGGGGAAATAAGAGAAACAGAAATAGATGAATTATGAGCTCATGAAACAATGGGATTAAGATTTCCAGAATAAGGAGTAATTAGGAGAAGGCACCAGAAACAGTGGAATTAGAAGTTCCAGAAATATTGGAATTAGGAGTTCCAGAATCAGTGGAAATAGGTGTTCCAGAAACAGTGAAATTTGGAGGTTCAGAAACAAAGTAATTAGCTGCAACAGAAATAGTAGTAGGAGCACCAACAACACGGGAAATAGCTGCTCGAAAAAGAGAGATATTCGTAGATCCATAAACAGGGTAAATAAGAGCAACATAAAATGGCGAACTTGCGGCTCCATAAACAGAGAACTAAGACCACAAGAAACAGGAGGATTATGGGCTCCAAAAGAGCGAATTACGAGCACCATGAACAGGGGAATTAGGAGCTCCTGAAACAGGAGAATTGGAATCTCCAAAAAGAGAATAATTATGAGCTCCAGAAGCAGGGGACTCTGACCCCAGACCCCAATCTCTCACCCCTCTTTCAACCTTGACCGCAATTTCTGACCCCTGAGCCAAATCTTTGACCCTTAACCCCAGTCACTGACTCCACTCACTCACCCATAGTCCCACTTTCTGTCACCTGACTCCACTCTTTGAAATCTGTTACTATTCTGTGAACCCTGACATAATTCTCTGACCCGTGACGCCACTATCTGACGACAATCTATGACCCCTGAACCCTCTCTCTGAACTCAATACCTACTCTCTGATCTCTAACCCCACTCTCTGACACCACTCTGTTCCCTGACCGCAATTTCTGACCCCACTTTCTGATTTCTGACCCCACGCTTTTAAGCCTGATGCCACTTCCTGGCACCACATTCTCACTCCATTATCTGACCTCTGAACGTAATCCCTGTCCCCTGACCCCACTCACTGACAACACTCACTGACCCAACTCACTGACCCCACGCAGTGAATCCTGATTCCATTCACTGACTCCTGACCTAACTCAATGATCACATCACTCTGCACAATATTGAAAACATCACTCTCCACATCACTCTGCACAACGTTGATAACATCACTCTGCACATCACTGACACCTGACCCCATTCACTAACTCCACACACTGACCCCTGACCACACTCACTGACATCTATCCCCAGTCTCTGATACATGATCTACGTACTTTCATCATTTATTGAACTCACTCCCTGACTCCGGATTGATTATACACATTTAACCCTGACCCCAGATCTCAAGAATCGGTGGATTTATGAGGGAGCTCCAGAAACCGGAGAATTACGAGGTCCAGAAACGGGGGAATAGGTATCCTCAAAATGATGGGAATTAGGACCTCTGGAAGCAGAAGATATCACCAGAAATAGTACAGTTAGGATAAAGCTCCAGAGGCAGGGGTATTAGGAGGTCTGGAAGAAGGGAATTGGAGTTCCTGAAGCAGAGTAATTGGAGCTCCAGAAACAGGGGAAATGCAACCACAATAGAAGATGGAACAAAGAGCTCCAGATACGGGTAATAAGAGCAGCAGAATTAGGAGGCATTGGAAGAATAGAATTAGGATCCTTAAAATAAGCAGGAATTAGGAGAGGGCACCCGAATGAGTGGAATTCCGGGCTCCAGAAAGAGGGGAGTTAGGTGCTCCACAAACGGGGAAATTGAAAATGCCATAGAGGGGACAACTCGCAGCTCCATAAATAGGGAAATGTTGCATCAGAATCAGCAGAATTAGGTGCTCCGGTAAGAGGTGAATTAGGAGCTCCAGAAACAATGGAATTAGGAACTGCAGAAACAAGGCAATTAGGTGCTCCAGATACTGTGGAATTAGGAGCGCCACAACCAGCAAAATAAGGAAGTACAGGGGATTTTACGAGTGGGCAACATCAACATGGCTCACTCAGTGACATCTGCCACACTCATGGACACCTGATTCCACTCACTGAACACTGACCTCACTCACTTATCCCATTCCATGAACCATGACCCGACTCACTGACTCATGCCCCACTCACTGAGCCCACAATCAATTCTTGGAATCTATTCTCTTACTGCACTTTGACCCCTGATCCCAGTCTCCTTTGTTTTTTTTTTCATTCACGCGATGTGGGCATCGCTGGCAAGTCCAGCATTTATTGCCGATCCCTCATTGCTCTTGAGATGATGAAAGTGAGCCACCTTGTTGAACCGCTGCAGTCGGTTTGGTGATCGCATTCCCACAGTGCTGTTAGGGAGGGAGTTTCATGGCTTTGTCCCAGTGACGATGAAGGAACAGCGACATTCTTCTAAATCAGGATGCTGGCTTGTGGGGAACGTGGAGGTGGTGATGCTCCCATGTGCTTGCTGCCCTTGTCCTTCGAGGTGGTAGAGGTCGAGGTTTTGTGATTTGCTGTAGAAGAAGCCTTGGCACGTTGCTGCATTGCATCTTGTAGGTAGTACACACTGCAGCCATGGTGCGCTGGTGGTGGAAGGGCTGTATGTTGCAGGTTTTGGATGGGCTGCCAATCATGCGGTCTGCTTTGTCCTGGATATTTCGTGTTGCTGGAGCTGCACTCATCGAGGCAAGTGGAGAGTATTCCATCACACTCCTGACTTGTGCCTTGTAGAAGGTGGAAAGGCTGTGGAGAGTGTGGATGTGAGATATTTGCCACAGGATACCCAAACTCTGACCGGCTCTTGTTGCCATAATAATTATGTAGCTGATCCAATTAAGTTTCTGGTTAATAGTGACCCGCAGGATAATGATAGTGCGAGATTCGATGATTGTACTGCCATTGAATGTTCAGGGGTGGTATTTAGCCTCTCACGTGTTGGCGACAGTCATTGCCTGGCACTTGTGTGGCGCGAATGTTATTTGCCACTTATTAAATAAAGCCTGAATGTCGTCCAGGTCTTGCAGTATGCGGACATGAACTGTTCCATTATCTGAAGGCTTGCAAGTGCAACTGAACACCTGCAGTCATCAACGAAAATTCCCACTTCTAACCTAATGTTGGAGGAAAGTTCATTGATGGATGAAGTGAAGATGGTGGGGCCGAGGACACAGCCCTGAGGAACTCCTGCAGCAAGGTCCTGGGGCTGAGATGATTGACCTCCAACAACCACAACCATCTTCTTTTGTGCTAGTTATGACTCCATCAAGTGGAGAGTTAGCCCCCTGATTCCTGTTGACTTCAGTTTTACTCGGGGTCCTTGAAGCCACACTCGGCCAAATGCGGCCTTGATATCAAGAGCGGTCACTATCACCTCACCTCTGGAATTCAGTTCTTTTCTCTGGAGCTGAGTGGTCCTGGTGGAACCCCAACTGTGCATCAGTGAGCAGGTTATTGGTGATTACGTGCTGCTTGACAGCACTGTTGACGAAACCTTCCATCACTTTGCTGTTGATTGAGAGTAGACTGATGGGCGGTAATTGGACGGATTTTGTTTGGCCTGCTTTTTATGGACTGGACATAAATGGCCAGCTTTCCACATTGTCAAAGAGATGCCAATGGTTTAGCTGCACTGCAACAGCCTGGCTCTAGGCACGGCTAGTTCTGGAGCA
This sequence comes from Pristiophorus japonicus, assembly GCF_044704955.1. Lineage (NCBI taxonomy): Eukaryota > Metazoa > Chordata > Chondrichthyes > Pristiophoridae > Pristiophorus > Pristiophorus japonicus. The sequence goes on from NW_027254520.1 coordinate 3,607,119, forward strand.
CAAGTCTTCAGCATATGTTATGGTGGTCCATAGCCTTTGCTATACCCAGTGTATTGAGCTGGTTGTTAATGTCAAGTGGAGTTAATCAAACTGGCTGAAGACAGGCTTTTGTGATGGATGGGACCTTCGAAGGAGGCCGAAATGCATCATCCACTCTGCACTTAAGGCTGATGCGTGTAAACACTTCAGCAATTTCTTTTGCAATCACGTGCTGGGCTCTGAATTCAATGATGATGGAGATATTCATGGAGTCTCCTCGTACCGTTAATTGTTTAATGGACCAGATTTGGCAATATTGCACAGCATTAATCTGATCTGTTAGTTGTGGAATTGCTTATCCTTGTCTATAGCATGCTGATTCCTGTTCCCACTGCCTGAGCCCTGTCAACGACCAAACTAATTTCCGGCACTCACTGAACCCAGACCCCATTCAATGACGCCTGACCCCACTAACTGTCCCTCGACACCACTAACTGACCGTTGACACCACTCACTGACCTCTGATCCCACTCGCTGACCCAGCTCTCTGACCAATGACTTCACTTTGAACTCTGGCTGCACTTTCTGAACCCTGACCCCACTCATTGACTCCACTCAGTGCCCCTGACAACACTCATTGTACCTCTTACTCCAATCACTGACAACACTCACTGATCCAACTCACTGAGCCCACTCACTGATCACACTCATTGAGCCCACTCACTGACCCCACTCACTGACACCACTCACTGACCACAGACACCACACACTGAATACAATCACTGACTCCACTCAGTGCCCCTGACCGCACTGACTGAACCCCTTACCCCACTCACTGACTGCAGAATCGTTTTACTGACTCATGACCCCACTCACTGACATCTGTCCCCGCTGCCTGACCACACTCAATTATCCCACTAAAAGACCCCACTCAGTGATCACTGACCCCAATTACTGACCGCTGACAGCAATCTCTGACGCCAGACACTAACCCCACGTCCTGACTTCTGACCGCACAGACTTACCCCTGCGTCCAGATCTCCAGAATTGGCAGAATTATGAATGACATCTATAGAAACATAGAAACATAGTAAATAGGTGCTGGAGTAGGCCATTCAGCCCTTCCAACCTGCACCGCCATTCAATGAGTTCATGGCTGAACATGCAACTTCAGTACGCACCTCCTGCTTTCTCGCCATACCCCTTGATCCCCCTAGTAGTAAGAACTTCATCTAACTCCCTTTTCAATATATTTAGTGAATTGGCCTCAACTACTTTCTGTGGTAAAGAATTCCACAGGTTCACCACTCTCTGGGTGAAGAAGCTTCTCCTCATCTCGGTCCTAAATGGCTTACCCCTTATCCTTAGACTGTGACCCCTGGTTCAGGACTTCCCCAACATTGGGAACATTCTTCCTGCATCTAACCTGTCTAAACCTGTCAGAATTTTAAACGGTTCTATGAGGTCCCCTCTCATTCTTCTGAACTTCAGAAACTGGGGAATTATGATCCACGAAAACAAGTTGAACAGAAGTTCCAGAAACAGGAATTAGAGAGGTCACCCATAATTGTATTTGGGACAGAGCTCCAAAAGCAGGGGAAATGGGAAATCTAGAAGCAGGGAAATTAGGAGCTCCTGAAACGAGTATTTGGAGAGAGCAACAGAAAGAGGGGCAATTAGGAGTCCGAATGCAGAGGAATTATGAGAGGACAACTTCAACGTGGGAATTGGCAGAAGGCTCGATGTACAGGACAATTAGGAAAGAGCTCCTAAATCTGGGATAGTATGTGTTGCTGCATAAGGGGAATTATGATACGGCACGATCGAAAGGCCAATAGGAAGCACGAGAAATAGCGGAGTTAGGAGGGTAATTAGGAGCTGCTGCAACAGGGGGATTACGAGCACCATACATGGAGGGACCAAGAGCACCATAACTAGGGAAATAAGAGACAGAACAATTACGAGCTCCTGAAATTGTAAAATTCCGATTTTCAACAAAAGGCGGAATAAGGATAGGGCTCAAACAGTGGAATAAGGAGCTCGAGAATCAGGGAAATTAGGAGCTCCAGAAACTTTGAATTTGGAGCTCCAGAAAGAAAGGAATTAGGATCTCATGAAAGAGGGAAGTGCGAATCTCCAAAAATGAGGGAATTAGGAGCTCCAGAAAGAACGGAATTAGGCACTTCAGAAACTGTAATTTGGGGCGATCACCCGAAATAGTGGAATTATGATAGAACTCCAGAAGCAGGTGACTTAGGGACTCCTGAAACAGTGGAATTGGAGCTCCCGAAACTGTGAATTTGGAGCTCCAGAAGGAAAGTAATTAGGATCTCTAGAAAGAGAGAAATGTGGATCTCCAAAAATCTTAGAGCAGGGAACATTGCGACTGAAAGATGGAAAATTCCCTGGACCTGATGGCTTACATCCTAGGGTTCTTAAAGAGATGGCTGCAGAGATAGTGGATGCATTGGTTTTGATCTTCCAAAATTCTATATATTCTGGAACGGTCCCAGCCGATTGGAAAGTAACAAATGTAACACCTCAAATCACTAATGGAGGGAGAGACAAAACAGGGAACGACAGGCCAGTTACGCTGACATCAGTCGTCGGGAATATGCTGGAAATCATTATTAAGGAAGTGGTATCAGGGCACTTAGAATATCATAACTGAAGTATCTATTTGGACTGCACTTTTTTTGACTCACGGGCATGTGTCCAGTCCCATCCACCACTGCCCATACTGCACCTTTTTGACAGAATTGCCATAAGCAACGCGCCTTCTCAAATTCCGCCCACATTCCCGGCCAGAATGATTACATCCATGTATTACCAAGAAGCAGGACCTGAGGTTCCGACTCTCTCACCACCTGCCCCCCGACTGGTGGTGGTCCTGCGGCCGAGAGCGGACGGTCCTGGGGCCGAGTGGTTAGCTTGCGGTCGAGAGCGAAAGAGAAGCTGGGGAGAGAAGAGAGAGAGACTGGTGGGAGTATGAGAGAGGCTGGGGCCAATGAGAGAAGCTGGGGGCAGTGAGAATGGCCGGTGAAGTGGAAGAGAGGCTGAGGGGGACGGAGTGATAGGCTGGGGGTGTGAGAGAGGCTGGGGGATTGAGAGATGCTGGGTAGAGTGAGAGAGGCTGTGGAGAGAGAGAGAATGGGGAGTGTGATAGAGTCTGAGGGGCGAGTGAGCGGCTGGGGGGAGAGTGAGAGACTGGGGGGAGTGACAGAGTTTTGGGGGAGTATGAAAGAAGCTGGGGGAATGAGAGAGGCTGGGGAGAGGATGAGGATGGGTCGAGTGACAGAAACTGGGGGGAGAGAGTGAGAGCCTGGGGCGGGGGGGGGGCAGCGAGAGACAGGGGGAAGTGAGAGATGCTGGGAATAGAGTGAGGGAGGCTGGAGGGAGAGAGAGGTTGGGAGGTGAGTGAGAGAGGTTGGGGCAGTGAGAGTGGCTAGTGTAGAGGGAGAGGCTGGGGGAGAGTGATTGGGACTGGGGACAGAGAGAGAGGCTAGGGGAGATGGAGAGACTGGGGAGAGTGAGAGAGGCTGAGTGGAAAGAGAGGCTGGGAGAGTGAAAGAGATTGGAGGCAGTGAGAGAGGCTGGGGTCAGGGAGAGGCTGGGGAGAGTGGGAGAGGTTAGACGGAGAGAGAGCCTGGGTGAGTGAGAGAGACTGGAAAGAGAGAGAGGCTAGGGGAGAGGGAGAGGCTGGGGGAAGTGAGAGAGGCTTGAGGGTGTAAGAGAGGCTGGTGGAGAGTGAGTGAGGCTAGGAGAAGAGTGAGAGAGGCTGAGGAGAGAGGGAGAGGCTGGGGGATTGAGTAAGGCTGTAGGTGTGAGACAGGCAAGGGGAAATTGTGTGAGGCTGGTCGAAGAGGGAGTCAGGCAGGGGGAGATTGATAAAGGCTCGGGGAGATTGAGAGAGATTGGAGCGAGAGCGAGTGGCTGGGGAGAATGACAGAGGCTCGGGGAGATTTAGAGTCTGGTGGAATGAGAGAGACTGGGGGATTGACAGAGAGACTGCGGGAGCGTGAGAGAGGCTGAGGAGACAGAGAGAGGCTGAAGGAAGAGAAAGACTGGGGAGAGTGAGAGAGACTGGAGGAAGTGAGAGAGGCTGGGGGAGAATCAGATGCTAGGGTAAATGAGGGAGGCTGGAGCGAGTGAGAGTGGTTGGGGGAGAGTGTGAGGCTGGTGGGGGTGAGAGTGGCTGGGGGAAGGGGAAGAGGCTGGCGGGAGAGAGAGAGTCTGGGGTGGGTGAGTGTGGCTGGGGGGAGGGAGATGCTGGGGGGAGTGAGAGAGTCTGGGGGTGTGAGACGTGTTGGGGAGAGTGAGAGAGGTTGGGGAACGAGTGAGAGTGGCTGGGGGAGAGTGAGAGGCTAGGGAGAGAGTGAGAGAGACTGGGTGACAGTGAGAGACCGGGAGGGAGACAGAGAAAATGGGAGGAAAGTGAGAGACTGTGGCGGAGAGAAGGAGGCCTAGGGAGAGTGAGAGAGGCTGGGGGGAGAGAGAGGCTGAGAGGAGAGTGAGGGTGGCTGCAGGAGAGTGAGAGAGACTGGGGGTGAGTGAGAGAGGCCAGGTGAGAGTGAGAGATTGGCGGGAGAGAGAGGCTGGGGAGAGTGAGAAAGACTGGGAGAGAGTGAATGTGTCTGGGGAGAGTGAGAAATGCTGTGGGAGAATGAGAGGCTGGGGCGATTGACAGAGGTTGGGGTGAGAGTGAGAGAGTTTGGGGAGGGGAGAGGCTGACTGAGTCAGAGAAGCTGCAGGGAGTGAGAGAGGCTGGGTGAGATTGAGTGAGGCGGGGGGAAGAATGAGTGAGCCTGGAGGAGAGTGAGAGAGAATGGAGGAATTTGAGAGGCTGGGGGGAGAGTGAGAGAGGCTGGGGGAGTGAGAGAGGCTGGGGAGAGTGAGAGACTGTGGAGGAGAGAGAGAGTTTGGGAGGAGATTGAGTGACTGGGGAACAGAAGGAGAGTCTGGGGAGAGGGAGATAGGCTTGGATGAGAGTGAGCAACGTTGGGGCAGTGAGAGAGGCTGGAGGAGAGTAAGAGATGCTGGGAGAGAGTGAGAGAGGCTGAGCGTAGAGAGAGGCTGGGGGAGCGTGAGAGAGACTGAAGGGAATTAGAGATGTTAAGGGAGAGGGAGAGGCTGGAGGAGTAAGACAGGCTGGAGTGAGTGAGTGAGGCTTGGAAGAGTGAGTGAGGCTGGTGGTAGATTGAGAGAGGTTTGGGGGAGAGAAAAAAGGTGGGGGAAATTGGGAGAGGCTGGGGGAGATTGCGAGAGGCTGGAGAGTGTGCGAGAGTCTAGGGGGAAGAGTGTGAGTCTCTGGGGGAAAGTGAGAGAGACTGGGTGAAGAATGAGAGAGGCTGGGGGAGTGTGAGAGGCTGAAGGGAGTGAGAGACTGGGGGTAGAGTCGGAGAGATTGGTAGGAGAGAGGGCCTGCGGAGAGAGAGAGGCTGGGGGAGAGTGAGAGAGGCTGGGGGGCGGAGAGAGTGGTCGCGGAGAGTGACTGAGGCTTGGGGAAGTGTGAGAAATGCTGGGGGAGAGTGAGAGGCTGGAGGTGAGTGAGAGATGCTGGGGGGGAAGAGTGTGAGTGGCGATGGGAAAGTGAGAGAGGCTGGGCGGAGAATGAGAGAGATTGGAGCGAGTGAGCGAGGCTGGGGAGAGTGACAGAGGCTGGGGGAGAGTGAGATTCTGGGGGAAGGAGGAAGATTTGGGTTTTACAGAGAGGCTGGGGAAGGGTGAGCAAGGCAGGTGAGATTGAGAGAGGCTGAGGGGAGAGAGAGGCTTGGGGAGAGTGAGAGAGACTGGAGGGAGTGAGAGAGGCTGGGGGGAGACGGAAAGGCTAGGGGTAGTGAGAGAGGCTGAGGCAAGTGAGAGAGGCTGGAGTAAGTGAGAGAGGCTTGGAAGAGTTTGATGCTGAGGAAAAGTAAATAAGTCTCGGGGGAGTGAGAGAGGCTGGGTGAGAGAGAGAGACTGGGGGAGTGAGAGCGGCTGGGGGAGAGTGAGAGGCTAGGGAGAGTGAGTGAGACTGGGGGGAGTGAGAGTGACTGGGGAGAGTGAGAGAGGCTGGGCAACGAGTGAAGAGGGACTGGAGGAGAGAGAGAGAAGCTGGAAGAGAGTGAGAGGCTGAGGGGAGTGATAGAGGCTGGAGGAGAGTGAGAGAGGCTGGAGGAGAGTGAGAGAGAATGGAGGAGCATGAGAGAGGCTGGAGGAAAGCGAGAGAGGGTGAGGGAGTATGAGAGAGGCTGGGGGAGAGTGATCGAGGCTGGAGAGAGTGAGAAAGACTGGGGGAATGTGAGAGGCTTGGAGGAGAGTGACGGAGGCTGGGGGAGAGAGTGAGAGAGATTGGAGAACAGAGACAGGCTGGGGCGAAGAAAGAGGTTGGGGTCGAGAGTGTGACACTGGGTGGGAGAGAGAGTGGAGAGGTTGGGAGGAGAGTAATGGACTGGGGGACAGAGAGAGAGACTGGTGGAGAGCGAGAGGCTGGGAGGAGAGTGAGAGAGGTTGGGACAGTGAGAGAGGCTGGAGGAGAGTAAGACAGACAGGGGTATGGTGAGTGAGGCTGAGGGGGGAGAGAGGCTGGGGAGAGTGAGAGAGGTTGAGGGAGAGTGAGAGAGGCTGAGGTGACAGAGGGGCTGGTGGAGAGTGAAAGAGACTAAAGGGCGTGAGAGAGGCTAGGGGAGAGGGTGGGGCTGGAAGGAGTGAGAGAGACTGGAGGTTGTGAGAGAGGCTAGAGGGAGTGAGAGGGGTGGGGGAGAGTGAGGGATGCTGGGGGAGAGTGAGAGAGGCTGGGGGGAGTGACCGAGGCTAGGGAGAGTGACCGAGGCCTGGGGAGAGTGAGAGAGTCTGGGTGGAAGAGTGAGGGAGGCTGGGGATGAGTGACCGAGGTTGGGGAGTGTGACCGAGGCCTGGGGAGAGTGAGGGAGGCTGGGTGGAAAAGTGCGAGAGGCTAGAGGAGAGTGGGAGAGGCTGGAGGAGAGTGAGAGAGCCTGGGGAGAGTGACCGAGGCCTGGGGAGAGTGAGAGAAGCTGTGCGGAATAGCGTGAGAGGCTGGGAAGGGAGAGAGGCTGGGGAGAGTGAAAGTGGCTGCGGGAGAGTGAGAGTCTAAGGGGAATGAGAGAGACTGTGGGATTGACAGAGAGGTTGGGGGAGAGTGAGAGAGACTGGTGGCAGTGACATAGGCAGGAGGAGAGGGAGAAGCTATGGGGAGTGATAGAGGTTGGGGCGAGGGAGAGAGGCTGGAGGGAGTGAGATAGGATGGGGAGAGTTTGAGGCTGGGGTAGAGTGAGAGAGGCTGGGGGAGGGTGAGAGAGACTGGCGGGAGTGAAAGTGGCTGAGGAGAATATGAAAATCTGGGGAGGGAGTGAGAGAGGCTGGGGGAGAGTGAGAGAGACTGGGGGGCATAAGAGATGCTGCGGGGAGAGTGAAAGAGGCTGGGGCGTGAGAGGGGCTGGAGGAGTGAGAGGTTGGTGGAGTCAGTGAGGCTGGGGGAGTGAGGGAGGCTGGGGGACAGTGAGAAACTGGGGGAGAGAGTAAGGATGGGAGAAAATTGAGAGATTGGGGAGAGAGAGAGAGGCTGAGGGAGAGTGAAAGAGACTCGTGGTGAGAAAGTGGATGCACGAGATTAAGAAAGGCTGGAGGAGAGTGAGAGAGACTGGGGAAGAGTGAAATAGGGCAGGGGGTGAGTGAGAGTCTTGTGGGTGAGGGACCGGCTGGGGAGGGGTGTGAATGAGCCTGGGGGAAGTGAGAGAGGCTGGGAAATGCGAGTGGGTGGGGCAGAGTGAGAGAGGCTGGGAGAGAGGGAGAGGCTAGCGTGAGTGAGAGAGGCTTGGACGAGCGAGAGAGCCTGGAGGAAGCGAGAGAGGCTCGTTGATAGTGTGAGGCTGGGGAAAGAGTAAGTGAGGCTGAGGGCAGAGGGAGAGGCTGGGGGCAGAGAGAGAGACTGGGAGGAATGGGAGAGGCTGGGAGGAGAGGGAGAAGCTGAGGGGAATGAGAGAGACTGGGGGAGTGAAAGGGGCTTGTGGAAATTGAGAGAGGCATGGGTACGACTGAGAGAGGCTGGGGAGAGAGCGAGAGGCTGTGCGTGTGAGAGAGGTTGGGGGAGTCAGAGAGGTTGGAGGGGAGAGAGAGGCTGGGGGACAGTGAGAGACTGGGGACGGGGGGAGAGAGAGAGGATGGGAGGAGAGTGAGATATTGGGGGGAGAGAAACAAGCTTGGGGAGAGAGAGAAGTTGGGAGGAAATTATGATAGGCTGGAGGAGAGTGAGAGACTGGGGGGTGAGAGAAAGGTTGGGGAGATGCGTGAGAGAGGCTGGGGGAAGTGAGAGAGTCTGGGGGATTGTGAGAGGCTGGGGGTGTTTTATAGAGGCTGGGAGGAGAGTGGGAGAATTTGGTGTGAGAGAGTGACTGGGGAGATTGAGAGTGGCAGGGTGAGAGTGAGAGCGGCTGGGAGCTGTGAGAGTGGTTTGGGAAGAGTGAGTTAGGCTGGGGGAAGACTGACAAATGCTGGGGGAGAGTGAGAGGCTGGGGCGAGTGAGGGAGGCGGGGCGAGAGAGAGAGAGAGAGGCTGGGAGAGGCTGAGGCGAGTGAGAGAGGCTGGAGGGAGTGAGAGAGGCTGGGGAGATTGAGTGAGTCTGGGGGAAGAGTGAGAGATGCTGGAGGAGAGTGAGAGAGGATGGGGGAGTGCGAGAGAGGCTGGAGGAGAGTAACAGATTTTAGGGAGAGGGAGAAAGGCTGTGGTAATGTGAGAGGCTTGGGAGAGAGTCAGAGAGTCTGGGTGGAGAGTGAGAAAAATTGGGGGAGAGAGAGAGGCTGGGGTGAGTGAGAAAGGATGGGTTGAGTGAGAGAGGCCGGTGGAGTGGGAGTGCGGCTGATGAAGGGGGAGAGTGATAGGCTGGGGGGAGCGAAAGTGGCTGGGGGGATTGAGAGAGGCTGGTGGAGCGTGAAAACGGCTGGTGGGAGTGACAGAGTCTGGGGGAGAGTGGGAGAGAATGGTGGTAGATAGAGAGGCTGGGGAGGGGGAGAGAAGCTGGGGGAGTGAGAGAGGAGAGTGAGACCGGCTGCGGGGAGGGAGAGGCTGGGCGGAGTGTGAGTGAGGCTGGGGGAAGAGTGAGAAATGCTGGGGGAGGTTGAGAGTCTGGAGGGAGTGAGAGAGGCTGGGGGCGAGTTTACGGCTGGTGGAAGAGTAAGTGTGGCTGGCGGGGAGAGGGAGAGGCTGTGGGGAAAGTGAAAAACTGTGGGGAGAGAGAGAGGCAGGAGGGGAAAGGGAGATGCTGGGGTGAGTGAGAGAGAGTGGAGGGAGTGAAAGGGGCTGGGGAGAGTGAGAGAGGCATGGGGAACCAATGAGAGGGGATTCGGGAGAGGGATAGAGAGGCTGGGGGACAGCGAGAGACTGGGGGATAGAGCGAGAGGATGGGAGGAAAGTGATAGATTGCGGGGAGAGAGGCTGAGGGAGAGTGAAACAGGCTGAGGTGAGAGACAGAAGCTGGAAGTAGAGTAAGATAGACTGGAGGTGAGTGAGAGAGACTGGGGAAGAGTGAGAGAGGCTGGGGGGAGAGTGAGAGACTGGGGGAGAGAGAAAAGTTGGAGAGGTGAGTGAGAGAGGCAGGAGTAAGGGAGCGAGTGTGGGGTATTGTGACAGGCTGGGGTGGGGAGGTTGAGACAGGTTGGGGGCGAGAGAGAGGCTGGGCGTGTGCGAGAGGCTGGGCGAGTCAGAGAGGTTGGACGGCAGAGAAAGGCTGGGGGACAGTGAGAGTCTGGACAGGAGTGAGAGAGAGATGATGGGAGGAGAGTGAGAGATTGCGGGGGAGAGAGGCTGAAGGAAAGTGAAACAGGCTGGGGGAGAGAGAAAAACTGGGAGGAGAGTAAGAGAGGCTGGAGGAGAGTGAAAGAGACTGGAGAAGAGTGAAAGAGGCCGGGGGGAGAGTGAGAGACTGGCGGGAGAGATAAAGGTTGGGGAGTTGAGTAAGAGAGGCTGGAGTAAGGGAGAGAGTGTGGGGGAGTATGAGAGAGGCTAGGAGGGGAGTGGGAGAATTTGGTGGGAGAGAGAGACTGGGGAGATTGAGAGAGGCAGAGTAAGTGTGTGAGAGAGGTTGGGGGAAGTGTGAGTTAAGCTGGGGGAAGATTGATTAATGCTGGGGGAGAGTGAGAGGCTGGGGCGAGTGAGAGAGGCGGGCCGAGAGAGAGAGAGGCTGGGAGAGAGGGATACGCCTAGGAGAGTAAGAGAGGCTGGAGGGAATGAGAGAGGCTGAGGAGATTGAGTGAGTCTGGCCGAAGAGTGAGAGATGTTGGAGGAGAGTGAGAGAGGATGGGGGAGTGCGAGAGAGGCTGGAGGAGAGTGACAGATTTTACGGAGAGTGAGAAAGGCTGTGGGAATATGAGAGGATTGGGGGAGAGTCAGAGAGGCTGGGGGGAGAGTGAGAGAAATTGGGGGACAGAGAGAGCCTGGGGCGAATGAGAAAGGATGGGGTAGAATGAGAGAGGCCGGTGGAGTGGGAAAGAGGCTGTGGTGGGGGGGGGCGGGGGGACAGTGATAGGCTGGGGGGAGTGAAAGTGGCTGGGGGGGTGCAGTGAGAAGCTGGTGTAGCATGAGAACGGTTGGTGGATAGTGATAGAGGAAGGGAGAGAGTGAGAGAGACTGGGAGGAAGGTGAGAGTGACTGGTGGGAGTGAGATAGGCTGGGGGAGAGGGAGAGGCTAGAGGGAGTGAGAGAGGCTGGGGCGAGTGAGAGGCTGGAAGGAGAGTGAGAGAGGTTGGAGGAGAGTGAGAGTGTCTGGGGAAGAGTGAGAGAGGCTGGGGAGAGACTGAGAGATTGGGCGGGGAGAGAGAGGCTGGGGAAGGAGGTGAGAGAGGCTGGCGGAAGTGAGAGAGGCTGGGGGAGTGTGACAGGGTGGGAGGTGAGTAAGAGAGGCTGGGGGGAGAGTGGAAGAGCATGGTGGGAGAGAGAGAGGCTGGGGAGAGGGAGAGAGGCTGGGGGAAGTGAGAGCCACTGGGGGGAGAGAAAGAGGCTGGGGGAAAAGTGAGAAATGCTGGGGGAGGGAGAGAGGCTGGTGGTTAGTGAGAAAGGCTGAGGGCGAGAGTGTGAGAGGCGGGCGGAGAGTGAGTGTGACTGGGCGGAGAATGAGAAAGATTGGGGCGAGAGACAGAGGCTGGGGAGAGTGACCGAGGCTGGGGGACAGTGAGAGGCTGGGTGAATGAGGGAGACTGGGGTTTGACAGAGAGGCTGGGGAGAATACGAGAGTCTGGGGAGACTGAGGGAGGCTGGAGTAGAGTGAGAGAGACTGGGTAAGAGTGAGAGAGACCGGGGCGAGAGTTAGAGACTGGGGGTGAGAGGGAGGCTGGGGAGAGTGAAAGAGGCTAGGGGAGAGTGAGATTGGCTGGGGGAAGAGTGTGAGAGGCTGGTGGTGAATGAGAGCGCCTGGGTGGAGAAAGAAGGAGATTGGGGGGGAGAGTGAGAGGCTGGGGAGAGTGACAGAGGCTGGGCGAGAGCCAGAGGCTGGGGGGAATGAGAGAGACTGAGTGGATCGCCGGAGAGGCAGTGGGAGACAGAGAAGGGCTGAAGGGCGAGAGAGGCTGTGGAAGAGTGAGAGAGATTGGAAGGTGTCAGAGTGGCTGGGGGCAGCGGGAGAGGCTAGGGCGAGTGAGAGAGGCTGGGGAGTGTGTGAGGCTGTGGGAAGAGTAAGTGAGGCTGGAGGGCAGAGGGAGAGGCTGGGGGGAGTGAGACAGGATAGGGGAAGAGAGAGAGATGCTGTGGGAAGAGTGAGAGGTTGGGGGAATGAGAGAGACTGGGATGATTGATAGAGAGGCAGGGGGAGACTGAGAGATGCAGGGGTGAGTCAGAGAGGCTGGCGAACGAGGGAGAGGAGCTGGGGAGAGTGAGCGAGGCTGGGCGTTGAGAGAGGCTGGGGGGAGAGTGAGAGCGGCTGGCGGCGTGTAAGCGGTTGGGGGTGTGAGAGAGGCTGGGGGAGAATGAGAGTGGCTGGGATACAGTGAAAGAGTGGGGGGTAGATAGAGAGGATGGGAGGAGAGTGAGAGATTGGGGTGCGGGGAGAGAGGCTGAGGGAGATTGAAAGAGGCTGACGGTAGAGATAGAAGTTGGGAAGAGAGTTAGAGAGGCTGGAGGAGAGTGAGATACTAGGGGGGAGAGGCTGGGGAGCGAAGTGAGAGAAGCTGGGGAAGTGAGAGAGTTTGTGGGAGTGTGAGAGGCTGGAGGGAGTGTAAGAGAGGTTGGGGGGAAAGTGGGAGAGATTGGTGGGAAAGAGAGGCAGGGGAGATTGAGAGAGGCTGGCTGAGCTTGAGAGCGACTGGGGAGAGAGAGAGAGGCTGGGGGAGAGAGAGAGTGTGGTTGCTTGAAGAGTGAGAAAGGCTGGGGGAGATTGAGAGGCTGAGGGTGAGTGAGAGGCGGGGCGAGAGCGAGAGAGGCTTGGGGATATGGAGATTCTGAGTGGAGTGAGGGAGGCTGCAGGTAGTGAGAGAGGCTTGGGAGGTTGAGTGAGTCTGAGCGATGAGTGAGAGAGGCTGGCGGAGAGTGAGAGAGGATGGAGGAGAGTCAGAGCGTTTGGGGACTGTGAGAAAAGCTGTGGGAAGTTTAGAGGCTTGGGGGAGAGTGAGAGAAGCTGGTGGGAGAGTGAGAAAATTGGGGGAGAGACAGAGGCTGGGGCAAGTGAGAAAGAATGGGGAGTGTGAGAGAGGCTTTGGGGTGGAAGGAGTGATAGGCTAGGGGGAGTGAGAAACGCTGGTGTGAAGGAGAGTGTCTCTGGGGAGTGAGAGAGGCTGGGGAAGAGTGTGCAGCTGGGGGGAGAGTAAGTGAGGCTGGGGCGGACAGGGAGAGGCTGTGGCGCGAGAGAAAAACTGGGGGAAGTGAAAGAGACTGGAAGGGAGAGGGAGATGCTGGGGGAGTGAAACAGTCTGGGGAGAGTGAACGGGGCTGGATAAGAGTGAGCGAGGAATGGGGAAGGAGAGAGAAGGGCTGGAGAGACTGAGAGAGGCTAGGGGCATGAGAGAGACTGGGGGAGAGTGAGAGAGGCTAGGGAAATGAGAGAGGCTGGGTTAGTAAGTGAGGCTGGGGGAGAGGGAAAGACAGGCTGGGGGACAATGACAGAATGGAGGGAGGGAGAGGCTGGGAGGAGAGTGAGAGAGGCTGGAGGAGAGTGAGAGAGACTGGTAAAGAGTGAGATCGGCTGGGGGAGTGTGAGAGACTGGGGGGAGAGAGCGAGCTGGGGAGGTGAGTGAGCGAGGCTGAGGGAGAGTGAGAGGCTGGGGGCAGAGTGAGAGAGGCTAGTGAGAGTGAGAGAGGCTGGGCAAAATAAGAAAAGCTGTGGGGATGAGTGTGACAGGCTGGTGGAAAGTGTGTGAAACTGGGCGGAAAATAAGCGAGATTGGCGGAGAGAGTGAGACTGCAGAATGTGACAGAGGCAGAGGGAGACTCAGAGGATGGGGGGAATGATAGATATTGGGTGGATTGGAAGATAGGCTTGGGGAGAGTGATAGAAGCTGGGGTGACTTAGAGATGCTGAGGGGTGAGAGAGGCTGAGGGTAAGTGAGAGACTGAGGGGGAGAGAGAGAGAATGGGAGGAGAGTGAGAGATGCGGGGGGGTGATAGATGCTCAGGGAGAGTAAAAGTGGCTGGAGGAGAGACAGAGGCTGGGAAGAGAGTAAGAGAGGCTGGAGGACAGTGAAAAAGAGGGGGAAGCTTGAGAGAGGCCGGGGTAGAGTGAGAGACTGAGGCAGAGAGAAAGGCTGGGGAGGGGAGTGAGATAGGCTAGGGGAAGTGAGAGAATCTGAGGGAATGTGGGAGCCTGGGGGGAAGTGATTGAGGCTTGGGGGAGAGTGGGAGAGATTGGTGGGAGAGAAAGGCTGGGGAGAGTGAGAGAGCCTGGGGGGATTGAGCGAGGCTGGTGGTGAGAGAGAGGCTGAGAGGAGAACGAGAGATGTTCGAGGAGAGTGAGCGACTGGGGAAGAGTGAGAGAGGCCAGAGGGAGAGTGAGAGATTTGGGGGAGAGAGAGGCTGTGGAGGGCAGTGAGGCATGCTGGGGGAAGTGAGAGATGCTGGGAGAGTGTGAGAGGCTGCGGGCAGAGTGAGAGAGGCTAGGGGGAAGAGTGGAAGATGCTGGGGAGAGTGAGAAAGGAAGGGGAGAGTGAGAGAGGCTAGGGGAGAGTGAGAGAAGGTGGAGAAGGGTGTGAGAGGCTGGGGGCGAGTGAGAGAAGCTGGGGAGTCTGAGAGAGGCAGAGGGGAGAGAGAGGCTGTGAGAGAGTGAAAGAGACTAGAGTGAGTCAGAGAGGCTGGGGCAGAAGGAGATGCTAGGGGGAGTGAGAGAGGCTGGGGTGACGGAGAGAGGCTGGAGGGAGTGAGAGAGGCTGGGGGAGAATGTGAGGTTTGGGCAAGAGTACGTGAGGCTGGGGGGGCAGAGGGAGAGGCTGGAGGGAGAGAGCGAGACTGGATAAGAAAGATAGGCTGCGGGGTAGAGGGAGAGGCTGGGGGGATTGAGAGAAATTTTGGGGGGGGGTGAAAGCAGCTGGGGGAGAGTGAGAAAGGCTGGGCACCGAATGGCAGTAGCTGGGGAGAGTGAGCGAGGATGTGGGGCATGAGAGAAGCTAGGGGAGAGTGGGAGCGGCTGGGGGAATGTGAGAGGCTGGGGGAATGAGAGAAATTGGGGCAGAATGAGAGTGGCTGGGGGATAGTGAGAGACTGGGGGAGAGAGAGAGACGATGGGAGGAGAGTGAGAGATTGGGGGACGGGGAGAGAGGCTGAAACAGAGTGAAAGAGGCTGGGGAAGACAGAGAAGCTGGGAGGATAGTGCGAGAGACTGGAGGAGAAAGAGAGAGATTGGGGAAGAGTGAGAGAGGAAGGGGCGAGAGTGAGAGTCTGGGGAGGGAAGTGAGAGAGGCTGGAGATAGTGAGAGGATCTGGGGGAGTGTGAGAGCTTGGGGGAGTGTGAGAGCGGCTCGGAGGAGAGTGGGAGAGATTGTTGGGAGAGAGAGGCTGGAGCGATTGAGAGAGGTTGGGTGAGAGTGAGAGTGGCTGGGGGGCGAGAGAGAGGCTGGAGGGAGAGTGAGTGAGGCTGCGGGAAGAGTGAGGAATGCTGGGGGAGAGTGGGAGGCAGGGGCGAGCGAGAGGGACGGAGCGAGAGAGAGAGGCTGGGGGAGAGGGGGAGACTGACTGGAGTGGGAGGGGCTCGAGGCAGTGAGAGAAGCTGGAGGAGATTGAGTGAGTCTGCAGAAAGAGTGAGAGAAGCTGGAGCATAGTGAGAGTGGATAGGGGAGTGTGAGAGAGGCTCGACGAGTGTGAGAGATTTTGGTGACAGTGAGAAAGGATTTGAAAATGTGACAGGCTTGGGTGAGTGTCATGAGGCTGGGGGGGAGTGAGAGAAATTGGGGGAGAGAGCGGGGCTGGGGCGCGAGAAAAGACGGGGGACAGTGAGAGGGGCCGGTGGAGTGAGAGAGAGGGTGGGGGGAGAGTGATAGGCTGAGGGGCTAGGTGGATTGAGAGAGGCTGGTGCAGCGTTAGAGGGGTTCGTGGATAATGATAGAGGTTGGAGGGAGTAAGGGAGACTGGGAGGAGAGTGAGAGAGACTTGTGGGAGTGACAGAGGTTGGGGGAGCGTGAGAATGGCTGGGGGAGAGTGCGAGGCTGGGGGAAGTGTAAGTGAGGCTGGGGGGAGAGGGCGACGCTGGGGGAGAGAGTTCGACTGGGTGGAATGAGAGAGGCTGCGCGGAGAGGGAGAGGCTGGGGGAGAGTGAGAGAACCTTGGGGAAGAGTGTGACAGGCTGGGTGAGAATGAGAGAGGCTGGGCGGAGAATGAGCAAGATTGGAGGGAGAGAAATAGACTGCGGAAAGTGACAGAGGCAGGGGGAGATTCAGAGGCTGCGGGGAATGAGGGATACTGGGTGTTTGACAGAGGGGCTGGGGGAGAGTGAGAGAGGCTGGGGAGATTGAGAGAGGCTGAGTGGAGAGAAAGGCTCGGGGACAGTGAGAGACTGAGGTAGAGAGAGAGAGGATGGGAGAAGAGTGAGAGAGGTGGAGAGAGTGAGAGAGGCTGAGGGAGAGTGAGAGAGACTGCGGGAAGACTGTGAGAGCCTGGGGGAAGGTGAGAGAGACTGGGGAGAGTGAGAGGTTTGGGGAAATAGCGATACTGAGGGGATTGATAGAGAGGCTGGGGGAGACTGAGAGAAGCAGGCGTGATGAGAGAGACTGAGGGGAGAGAAAGGCTGGG
This sequence comes from Pristiophorus japonicus, assembly GCF_044704955.1. Lineage (NCBI taxonomy): Eukaryota > Metazoa > Chordata > Chondrichthyes > Pristiophoridae > Pristiophorus > Pristiophorus japonicus. The sequence goes on from NW_027254520.1 coordinate 3,623,292, forward strand.
TAAGGGTGAGAGAGACAGGAAGGATTGAGAGAGGCTGGGAGAGAGGGAGAGGCTAGGGTGATGAGAGAGTCTCGGGCGAGGGAGAGAGGCTGGCGGAAGTGAGAGGGGCTGGGAAGAATGTGAGGCTGGGGGCAGAGTAATTGAGGCTGTGGGCAGAGGGAGAGGCTGGGGGACTGAGAGAGGTTTGGGGAGTGAGAGAGGCTGGGGGCCGAGGGAGAGATGGTTGAGGAAGAGAGAGAGGTTGGGGGAATGAGAGAGATTTGGGAGATTGATAGAGAGGCTGGGGGAGACTGAGAGAAGCTGTGATGATGAGAGAGGCTGAGGGGAGAGAGAGGCCGGGTGAGAGTGAGAGAGACAGAAGGGAGTGAGAAAGGCTGGGGGAGTGAGAGAGGCTGGGGGAGAATGAGAGTGGATGGGAGACAGCGAGAGATTGGGGGAGAGAGAGAGAGAAAGGATGGGAAGAGAGTGAGAGATTGGAGGGGTGGCGAGAGAGGCTGAGGGAGATTGAAGGCGGCTGGGGTAGAGAGATAAGCTGGGAGGAGAGTGAGAGAGGCTGGAGGAGAGTGAGAGCCTGGGGGAGGGGGGGAGGCTGGGGAGGAAAGTGAGAGAGACTGGGAGAAGTGCGAGAGTCTGGGAGAGTGTGAGAGGCTGGGGGAGTGTGAGAGAGCTTGGGGGGGCGAGTGGGAGAGATTGGTGGGAGGGAGAGGCAGGCGAGATTGAAAGAGGCTGGCTGAGAGTTAGAACGACTGGGGGGAGAGAGAGAGGCTGGGGGCAGATTGAGTGAGACTGCGGGAAGAGTGAGAAAAGCTGGTGGAGAGTGAGAGGCTGGAGGTGAGTGAGAGAGGCGAGGCGAGTGTGAGAGAGGCTGGGGGAGATGGAGAGGCTGAGTGGGGTGAGTGAGGTTGGAGGGACTGAGAGACTTTGGGGGGGTTGAGTGAGTCTGGGCGAAGACTGAGAGAGGCGGGAGGAGAGTCAGAGTGTATGGGGGAGTGTGAGAGAGGATGGATGAGAGTCAGACAGTTTGGGGAGTGTGAGAAAGGCTGTGGGAAAGTTAGAGTCTTGGGGAGAGTGAGAGAGGATGGGGGAGAGTGAGAGAATTTGGGGGAGAGAGGGAGGCTGTGGCGAGTGAGAAAGAGTGAGTGTGAGAGAGGCCGGTGGATTGGGAGAGATGTTGGTGTGCAGTGATAGGCTGGGGGGGAGTGGGAGAGGCTGGGGGGATTGAGCGAGGTTGGTGGAGTGTAAGGGGGGCTGGTGGATAGTGAGAGTGGCTCGGGGGTGAAAGAGAGACTGGGAATAGTGAGAGAGGCTGTGGGCGAGAAAGAGGATGGGGGAGAGTGAGTGTGGCTGGGGGAGTGAGAGAGGCTGGGGGAGTGAGAGATGCTGGGTGGGAGAGATAGAGGATGGGAGGAGAGTGAGAGATTGGTGGGGCAGAGAGAGGCTGAGGGAGAGTGGGAGAGGCTGTGTGGATATAGAGAGGCTGGGAGGAGAGCGAGTGAGACTGTGGGGTGAGAGAGAAGATGGGAGGAGAGCGAGAGAAGTTGGAGGAGAGTGAGAGAGACTGGGGAAGAGTGAGAAAGGCCGGGGGAAGAGCGTGAGAGGCTGGGGGAGAGTGAGAGAGACTGGAGGAATTCAGTGATGTTGGGGGCAGTGGGTGATGCTAAGGGGAGTGAAGGGAGGCTGGGGCGATATAGAGAGGCTGAATGGAGTGAGAGAGGCTGGGGGAGTGTTTGAGACTGGGGCAAGGGTAAGTGAGGCTTGGGAGAGAGGGAGAGGCTGCGGGGAGAGAGAGAGACTGCGTGAGTGAGAGAGGCTGCAGTGTAGAGGGAGAGGCTGGGGGGATTCAGAGAGACTTGGGGGTGTGAAAGCGGTTGGGGGAAAGTGATAGAGGCTGGGGAACGAATGAGACGAGCTGAGGGAGAGTGAGCGAGGCTGTGGGGTGCGAGAGAGGCTGGAGTAATGTGAGAGCGGCTGGGGGAGTGTGAGAGGCTGGGGAGTGAGAGAGGCTGGGGGAGAATGAGAGAGACTGCGGGGTGTGAGAGCGGTTGGGGGAGTGTCAGAGGCTGGGCGAGTGAGAGAGGCTGGGGGAGAAAGACAGTGGCTGCGGGACAGTGAGAGAATGGGGGAAAGTGAGCGAGGATGGGAGGAGAGTGAGAGATTGTGAGACGCGGAGAGAGGCTGTGGGAGAGTGAAAGAGGCTGGGGGGAGAGAGAAGCTGTGAGGACAGTGAGAGAGGCTGGAGGAGAGTGAGAGAAATTTCGGGAGAGAGAGAGGCTGGGATGAGTGAAAAAGGATGTGTGAGAGATGCCGGTGGAGTGTGACAGAGGCTGGCAGGGGGTAGAGTGATAGGCTGGAGGGAGTGAGAGAGGCTGGGGGGATTGAGAGGCGCTGGTGGAGCGTGAGAGTGGCTGCTGGATTGTGAGAAAGGCTGGGTGGATTAAGAGAAATTGGGAGGAGTGTGAGAGAGACTGGTGGGAGTGACAGAGCCTGGGGAAGAGGGAGAGGCTAGGCGGAGTAAGAGATGCTGGGGCAAGGGAGAGAGGCTGGGGGGAGTGAGAGAGGCTGGGTGAGAGTGTGCGGCAGGGGGAAGAGTAAATGAGGCTGGGCGAAGTGTAAATGAGGCTTGGCGGGAGATGGAGAGTCTGTGGGGAGAGAGAAAAATTGTGGGGCGTGAGAGAGGCAGTATGGGAAAGGGAGATGCTGGGGCGAGTGCGAGAGACAGGTGGAGTGAAAGGGTCTGGGGGAGAGTGAGAGAGGCATGGGGAACGAGAGAGAAGGGCTTGGGATACTGAGAGTGGCTGTGGGGCATGATAGAGAATGGGGGAGAATGACAGAGGCTGGGGGAGTGAGAGAGTCTTGGGTAGTGAGAGAGGCTGGGGAGACGGAGAGAGAGGCTGGGGAACAGTGAGGGAATGGGGGGAGAGGGAGAGGATGGGACGAGAGTGAGAGATTGGGGGGAGAGCGAGAGGCTGAGGGAGAGTGGGAGACACTGCGGGGAGAGCGAGAGGCTGGGAGGAGAGTGAGCGACACTGGTGAAGAGTGAGAGAGGCTGGGGAAGAGTGAGTGACTGCGGTGAGGGAGAGAGACTGAGGAGGGGAGTGAGAGAGGCTGGGGGAAGAGTGTGACAGGCTGCGGGAGAGTGAGAGAGACTGGGTGGAGATTGAACGAGATTGGCGGGCGAGAGAGAGACTGCGGAGAGTGACAGAGGCAGGGGGAGAGTCAGATGCTGGGGGGAATGAGAGATACTGGGGGGATTGAAAGAGAGGCGGGGGAAGAGTGAGAGAGGCTAGGGAGAATGAGAGCGGCTGAGGGGAGAGAGAAGATGTGGGACAGTGAGAGACTGAGGGGGAGCGAGAGGATGGGAGGAGAGTGAGAGATTGGGGGGGGAGAGAAAGGCTCAGGGAGAGTGAAAGAGGCTGGGGAGAGAGAGAGAGGCTGGGAAGACAGTGAGAGAAGCTGGAGGAGAGGGCGAGAGACTGGTAAAGAGTGAGAGAGGCTGGGGGGGAGGTAAGGGAGTCTGGGGCGAGTGAGAGGGTCTGGGTGGGGCGAGAGAGGCTGCCGGGGAGAGTGAGAGACTGCGGGGCGGGGGGGGGGGCTGGAGAGAGAGATTGGGAGGAGTGTGAGAGACTGGCCGACAGAGAGAGAGAGGCTGTAGAGAGTGAGAGAGTCTGGGGGGAGCGTGAGAGGCTGGAGTGAGAGTGAGAGACCGGGATGGGGGGGAGAGAGAGAGTTTGGGAGGAGAGTGAGAGACTGGGGGAAAGAGAGAGAGGCTGGGGAGAGAGAGAGTGGGAGGCTGGGAGGAGAATGAGAGAGTTCGGGGCAGTGTGAGACGCTGGAGGAGAGTATGAGAGGCAGAGGGAGAGTGAGAGAGGCTGAGGGGAGTGAGAGGCCGGGGGGGGGGAGAGTGAGAGACTGGGAGGAGTGAGAGAAACTGGGGAGGGGAGATAGAGATGCTGTGCGAAGTGAGAGAGGCTGCGGGGAGTGTGAGAGGCTGGGTTGAGTGTGAGAGAGGCTGGGTGGAGTGTGCGAGAGACTGGTGCGAATGACAGAGGCAGGGGGAGACGGGGCGGCTAGGGGGAGTGGGAGAGGCTGGGGCGAAGGAGAGAGGCTGGAGCGAGTGAGAGAGGCTGGGGAGAGTGTGAGGCTGGGGGAAGAGTAAGTGAGGCTAGGTGGGAGAGGGAGAGGCTATGAGGAGAGCGAAAACTGGGGGGAGTGAGAGAGGCTGGAGCGGAGAGGAAGATGCTGGGGGGAGTGAGAGATTTTGCGAGTGTGAAAGGGGCTGGGGAACGAGTGAGAAGGGCTGTGGGAGACTGACAGAGGCTGGGGGCATGAGATAAACTGGTGGAGTGTGAGAGGGGCTGGGATAGTGAAATTGGCTGGGGTAGAGGGAGGGAGGTGCCGGGGGAGAGTGAGAGACTGGCGGGAGAGAGATTGGCTGGGGAGTCGAGTGAGAGAGGCTGGGGGAAGTGAGAGAGGCTGAGAGTAGGGAGAGGTTAGGGAGAGTGAGAGAGGTTGTGGGTGAGTGAGAGAGGCTGATGAGAGAGCGAGACTGGGGGAGAGTGAGAGAGGCTAGGGGAGAGTGAGTGAGGTAGAGGAAGAGTGGTAGTGGCTGGGGGGAGAAAGAGAGGCTGGGAGAGTGAGAGGCTGGAGGGAGTGAGAAAGGCTGCGGGAGAGTGAGTGAGACTGAGGAAAGAGAGAGTGAGGCTGCGGAGAGTGAGAGAAGCGGGGGGAGAGTGAGAGAGGCTGGCGTGTGTGAGAGTGCTGGGATAGAGTGCGAGAGGCTGGGGGGAAGAGTGTGAGAATCTGGGGAAGAGGGTGAGAGGCTGTGACAATTGACAGAGAGAAGGGGGGAGAGTGAGAGATCCTGATGGGAGAGAGAGGCTGGGTTAGACTGAGAGAGACTGGAGGGAGTGAGAGAAGCTGCGGGCAGAGTGAGAGTCTCAGGGTAGTGACAGAGGCTGGGACGAATGTGAGATGCTGGAAGGAGTGAGAAAGGCTGGGGATGATTGTGAGGCTGGGGAAGAGTAAGTGAGGCTGTCGGGAGGAGAGCGTGAGGCTGGGAGGGTGAGAGGATGAGGCTGGGGGAGTGAGCGAGACTGGTGGAGTGAGAGGGGGCTAGGGATGAGTGAGAGAGGCTGGGGAACGAGTGTGAGGGGCTGTTCGAGAGTGAGAGAGGCTGGGAGCGTGGGAGAGGCTGGCGGCAGAGTGAATTAAGCAAGGGGAGTGAGAGAGGCTGGGGGACTGAGAGACTGGGGGGAGAGAGAGAGGCTGAGGGAGAGTGAGAGAGGCTGGGGGAGAGAGAGAGGCTGTGATGAGAGTGAGAGAGGCTGGAGGAGAGTGAAAGAGACTGGGGAAGAGTAAGAGAGGGTGGGGAAGAGTAAGAGAGGCCGGGGGAATTGAAAGAGGCTGGGGGAATGTGAGAAGCTTTAGGTCGAGTGAGAGCGGCTGGGGGACGAGTGAAAAATGCTGGGGGAGATTGAGAGGCTGGGGCGAGTGAGAGAGGCAGGGGGAGAGTGAGAAAGGCTGGGGGAGAAGGAGAGGCTGAGGGGAGTTAGAGAATGTAGAGGGAGTGAGAGAGGCTCGGGAACATTGATTGAGTCTGGGAGAAGAGTGAGAGAGGCTGGAGGAGAGTGAGTGAGGCTGGGGAGCATGCAAAAGGCTGGGGGACTGTGAGAGGCTTGGTGGAGAGTGAGAGAGGGTGGCGGAGAGTTAGATAGATTGCGGAGAGAGAGAGAGAGGCTGGGGCGAGTGAGAAAGGCTGGGGGAGTGTGAGAGACGTCGGTGGAGAGGGAGGGAGGCTGGGGGGTGAGAGCGATAGGCTGGCGGGAGTGAGAGAGTCTGGGGCGAGAAGAGAGAGGGCGAGGGGACAACGAGACAGGCTGGGGGAGAGGGAGAGGCTGAGGGGAGTTGGAGAGGCTTGAGAGAGTGAGAGAGGCTCGGGGTCATTGATTGAGTCTGGGGAAAAAGTGAGAGTGGCTGGAAGAGGGTGAGAGAGGATGGCGGTGTATGAGAGAGTCTAGCAGAGAGTGAGAGAGGCTGGGGAGAGTGAGAATGACTGGGGGAATGTGAGAGGCTTGGAGAAGAGAGAGAGAGGTTGGGAGGAGAATGAGAGAGATTGGGGGAGTGAGAAAGGCTGGCGGAGAGGGAGAGGCTGGGGGGAGTAAAAGAGACTGAGAGGAGCGAGAGAGAGACTGGGACAGTGAGAGTGGCTGGGCAGAGAGAGAGGCAGGGGAGTCTGGCGGGGAGAGAGAGGCTGGGGGGTGGAGGAGAGTGCGAACTCGGGTGGGCGGGGTTTGGGGGAGAGTGGGAGAGACTGGAGGGAGTGATATCGTCTCGGGGAGAGGGAGAGGCTGTGCGGAGTGAGAGAGGCTGGAAGAAGTGAGAGAGGCTTGTGGAGTGTGAGTGATGCTGGGTGAAGAGTGCGAGAGGTCGGGAGATTGTGAAAGAAGCTGGGAGAGTGTCAGAGAGGCTGGGGGGAGCATGAGAGAGATTGGGGGGAGAGGGAGAGGCTGGGGGAGAGAGAGAGAGACTAGGGGAGTGACAGAGGCTGGGGTGGAAAGGGAGAGGCTGGGGGGAGTGAGAGGCTGAGGAAGTGAGAGGGGCTGTGGGAGAGTTAGAGAGGCTGGTGGGCGTGAGAGAGGCTGCGGTGTGTGTGAGTGAGTCTGGGGGAGTTAGAGAGGCTGGGGAGAGTGAGAGCCTGGGGGAGTGAGAAGCTGTGAGAGTGAGAGAGGCTGGGGGAGACTGCGAGAGGTGGGGGGACAGTGAGAGAGTGGGGTGGGGGGAGAGGATGAGAGGAGCGTGAGAGATTGGGGGCGTAGAGTTGCTGAGGGAGAGTGAGAGACTCGGGGAAGAGAGAGAGAGGCTGAGAGGGGAGTGAGAGAGACAGGAGGAGAGTGAGAGTTGCTGGGGGGAATGAGAGATGCTGGGGGAGCATGAGAGAGGCTGGGGGACGTGAGAGATGCTAGTGGATAGTGAGAGAGGCTTGGGAAGTGGGGGAGGCCGGGGAGAGTAAAAGAGTCTGGGGGAAGGGTGAAAGGCGCTGGGGGAGGGTGAGAGAAGTTGCGGGGAGCGTGAGAGGCTGGGGGGAGACTGAGAGAGGCTGGAAGGAGAGTGAGAGTGGCTGACGCTGAGATACAGAGACATGGGTTTGGGGGAAGACGGATCACGTTATTCCAAGTCCCTACAAGCAACATCGTTGGAGTGGATGATATCCGGAAATCACGACTGTCAATATTTACACGATACCCAATAAATCTGGAGAGGGGGGCGGGTGTCAAGGACGCACTTGCGTTTGTGTAAGGCACTTCAGACGGATGTACTTGGAATGGGGTCAGATACTTCAGCTGGGTAAAGCATGCACGGACTGGGATAAGGCATTTTTGCTCAGAGAGGTGGCACTTGGACTGGGGTAAGGCACTTCGGCTGAGGGAGGCATGCACGTGGACTGGGCAAGGCACCTAGAACATAGGAAATAGGAGCAGGAGTAGACTATACGGCCCCTCGACCCTGCTCCACCATTCAATAAGATCATCGCTGACCTGATCATGGACTCAGCTCCACGTCCCCGCCCGCTCCCCATAACCGCTTATCCCCTATCGTTTAAGAAACTGTCTATTTCTGATAAATGTATTCAATGTCCCAGCTTCCACATCTCTCTGAGGCAGCAAATTCCGCAGACTTGCAAACCTCTGAGAGATGAAATTTCTCCTCATTTCTGTTTTCCATGTGTGGCCTCACCAATACCTTATAGAACTGTAGTAAGACTTCCTTGCTTTTATAATCCATTCCCTTTACATTAAAGATACTATTGGCCTTCCTGATTACTGTTTTACCTGCATACTATCCTTTTTTATTTCATGCACAAGTACCCCCAGATCCCCCTGTACTACCGCTCTTTACAATCTTTCTCCATTTAAGTAATAACTTGCACTTTGATTTTTTTCTGCCAAAGTGCATGACCTCATGCTTTCCAAAATTATACTCCATCTGCCAAATATATGCCCACTCACTTAGCCTATCTATGGCCTTTTGCTGATTTTTTGTATCGTTCTCACACATTGCTTTTCCTCCCAACTTTGTATCATCAGCAAAATTGGCTACGTTACAAACAGTTATTCTTCCAAGTTGTTAATATAGATGATAAATATTTGGGGTCCCAGCAATGATCCCTGCGGCATCCCACTAGTTACTGGTTGCAAACCAGAGAATGAACAATTTATCCCGACTCTCTGTTCTCTGTTAGTTAGGCAATCCTCTATCCATGCTAACATATTACCCCCAACCCTTTGAACTTTTATCTTGCGCAATAACCTTTTCTGTGGCACCTTGTCAAATGCCTTCTCGAAGTCCAAATACACCACATCCACTTGTTCCCCTTGATCCACCCTGTTCGTTACATCCTCAAAGAACTCCAGCAAATTTCTCAAACATGACTTCCCCTTCTTAAATCCATGTTGACTCTGCCAGACCGAATTTTGTTTTTCCAAATGTCTAGCTGCTGCTCCTTTAATAATGGACACAATATTTTTCCACCACAGATGTTAAGCTAACTGGTCTAAAGTTTCCTGCTTTTTATCTGCCTCCTTTTTTGAATAGGGGCGTTACATTTGCAGTATTCGAATCTACAACGGCTGCGATAGGCATGCACGATGACTGGGATAACGCACTTCCGCTGGGGGAGGGATGCACTTGATCTGGTGTAAGGCACGTCAGCTGGGTTGGCTTTCAATTGGACTGGGGTAAGGAAATTCGAATGGGGAGGAATGTGCTTGGACTGGGCTAAGGAACTTTGGCTGGCCCTTGCTCTGTCTGTCCTCTTGCGTGCTCTGTCGTCTTTCGCTTCAGGAAGTCAAAGTGGTTTGAGTTATAATTTGCAAAGTCAGTGGTACCTTGGGATGTGCGGTTCAAGTTACACATTCCGGAACTTCAGGATTTGGTATATCCCCCAAGGCGGACGAATCATAGACAAAGTGTAGATCCTGGTGGCCACTTTTGCAGTACAAATAAACATATCATATCATAACATGATTCGGCAGAGTCAACATCGTTTTAAGAAACGGAAATCGTGTTTCACATATTTATTAGAGTTTTTAAGGTTGTAACCGGAAGGGTAGATAAAGGAGAACCACTGGATGTAGTATAGTTGAATTTCTAAAATGCGTTCTATAAGCTGCCACATAAAACGTTGTTGTACAAGATCAGAAATGATTGGATTGGAGATAATGTATTTGCAAGGATAGAGGACTGGTTAACGGATAGCAAACAGAGTGCAGGGATAAACGGGTCTTTTTAAGGTTGGTAGGTTCTAACTGGTGGAGTGCCGCAAGGATCAGTGATGCAGCCTCAGCTATTTACAATCTATATTAATGAACTAATGAAGGGACCAAATGTAATGTATCCAATTTTGCTGGCGATACAATGCTAGGTGGGATAGTGAGCTGTGAGGAGAAGATAGATAGACTACTTGAGTGGACAGTAAGGCAGAATATGGAGTATGATGTAGGCAAATGTGAGGTTATGGTAGGAATAATAAAATACAGAATATTTGTGAAACTGGGAAACTTTTAAGTTGGTGTTCAGAAAGACGTGGGTGTCCTCGTGCAAGAAACACAGAATGCTAGCATGCAGGTAATAAGGAGGGCAATATTATAAGGGTGTTGGAGTGTAAGAGTATGGAAGTCTAGCAACAATTGGTCAATTTTGGTCTCCATATCTAAGGAAGGATATCGTTGCCTTGAAGTCAGTACAACAAAGGTTCACTGTATTGATTCCTGTGATGAGAGGGCTGTCTTATGATGAAAGATAGTGTAGAATGGGTCCATAAACTCTGGAGTTCAGAAGAATGAGAGGTGGTCTCATTAAAACATACACGATTCTAAAGGGGACAGGTAGGTTAAAAGCTGAATTTTTTTTTCCATATCTAGAGTACCTTGAAATTGGGGAACTCGGCGGTATGCCTTCTCAACTAGCACGTTTTCTTTGAAACCTGAAACAGGGAGACAATGATGTAAATATTAACACAACAACAACTTGCATTTATGTTGCGCCTTTAACATAGCAAGACGTTACAGGGCGCTCCACAAAAGCTTAAGACAAATCAAATAACGCTGACACCGAACCACATAAAAGAGAAATTACGGCAGATGCCCAAAAGCTTGGTCAACGAGGTAGGTTTTAAGGAGCATCAATCTTGACATCTTTTTGAAACACCCAAAGCCAGGAATATTAATCAGTGTCATTTCCTCTAGGTTTGAAAGTTGAGAGAAGTTGGCTTTTGAATTGGACACATGGGTGTCGAATTCATATGATTAGATAGGATAGTCAGTGCAAACATAGGCTATTCAGCCCAACCTGTCAATATTGACGTTTGTGAACCACTGGGGCATCCTCCCCTCTTTCCGCATCTAGCACTATCAGCATAGCCCTCCATTCACTTCTCCCTCATATATTTATTTAACCGCTCCTTACATGCATCTATAATATTTGATTCAACCACTCTGGTGATAGCGACTTTTACATTCTGACCACTCTCTGCGTAAAGAGGTTTCTTCTTAATTCCCAATTTGATTTGTTGCTGATTTTTCTTATACTGATGGTCTCCAGTAATACTCTTCCCCGCAAGTGGAAACACTCTGCACCAGGTCTATCAAAACCTTTCAAGATATTAAAGAGCTCTATTAGGTCATCCCTTAGATTTCTCGTTTCACGACAAAATAAATTGAGCCTGTCGATTCTTTCCTGATCGTATACCATCTTCTCTGCACCTATCCAGTGCCTCGCTATCTTCTTTTATAATATAACGAACAGAATTGCAAACAGTACGCCTAATGTGGTCTAACTGTAGACAGTTCTGCATTGGTCGGTTTTGAAACCGGCGTGGTCAGGCTTCCTGGTCTAATTAAAAGGGGCCCGATCCTCATCTTTTGAGGAGACATTTCACGGGCATCCTGTAGTAACTGAAGGCCGTTTGCTTACAGAAGCTGATTGTACATTCTCAACATTGTCGATCTGGGTGCACGGGCAGGACACGTCGTGAAGGGAACTTGTTGCAGCGTATTTCTGTATGGATGCAAAACGCCTGAAATGGAATAGCTGATTTGTGCTAGATGGCAGACGAGAGGTTAAGGCGATGGACTGCTCATGGATTGTGCTCATTTACTTTGTGAAGCGTTTGTTGCTGATAAACCTTCCAAGCATTTGACTGAATATTACACAAATTAGCCTTTGAATCCAAATCTCCTCAAATCTGCAATTTCGTGATAACATTATGGTACATACCGTAAATAAACACCTTATCCATTGTGCTGCGCGCTCACTGACTAAGTCACGGTGATTTCTTATTTTTTCTTGATATGCCAACTGAAGTAACTGACTGGAGGAATTTTATTAACTCCACGTGATCGTCTCGGCTCATCTTTGGGCCGAATGGCGAGTGGTGCGAGCAAATTATGCAACAAAAGCTAGAACTGAATCATTACTGTTCTTTAAGGAAGGGTAAATGACCCCTACATTCCTGTTTTACAATTGGGATTAGGCCCATCCCACTCTTCTGATGCTTATCCCGTCTTAGCGGGACTGGAGAACCATTTTCGAGAAGGAGGCTCATGATCTGCTCAGCATAAAGTCAATGTTCCGCATGTTGTTTCAGACAGCTTGCCAACTGGACACAGGCATCCAGCTGCCGTGCGAGCATTGCTGCCTATTCCAAGTCAACAATATTAAAATGTCTTTAAAAAACTAATTTTGATTATGTGACCGATATTATCAAATATGATTTTGCATATTGTCGTCTGTCTTGGCATCCTCATAAGGTACACTCTAACCTAAGAAAACTGTAATCGGTGCTGCTTTATTTCACTGCTAGCGCGAAGGAACATATCTGTGAAGATATTTGCCCCGAATTTACACCATTCCTGTCCTATAGTCCACGTCTTTCGTTATGCATTTCTGCCCTCGTTGCAGGTTAGACCAGCCCAGGCCGTCCATTGAAGCTTGAGAAGTAAATCAGCGAAAACCGGAGAAATACAAGAGACAGAGACAGGGAGAGATTGAAAGATGCATGCGAAGACAATAACAGAAAAGATCATTGCTGATTGAGGGGAAAACCTTTTGCTCCCTTGAAATGTTGAAAAGCGTAAAAGATAATTGGGTGACTGCTTAAACGTGCCTCACTCCCTGGCGGATCTCTCAGGTTCTGAGAGAGGGAAATGCATCCCGCCAGCTCGAGCTCTTATTTATTCGAACACTGAATGGAGCTTTAACGAGTGTAGCGGCAATCAGGTTTTCAGGCTGAGTGGATTTCAGGCCCAAAACATTACATCTTCCGGCTATCGCAGACAGTTGCAGTTTGCTGCAACCTTTTACTTTCCATCCTCGGAACCAACCAACCCTGACCTGCAGGGCTATGGGGAAAGGACGGGAGAGTGGGACAAGCTGAGACCTGGCACGCTCTCGATGGGGCGAATGGCCTCCTGCTGTGCGGTAATCATTCTATTAATTTACATTTGGACTTTGATGGGACTGGAATCGACAAGTTTGAATGTTTCTATAGAACAGAATCAGGGAGAATTCTAATGCACGAGCCATTGCAACACAGCACAACATTTTTAGCAAAATGTTCATGAAAATCCTTGTTCCTGTTGAATGTGGAGCAGGAATTAAGTCGAGATATGCGTTTACATATCTTCTCTTTTAAATCGAGTGTCTTTCCGGCACATTATTCTTTACATCAGAGTTACTGATTAAATGTCAAAACGCCTCCACTCCATCCCAAAAATATGTATAACTCTCATCCTCCGTTGCAATATTGTGAGCAAGAGGAAACTAAGTGCTGGAGTAAAACCGTGAGTATGCAGATAACGTTTGGGGATAGATCAATTGTACCTTCGATTCCTGTGGAAAAGTCATAAGCAAAGCCGTCAACTGTTCTCCGTGAGGCCCGAACTCACAACCGCAGCTTCTCTCCGAGGCTTGCATTACCATATAAGTACTGCGCCCTATCCGATTCCATCGCAAGAAGGGCGTGCAGATGCTGTGTGGTATTAATGCTCCCATTATGCAGCTGGCTGTTCCACCTGTCTTATAATTCATCCCCGAAAAATCTATCGAGGCTGGGGGTCAATTGCTATTCTGAAGATTAACATTGATCGTTTTTTTTTGGCAAGGATACAAAAATTTATGGAATCATTGCAGGCAAATGGAATTAAGAATTAGTTAGTTAAAAGTGACAAAAACAGAAAGAGCTGCAAACAAACGTTGCATTTTTTTAATATTTAACAGCAACAATATCCGTGCTGTGCGCAACTATGCTGTGGTCAGAGGAAAATTCCCTATGCTTCCGAAACTCCCGTGGCTTTTCTGTGGCTCTCTTTCCTCTCTTCACTTCCTCCTGCACGCCGCCAGTTTTTAAACCTTGTTTTAAATGTTGCTCTGGGCGAGGGCATTCTACAGTCTCAGAACCATCTCTATCGTTTCATTGTTTGATTTCTATGTTTATTAATTATGAAACTCCTTGAGCAACAATGGTAGCGCTTGCGGCAACGTGTTAAAAAGCGGCTTTTTGGAAACAAGTTGTGGTCATAGTTTGGTTTTGTACAGAATTGAACCTATATCACTCAAGATGGAGTGTTATATTGACAATGAACTAAATCTTGTTATAAATGTTGGCTCATTAGTTCCGTCGTTTCAGATGACGAATTGTTTGATCCCTCATTTATTTCATGTTGGGAACAGGCACAAGTATTCATTCAGAAATAACCCACAGATTGACACTGAGGTGACCGCAGTGAGAGAGACAGACAGCAGCGGGGCATATGGCGTAATGGACAAGAGAGATGGATAAATACAAAACGGCCACAGACTCTGAAAAGTACAAACATCACAAACAAAAGCATTGGCTGCTGTAGGTGAATCTCGAACTCAAATCCTCGGCATTTCCCGCGCCCATACTGTAATATAAGTACTGCGCGCCAACCAATTGCGCCACTGGAACTGCACAGCTTGTCGTCTCGGTGCTCCCATCATACAGCTACCTATTTTACCTGTCTTTCAAGCAAGAAGAAAATAATTAATCGAATCCTTCAGCACAGAAGGAAGCTTTTCATCCCATCGTGTCCGTGCCGGCTCTCTGCATGAAGCCTTCAGTTACTGAGATTTCATAAATTGTCGCCATCGACGTGTTTTATTTTTGGGTGTAATGTTTTGTTATTTCTCATGAATTTGGATGTCCGTGCAAGACATGTACAAATATATTTGTGCATCTATCTGTGAGATGTAAATTAAATTGTGTGGAACATAGATAATCACATTATTTGTGTTCATCTCTATGTTATTATAAATGTATTTGTTTTTATGTCTGTTTTCTTTATGAATTTATCTCCAAGTATCTCTGTGCTATAATTGTATTTACGTTTATTTGCGAGGTGTTTACAAGTAACATAGATACAAATATATACACAGTAAAGACATTCATAACAAGCACAGTTGCTCCATAATACTATTATAAATAACGTTGTAGCATTCAAATACATAAACACTAACACAGATGTACAAAATATATTTATATCCCACAGAACAAATTGCAAATTAACACAGAGACATCAAAATATAATGAGAGCTATCACTGATCAAAGAACATTTTACTATCTATGGTCTTCAGCAATTTCTGCTGTGCCTGTGTTTCCTCTGCTTGTGCTCGGTGTAAGGGAAGTTTTGGCCGAGCCGTGGTATACCGTTTCCCAAGGATGGGCTGAAATGAGCTGTCTGAGGCCACGTTCACTGCTATAGTTGATATATAATAATCATCTGGATTTGTTTATAAAGGCATAATTACATCATCGACAAATGTTTCATCCTGGTACACAAATCCACTGCCAAATTAGTTCAACCCCTCAGCCGACCCAATAGTTAAGCTTCCCGCGATGACTTTGGTCCAAGATCTATTGATGTACAACCCGAGCTACTGTAACAGTTTCCTCCTGCGCCAGAACTGGTCCCAATGCCCCCGGATTCTGTAGCCCAACCTTGTGCACCGTTTATCCAGACACACGTTACTATTTCTAAATTCAATAGCGCGGGGCACTGGTAATAATCCATAGAATACCTTTGTGGTCCTGCTCATTAATTTCCTCAATTGCACCTGAAACTCTGACAGAAGGAACTCATCCCCTTGTTTCCTTATGTCATTGGTCAGCACATAGATCACGGCTTATGCTGCTCCCCTTCGCCCCTCAAAATGTTTTACACCCACTCAGTGATGTTCTTTACCTGGCAGAAGGGAGGATACACACCACGTATGACTCACGTTTGGCGTTGCAGAAAGGTACTGACTTTCGAATCCCC
The DNA here is from genome assembly GCF_044704955.1 of Pristiophorus japonicus. Classification (NCBI taxonomy): domain Eukaryota; kingdom Metazoa; phylum Chordata; class Chondrichthyes; family Pristiophoridae; genus Pristiophorus; species Pristiophorus japonicus. The sequence continues at coordinate 3,638,628 of NW_027254520.1, forward strand.
AATGACGTTAACTTATGTCACTATTTCGTTTCAAAAGCAAAGGACTACGAATCCTGTAAATCTGAAATGAAATCAGAAAAAGTTGGATATACTCAGCCAGTCAGTCAGCATCTATGCAAAGATTTCTAATGATGGGGTCTTGATTAAATGTCATTCACGTGAAGCCGTCCCAGGAATTTGAATACCTCCCTCTTGCACCACTGCTCAAGCCACGTATTTATTCTAACTATCCTGCTCTCTCGACTCTGATTAGAACGTGGCACTGGTAGCAATCCAGAGATTACAACCATTGAGGTCCTACTTTTTATTTAGCTCCTAGCTCCCTATATTCAGCTTGTAGGACCTCTTCCCACTTCTTACATATATCGTTGGTACCTACATGTGCCACGACAACTAGCTGTTCACCCTCCCTCTCCAGAATGCGCTGCAGCTGCTCCGAGATATCCTTGACCCTTCCACCAGGATGGCAACATACCATCCTGGAGTCTCGGTTGCGGCCGCAGAAACACCTATCTATTCCCCTTACAATAGAGTCCCCTATCACTGTAGCTCTCCCACACTTTTTATCACCCTTCTGTGCAGCAGAGCCACCCACGGTACCATGAACCCGGCTGCTGGTGCCTTCGCCTATAAGTCATCTCCCCCAACAGTATCAAAACGGTATATCTGTTTTGGTGGGAGATGACCACAGGGAACTCCGGCACTTCCTTCCTGCTCTTGCCCTGTCTCTTGATCACAAAATCACTACCTGTCCTAACCCTTACCTGCGATGTGACCAACTCACTAAATGTGCTATCCACAACATTCGCAGCATCGCGCATGCTCCAGAGTGAGTCCATCCACAGCTCCAGTGCCGTCATGCGGTCTGTCAGGAGCTGCAGCTGGACACACTTCCCGCACACATAGTAGCCAGGCCTGACTTCCCACCTCGCACAGGAGGAGCATGACACGGGTCCGAGCTCTACTGCAATGACTTAACCCTTAAATTAATTTACTTACCAAAATTTACTTATACACCTGTGAATGTTTAAAAATGTATCGAGACATTGAAGTTGAGAATGTGGGAATTGTATAGGGACAGTATAAGCTAACAAATAATTCATGGAGGAATAGCCATGACATCTCAGACTCGAGTCTGCAAAATGTTACATCACTAACACATATTGAAACAAAACCCACAGCTTGCAGAAAAACCTCAAGGTCTTATTAAATCATGTTATTAACCTGAAACATTGACAGAAGGTTTTTGTTTCAAATCGGACCATGCTTGGGTCGGCTTATGAGTGGACAAAGGGAAGGAGGGATCAAACGAGATGGGCTGAGCTGGGATGTCACTCTAGCCCTATCTTGTTATCTTTTGCCGAAAATGTATAACCATCGTGCCTTGACAATGTAACGTCACTTATCCGTAGGGAGTGTGTACGCTCGATCGAGAAAGTATATCTTCTGTCTGATAAGTCTTGCCGGCCGCTAAAATAAAGACTGCTTTGTTCAAAGCACAAGAGGTATTCGACTCAGTAATTTTACTGAACCAGATTGAGGTAAAAGAATCCAGGAATTTACACACCAAACAGCTACTTAGTAGTTCGCTGCCAATTAAACCAATCTAAAAGTCAGTCTCAAAGAGAGTTATACTTACCAGTCGAACATCCAACCACTTACCTACTGTACTGTGACGTCACCTCTCGATTTCGCACCACTCTATCTTTGTCTGGAACTGATTGTGCTGGTCTCTGGGCTTCCGTCTCCTACTCTCGCACTCCTTATCAGCTGCTGTATTGTCAGCACTTGTAGAAAAAACAAGCCAAACAGCACCGGCCACACCCACTTGCCTGAACTCACCCACTTTCCAAACTCACAAATGTCACTGTATGCTGTTGCACTCCGTAGAAGTAAACTATCCCCGATACACTCGATGAACGCCGATGCAAGGCTACTCTAACCAATTAGGTTTATCCAGTAAATATGAAAGTTAAAATCACCCATGATTATTGCCGTTCCTTTTTTACAAGCCTCCATTATTTTTTGATTTATACTTCGTCCAACTGTGTAGCCACTGTTTGGGGGTCGAAAGACTACGCCCACCAGCGACTTTTTCCCGTTATTTTTCCTTATCTCCACCAAAAGTTATTCAACCTCTTGATCTTCTGAGCCAATATCGCTTCTCACTAACGCACTGATCCCATCTTTTATTAACAGTGTTATCCCACCTCCTTTTCCTTTTTGTCTGTCCTTCTAAAATGTGAAATAAGCCTGAATATTTAGGTTCCAGTCCTGGTCACCTTGCAGCCATGTCTCTGTAATGACTATCAGTTCCTACTCATTTGTATCTATTTGTGCCGTTAGCCCATCTGTTCTGTTACGAATGATACGTGCATTTAGACAAAAAGCCTTGAAATTTGTTCTGTTATCCTTTTCTCCTGCTTGTATCCTCTGTCCTACAAACTCACTTTCTACATTGTTGCATTTTAATTCCAAATCTACTCCCCTCCCTATTGAATCTATTCTCAGGTCCCCATCCCCCTGCCAAACTATGTTAAACACTCCCCAACAGCACTATCAACCACCGCCTCACATCTCCCCACTCCCTGCTCCCCGCCACTCGATGTTATTGGTCCCAGCTCTGTTGAGGTGCAATCCGTCCGGCTTGTGCAGGTCTCAACTCTGCCAGAAGTGGACCTAATATCTCAGGAAACTAAAGCCCTCCTTCCTGCACCATCTCTTCAGCCATGCATTCACGTGCTCTATCCTCCTATTTCTGTATTCACTAGTTCATGACACCTGGAGTATTCCGGAGATTACTACCTTTCAGGTCCTGCTTTTTAATCTCTCTCGTAGCTCGCTAAACTCTGCCTGCAGGACTTCACCTCTCTTTCTACTTATGTCTTTGGTAACAGTTTGGACAATGACCTCTGACTAATCACTCTCCTCCATCAGAATGCCCTGAGCCGCTCGGTGACGTCCTTAACGCTGGAACCAGGGAGGCAACATGCTATCCTGGAGTCACGTCTGATGCTGCAGAAACGCCTGTCTGCTACACTGACTATTGGATCCCCTATCATTATAGCTCTGCCATTCTTTTCCCTCCTCCTCTGTGCAGCTGAGCAATTTGTGGTGCCCTGGATTTGGATCTCGCTGCAATCACCAGATGCACTATCTCCACACCAGTACTCATAAGATAATGCCTGTTGACGAGCGAAGTGGACTCGGGAGCTCGATCACTAACTGCATAGACCTCCTATTCAGTACATCCCTGTCTGGAGTAAGAATAAAACGGGGAAGGTGGCTTGACCGTGGCTAACAAGGGAAATTAAGGATAGTGTTAAAAGCAAGGAAGACGCAAATACATTAGTTAAAATATGTAACAAACCTGAGGAATGGGAGAAATTTAGAATTCAATAGAGGAGCAGTAAGGGTTTAATGAAGAGGGGGGAAATAGCGTTCGAGATGAAGCTTGCAGGGAACAAAAAACTGACTGCAAAATCTTCTACAAATATGTGAAGAGTAAAAGATTAGTGAAGACAAATGTAGGTCCCTTGCAGTAGGATTCAGGTGAATTTATAATGGAGAACAAAGGAATGGCAGACCAATTGAACAAATACTTCGGTTCTGTCTTCACGAAGGAAGACACAAATAAAGTTCCAAATGTACTAGGGGACAGTCTGTCGAGTGAGAAGGAGGAACTGAAGGATATCCTTATCAGGCAGGAAACTGTGTTCGGAAAATTGATGGAATCGAAGGCTGGTAAATCCCCGGGGCCTGATAGTCTGCATTCTAGGGTATTTAAGGAAGTGGCCCTAGAAATAATGGATGCATTGGTGATCATTTTCCAACAATCTATCGACTCTGGATCAGTTCCTATGGACTGGAGGGTAGCAAATGTAACACCATTTTTTTTAAAAAAGGAGGGAGAGATAAAACTGTTAATTAGACACTGGTTAGCCTGACATCAGTCGTGGCGAAAATGTTGGAATCAATCATTAAGGATGAAATAGGAACGCATTTGGAAAGCAGTGACAGGACCGGTCCAAGTCGATATGGATTTATGAAAGCGAAATTGTGCTTGACGAATCTTGTGGAATTTTCGGAGGATGTAACTAGCTGAGTAGACAAAGGAAAACCAGTGGATGTGGTGTGTTTCGACTTACAAAAGGTTTTGAAAAGGTCCCGCGCAGGAGATTGGTGTGCAAAATCAAAGCACATGGTATTGGTGGTAATGCACTGTCGTGGATAGAGAACTGGTTGGCAGACAGAAAGCAGAGAGTTGGGATAAATGGATCCTTTTCAGAATGGCAGGCAGTGACTAGCTGAGTGCCGCAGCGCTCAGTGCTGGGACCCCGGCTCTTTAAAATATACATTAACGATTTGGATGAAGGAATTGAGTGTAATATCTCCAAGTTTGCAGGTGACACTAAACAGGATGGCGGTGTGAGCTGTGAGGGGGATGGTACGAGGCTGCAGGGTGGCATGGACAGGTTCGGTGAGTGGTAAAATGCATGGCAGATGCAGTATAATGTGGATAAATGTGAGGTTATCCATTTTTGGGGCAAAAACACGAAGGCAGAATATTATCTGAATTGTGGCACAATAGGAAATAGGGAGGTGCAATGAGCCCTGGGTGTCATGGTTCATCAGTCATTGAAGGTTGGCATGCTGCTACAACAGGCTGTGAAGATGGCAAATGGTATGTTGGCCTTCATCGCTCGGGGATTTGAGTATAGGAGCTGGGAGGTCTTACTGCAGTTCTGCAGGCCTTAGTAAGTCCTCACCGGGAATATTGTGTTCAGTTTTGTTTCGTAATCTGAGGAAGGACGTTCTTGCTATTGAGCCAGTGCAGAGAAGGTTCACCAGATTAATTCCAGGGATGGCTGGACTGCCATATATGGAGAAAATGGATCAACTGGACCTTCATTCACTGGAGTTTAGAAGGATGAGAGGGGTTCTCATAGAAACATAAAAGTTTCTGACGGGACTGGACAGGTTCTATGCGGGAAGAATGTTCCCGATATTGGGGAAGTCTAGAACCAGGGGACATAGACTTAGGATAACGGAAGACCATATAGGACTGAGATGAGCAGGAACTTCTTCACTCAGCGGGTTGTTTACCTGTGGAATTTCCTGCCGCAGAGAGTTGTTGATGCCAGTTCATTGGATATATTCAAGAGGGAGTTAGATGTGGTCCTTATGGCTAAGGGGTTCAAAGGGTATGCAGAGTAAACAGCAAAGAGGTACTGAGGGAATGATCAGCAATTGAACGGCGGTACACGCTGGAAAGGCCGAATGGCCTACTCCTGCATGTATTTTCTATGTTTCTATGTTTCTATGTCTTCTGGTCAACCACTCCCGCTCTACGTGCACTCTCCTAAGCTGCAGGGTGACCAACTCTAGAAGGGAATTGAATAAACAATTAATGGCGTACAGTTTGCAGGGCTCTGGGGAAAGTGTGTCATTGTATGCTTCTGTGATGCTACAATCCTCTCTCTCTGTGAGCTTGTGTTTTCACGGTTTTAATTCTCGGCCGTGCCCGCAGAGATTTTCCCACATTTAATGTACTTTTTCACTTTTTCTCTCTCTATGATTAATTCTATTTCTCTCTGAGTCTGACTTTTTTTCCATGTATCATTCTCGCTGTATGTCTAACTCAGTTGCAGTCAATTTCTGTAAACTTTTCTCATTGGGGATTTGTTTATCCGTCCTAATATAACTTTCTCTCTGTCACACTCTCCATCACTCCCCTCATCAATTTACTCCGTAGCTTATGAGTTATCCCTTTTAGCGCTGGTTCAATCTGTGCGTTCTGATATTGGGGGGTTGACGTGGATTTTAACATTATTCATTCAAAGATGTTCAGTGTTGACGGGAAGATTACATGTTCTGTGGGTTAACGCAAGGGGGTTTGTTGTCTCGTTACGGAGGATCAGTTCAATGTGTTATTTGGCTAAGTGCTGTGCTTTTGCGGTTCAGCTTTTCACAGTCCACAGTTAAACACAAGGCATATATCCTCCCACGTTTGGAGAGTATGCAGACGTGTAGGTTGCTCAGCGCTGAAAACTAAACTTTGAGTCTGCAGGCGATGTGCCGAATTTTCAAGCACTGCACAGCAGCGTGCCCATGACGAGGATGGCTGAGTTGTTAAGGCGTTGGAATTAAAATCCAATAGATATGTGTCTGCGTGGGTTCCAACCCACTCCAAGTAAATGTTCAACCAACTGGTTTGCCAATTAGACTTAATGCTTGTTTGTTATGAAAGCGTGGAAGCGGTCCATATTCTCTGCACATCATATATTTATAATTCACCCTTGAAGACAACGTTTGTCTCATGATAATAGGTGTTCTGCCAATTGACTGAACATAGGAACAGGATTACGCCATTCTGTCCCTTGTGCCTATTGGCCATTCCATTAATTCTTGGCTGAGCTCTGTCTTAACTCCATCCATCTGCATTGACTCCACATCATGAAAACCAATGTCTCGGAAAAACTTTCGATCTAAAACTATCATTTTTAATTGAGATTGCATATCCTGCTTTTTGTAGAAGATAACTCCATCACCCTTTGCGTGAAGAAGATTTTCCTAACTTCTCTACCGAATGGCGTGTCTCTGATTTTAACATTATGTCCCCTTGTCGTAAACTCCCCCACGAACGGTGAAAAAAGCTTTATCTCTATCTATCTTATCAATTCGTTTCAAAACCTTAAAAACCTCAATGAAATCACAATTAACCTTCTATATTCCAGGGGGTATAGACCTAGTTTATGTAACCTCTCCTCATAATTTAACTCGTGGCAACCTGGTAATAGTCTGGTGAATATGAACTGTACACCTTCCACATCCAAACTATCATTTTTAAGGGGCCGTGCCCATAAAGGGACTAGATATAATGGATAAAAACGGATTATTTCCCTTAGCAGAGGGCTCAACAAGCAGGGGGCATACATTTATACTAATTGTAGAAGGGTTACAGGAGATTTGATGGGAAACTTCCACAGGCAGAGAGTTGTGGTTGTCTAAAATGCAATACCTGAAAAGGTGGTAGAGGCAGAAAGCTTTAGCACCTTTAAAAATATTTGGATGTGCAACTGAAGTGCCATAACCTGCAGGGTTATGGACCTAGAGCTGGAAAGTGGGATTAGGCTGGATAACCGTGGCGCGGACAGGATGGGCCGAAATAGCCTCCTTCAGTGCTGTAAACGTCTATGAATCTATTAGATTATATAACTTAGAGTACTCCAGATATAGTCTAACTACATCTCTGTTCAGCTGAAGAAAAACATCCACTGCTGTATAGTCCAACCCCTAGTTATAAAGCCGAACATGCCATCAGTTGTTTCGAATATATTTGTAACGTTAGCGGGATGGGCTCTAGGACTCCAAACCACTTTGGAACTCCATCCCTCTGAGCTTTGCTCCATTTAATTATTACTCGGATCTAAACTATGTGATCTAAAATGGACGACTACACAATTACCTACTTGGAAATTATCTGCCACTGAATCGTCCATTCACTTAATCTATCAATATATCTTTATAGGTAACGCCTGCCCTACTTACTATATCACCAATATTTGCATCATCGGTAAACGGGGATATATGGCTGCCTGTTGTGCCTTCTTAATCTTTAAGAAATAAAGAATGATACATTTTTTTTAACACTGACAGTTTAACACGTGCCATGCCTGGAAGCCCTGGTAGGGTCTGTGGGAAGAGGAAGGTAGGAGTAAGATTTCAGGTCGATGATACATCTGATCCTACAAATATACATCATGCAACTGTACGCTGTTTTCAAACAGTAAAAGCATGGGGTTGCATTCCGTAGCATCTTTCAGGAACATTAGGATGACCGAGTTGCTCGCCGTTGCTCAGTTTGAGTTCCAGCAGGATCAGCAGCCTCCAGACAGCATTATAGCCTTGGTCCAAATATGGACAAAAGTGATTAATTCTAAAATGAAGCGAGAGTGATTGTCCTTGACATCAAAGCAGCATTTGACCGAATGCTGCATCAAGGAAGTTTCTAACGTTGAAGTTATTGCGGGGTTAATCTCCACTACTGGAGACATACCTCGTCTAAAAGAAGATTGTTGTGGTTGTTCGACGCCAATCATCTCAGCCCAGGAATATCGCTGCAGGAGTTCATCATCACCTGCTTCATTAATAACATGACCACCATCGTAAGGTCAGAAGTGGGAATGATCGGTGAAGATTGTATTTTCCAGCTCCAGTATCAAATCCTCAGAAAATGAAACAGGAAATATATCGCCTCACCATTATTGTGGCTGGATCAAAATCTTGGAACAACTTCTACAAAGCAGCACATTCGTAGTACCATCACCTCAGTGACTGAACCATAGAACCATAGAAATTTACAGCACAGAAGAATACCATTTAGCTCATCACATCCTTGCTGGTGGACAAAGCACTACTATGCCAAATCCAATTTCTAGCTCTTGGACCGTAGCCATCAAGTGCATCTCCAAGTACTATAGTGGTCCACGAAGTTTGTTCATCACTACCTTCTCAAACGCAATTCGAGTTGGGCAATAAATGTCGGCCTTTGCTAGCTACGCCCACATCAACTGAATTAATATTCTTTAAAACGTGCTTTACAGAAAATGAAGTACTTCTTGAAGTGTAATAACTGGATGTACTGTAGGGCAATACGGCAGCCAATTACCACCAAGCAAGATCCCATCGATGGTGTGATACAGATAAGTGCAGGACATGAAAGAGCATTCCCCTACCACTTAGAATCATAGAATGGTAGAAATTTGCCGCAGAGAACGATGGCATTCGGCCCATCCTCTCTCCACCAATCGAACGAGCTATACAGCCTAATCCCACGTCGCAGCTCTTGATCTGTTGCAGATTAGGGCAATTCAATCCATCTGCAAGTACTGCTTAAATGTGATGAGGGATTGTATCTCGACCAACTTTTCAGTCAATGAGTTCCAGATCCAAATTCATTCTGGGCGAAAAAATGTCTCCTCGAATCCCGTGTAATTCTTTTACCAATTATATTAAATCTATGCCCCATGATTATTGACGTCTCTGCTCAGGGGCATATGTGTTTATTATGCACACTATCCCGGCCGCTCATAATATTATATTCCTCAATTATGTCACCAATTATCCTCATCTGTTCCGACGAAAACAACCCCAATCTTTCCCCACAACCAAATCTATCAAGTCCTGGCAACAGCCAGAGGAGAACAGAGGAAACACATGGAAGTAGAGGAGAATTGTTTGTTTTTAAGCTGTGAGTGTTGTGATCTGTAATGCACTGCCTGAAAGAGTAGTGAATCATAGAATCATCGATTCATAGAATTGTACAGCATGGACGAAGGCAATTCGGCCGGTCGTGACCATGCTGACTCTCAGCTAGTCTCACCACCCTGTCATTTCCCCGTAGCATTGCAGATTCAATAGTAACCCTCAAAAAGGAATTGGATAAATGTTTGAAGAGGCTCATTTTGCAGGGCGTTGTGGAAACATCTGGAACTAATTGGATAGCTTGTTCAAGAGTACGATGGTCCAAGTACTCTCCATCGGAATTTATGAAATGTTTTTTGATAGTTTCATCTAAATGACGCTGGTCATTTGCCCGTTCCACTATCCCATTTCATTTATTTGTATATGCATCTGTGCTTGAACAACCTAATTGAAATGATGTGCGATTCGGTAGCAATGTGACGCAAGTCATACAGTTGATCAGGGTGCGGTGGCCACGTGGTCATGCGGTGGCCATGAAGTCTTCAGTTTCATAAATTGAAGATCATAGGTTCGGCGCCTATTGATATTGTATCACATTAAATGTGACATTCGAAAGCTTTTTCCATTTTAACTATTAAAAACTTCATAATTTTGAACTTATGTCATAAACCGCCTCTTAACGTTTTCTATTCGAAGGAGAAAAATCTCAGCTTCTCCACTTTCTTCTTATAAATGATGTCCCCAACTCTGGCAGTATTCTAGTAAATCTATTCTTCACCCTCTCCAAGGGCTTGACTTCTTCCCTAAAGCGTGTTGCGCAGAACTGATCGCACTATTCCAACTAAGACGTCATAAGTGTTTTATAACTGCTTGGCATAACTTCCTTGTTTTTATACTTTATTCGGCTATTAAAAAAGTAAAAGTTGCCATGTCTTCCAGATCCTGCCCCCTCTTTAGAATTGTATGATTTAGAGCTGGTTCATACGAAAAAGAGAGAGAATTCTGACCGGTTTTGGGATCATTGATCTCCAGAGGCAGATGCTTAATAGTGAATTAAAATGTTCATGTATAAATCTGGCCCCGTTAAAATTGTATCATTATTTCATATTGCCTCTCATCATCCCACCAAAGTGCATTACTTCACACTTATCTGTGTTAACATACATCTGCTATGTGTTTGTTCATTACTTCAGTCGGTTATTTTCTTTCTCCCTCTTTGTAGCACTTGCGAAATGCTTTCTGCCCCTTTGATTTTTATTGTAGCTTTCCCATTCACAAGGATCTGTGCTACTTTTTATATTTGTGTACGCTTTTACTTTAGTTTAATGTGGCCCCTTACCTCTTAATCGTCCATGCCAATTTATTTTGGCCCGCAGGGTTATACACTGATTCTGTATCACTTTTAATTATTTTAACATTTCATATCGTTCTACCCATTAACAGATTTTCCCAGTTTATTGTGGACAGTCTCTGTTTCAGCCCCTTGAAGTCGGTCTTACCGAAATCTGGAATGGTAGTAGCTTTTTCTCGTTTCTCCCTGTCAAACGTTACGTTGAAGTCGATCATGGTTTGATCGCTATAAAATACATTTTCACTCACCATTAGGCTGTTGAATAAACCCTGCTCGTTAATCATTACTAAATGTAAATTGGTATGCCCCTTGTTCGTGATGGAACATAATGTTGCAGAACTAGCCCGGACACACACAAGAAATTCACAATATTTCTGAGAGGTGCTCGTCCGATTATCCCAATATATATGAAAATGTAAATCCCCTATTAAAACCACAGTGTCTTGACTACACGCTTGTCTAATCTCGACATTTATATATTCTAATACTTTACACTGCGACTAGGGGGCCTATGCACAACTCCCACTATTGTCTTAAATCCGTTCCTATCTCTTAATTCTACCGATAAAGTTTCCACGTCCGGCTGATCTGTAGTTAGATCCTCATTAGAACTGAATCATAGAATCATACTTATTTACAGCACGTAAGAAGGATATTGCAGCCCACCCGGTCAACACGGCGAACAAAGAGCTATCCAGCGGAATCCCACGTTCCAGCTTTTGGTCCGTCGCCCTGTAGATTATTGCACTTCAAGTGCATGTCCATGCGCGTTTTAAATGTGGTAAGGATTTCTGCCTCTACCACCCTTTCAGGCAGTGAGTTCCAGATTCGCAACTTGCTCTGGGTGAAGAAATTTCCCGTCCAATCCCCTCGAAACTTGCTACCAATGAATTTAAATCTATGTCCCCTGGTTGTTGACCATTCTGCACAGAAAAATAGATCCTTCCTATCCACTCGCTCTAGGCCCCTCATAATTTTGAACACATCAATAATGTTTCCCCTCAGCTTCCTATGTTCCACTGAAAACAAACCCAGCCTACCGAATCATTACTCATAGCTAAGATTTCCCAGTCCAGGCAACATCCTCGTAAATCTCTTTTGCACCCTCTCTAGCGCAATTAAATATTTCCTGCAATGATGTGTACGCAGTATTCTAGCTGTGACCCAAATAATGTTTTATATAGGTCAAGCACAACTTCACTGCTCTTGGACAATATACCTCGGCTACTAAAGGTAAGTATGCCAATGCCTTCTCAAGTAGCACGTTTTCTTTGAAACCTGAAACAGGGAGACAATGATGTAAATATTAAACATAAACAACTTGCATTTATGCAGCGCCTTTAACAGAATAAGACGTCACAGGGCACTCCACAAAAGCTTAAGACAAATCCAATAACGCTGACACTGAGCCACATAAAAGATAAATTATGGCAGATGCCCCAAAGCTTGGTCAACGAGGTAGGTTTTAAGGAGCATCATTCTTGAAATCTTTTTGAAACACCTAGGCCAGGAATATTAATCAGTGTTATTTTCTCTAGGTCTGAAAGTTGTGAGAAGTTGGCTTTTGAATTGGACCCATGGGTGTCGAATTCATATGATTATATAGGATATTCAATGCTAAAACAGGCTATTCGGCCCAACCTGTCAATATCGATGTTTGTTGTCCACTGGAACATCCGCCCCTCTTTCCGCATCCAGCACTATCAGCAGAGCTCTCCATTTATTTGTCCCTCATATATTTATCTAACCGCTCCTTACATGCATCTATAATATTTGATTCAACCACTCTGGTGGTAGCGAGTTCTACATTCTTACCAATCTCTGGGTAAAGAAGATTCTTTTTAATTCCCAATTTGATTTGTTGCTAATTTTTCTTATATTGATGGTCTCCAGTAATACTTTCCCCACAAGTGAAAACACTCTGTATCTACTCTATCAAAACCTTTAAAAGATATTAAAGAGCTCTGCTAGTTCACCCCTCAGACTTCCCGTTTCACGACAAAATAAATTGAGCCTGTCGATTCTTTCCTGATAGTATACCATCTTCTCTGCATCCTATCCAGTGCCTTGCTAGTATATTGTATAATACAGTGACCGGAATTGCACACAGTATGCCTAATATGGTCTAACTGTAGAGAGTTCGATATTGGTCGGTTTTGAAACCGGCGTGGTCAGGCTGTCTGTTCTATTTAAATGTGGCCCGCACATCATCGTTTGAGGAGACATTTCACAACCATCCTATAGTAACTAAAGGCCGTTTGCTTACAGAAGCTGATTGTACATTTTCAACATTTTTGGTCTGGGTGCACGGTCAGGACAGGTCGTGACGGGGTCTTGTAGCAGTGTATTTCTGTATGGATGCAAAAAGCCTGAAATGGAACAGTTGATTTGTGATAGATGGTAGACGAGTGGTTAAGGCGATGGACTGCAAATCGATTGTGTTAATTTACTTTGATAAGCGTTTGTTGCTGATAAACCTTCCAAACATTTGAAAGAATATTACATAAATTAGGCTTTGAATCCAAATCTCCTCAAATCTGCAATTTCCTGATATCATTCTGGTACATACCATAAATAAACACCTTATCCACTATGCTGCGCGCTCACTGAATAAGTCACGGTGATTTCTTATTGTTTTCTTGATATGTCAAATGAATTTACTGACAGGAGGATTTGCATTAACTCCACGTGATCGGCTCGGCTCATCCTTGGGCCGAATGGCGAGTGGGGTGAGCAAATTCTGCAACTGAATCATTACTGTTCTTTAAGGAAGGGAAAATGCCCCCTACGCGGCCTGCTATACAAGTGGGCACAGTCCCATTCAACTCTCATGATGCTTAATCCCCTCTTAGCGGGACAAGATAACCATTTTCAAGAAGGCGGCTCATGGTCTGCTCAGCAGAAAGTCAATGTTCTGCATGTTCTTTCATACAGCTTTACAACTGGACACAGGCATCCAACTGCCGTGCGAGCATTGCTGACTATTCCAAGTCAACAATATTAAAATGTATTTACAAAACTAGTTTTGAATATGTGACCTGTATTATCAAATAAGATTTTGCAACATTAATAGCTCTATATTGTCGTCTGTCTCGGCATCCTCATAAGGTACAATCTACCTTAAGACAATTGTAATCGGTCGGTGCTGCTTTATTTCACTGCGAGCGCGAAAGAACATATTTGCACCCGCATTTACACTTTTCCTGTCCTATAGTCCACGTCTTTCTTTACACATTGCTGCCCTTGTTCACGTTAGATCAGCCCAGGCCGTCCATTGAAACCTGAGAAGTCAATCAGCGAAAACCAGAGAAATACATGAGGCAGAGATAGGGAGAGATAGAAAGATGCATGCGAAGACAATAACAGAAAAGATCATTGCAGCTTGAGGAGAAATCCTTTTGCTCTCTTGAAATGTTATACAGCATAAAAGATAATTGGGCGACAGTGTAAACGTGCCTCCCTCCCTGGCGGATCTCTCAGGCTCTGAGATAGGGAAATAAAGCCCGGCAGCTGCAGCTCTTAGTTATTCGAGCACTGACTGGAGCTTTAAACAGTGTAGCGGCGAACAGGTAAACCTCAGTGGATTTCAGGCCCAAAACATTAAACCTTCCGGCTATCGGAGACAGTTTAGGTTTGCTGCAAACTTTTATTTTCCAGCCTCGGAAACATCCAACCCTGTCCTGCAGGGCTATGGGGAAAGGAAAGGGGAGTGGGACTAGTTGAGAGCTGGCACACTCTCGATGGGACGAATGGCCTCCTGCTGTGCGGTAACTACTCTATTTATTTACATTTGGACTTTGAAGGGACTCGAATCGACAAACATTTAAAATTTCTATAGAACAGAATCAGCGAGACGTCCAGTGCACGAGCAATTGCAACACTGCACAACATTTTGAGCGAAATGTTCAGGAAAATCCTTGTTTCTGTTGAATGTGGTGCAGGACTTATGTGGAGATAACCAAAGCGTTTACATATCTTCTCTTTGAAATCGAGTGTGTTTCCGGCACATTATTATTTACATCAGAGTTATTGATTAAATGTCAAAACGCCTCCACTCCGTCTCACAAATACGTACAATTTTCATCCTCCGTTGCAATGTTGTGTGCTGGAATAAAAGTGTGAATATGTAGCTAACGTTTGGGGATAAATCAATTGCATCTTCGATTACTGTCGAAGTGTCACAAGCAAAGCCATCAGCTGTACTCGGTGAGGCTTGAGCTCACAACCTCGACCATTCTGGGCACTTACACTGTCAAAAGGGCCATTGTACAGCAAAATTCTAAAAGGACAGAGGGTGTTAAAAAAACAAGCCTAAAGGCTTTGTGTCTTAATGCAAGGAGTACCTGCAATAAGGTGGATGAATTAACTGTGCAAATAGATGTTATCAAATATGATGTGATTGGGATTACGGAGACGTGGCTCCAGGATGAGCAGGGCTGGGAACTCAACATCCAGGGGTATTCAACATTCAGGAAGGATAGAATAAAAGGAAAAGGAGGTGGGGTAGCATTGCTGGTTAAGGCGGAGATTAAGGCAATAGTTAGGAAGGACATTAGCTTGGATGATGTGGAATCTATATGGGTAGAGCTGCAGAACACCAAAGGGCAAAAAACGTTAGTGGGAGTTGTGTACAGACCTCCAAACAGTAGTAGTGATGTTGGGGAGGGCATCAAACAGGAAATTAGGGGTGCGTGCAATAAAGGTGCAGCAGTTATAATGGGTGACTTTAATATGCACATAGATTGGGCTAACCAAACTGCAAGCAATACGGTGGAGGAGGATTTTCTGGAGTGCATAAGGGATGGTTTTTTAGACCAATATGTCGAGGAACCAACTAGGGGGGAGGCCATCTTAGACTGGGTGTTATGTAATGAGAAAGGATTAATTAGCAATCTCGTTGTGCGAGGCCCCTTGGGGAAGAGTGACCATAATATGGTGGAATTCTGCATTAGGATGGAGAATGAAACAGTTAATTCAGAGACCATGGTCCAGAACTTAAAGAAGGCTAACTTTGAAGGTATGAGGCGTGAATTGGCTGAGATGGATTGGCGAATGATACTTAAGGGGTTGACTGTGGATGGGCAATGGCAGACATTTAGAGACCGCATGGATGAACTACAACAATTGTACATTCCTGTCTGGCATAGAAATAAAAAAGGGAAGGTGGCTCAACCGTGGCTATCAAGGGAAATCAGGGGTAGTATTAAAGCCAAGGAAGTGGCATACAAATTGGCCAGAAATAGCAGCGAACCTGGGGACTGGGAGAAATTTAGAACTCAGCAGAGGAGGACAAAGGGTTTGATTAGGGCAGGGAAAATGGAGTATGAGAAGAAGCTTGCAGGGAACATTAAGACGGATTGCAAAAGTTTCTATAGATATGTAAAGAGAAAAAGGTTAGTAAAGACAAACGTAGGTCCCCTGCAGTCAGAATCAGGGGAAGTCATAACGGGGAACAAAGAAATGGCGGACCAATTGAACAAGTACTTTGGTTCGGTATTCACGAAGGAGGACACGAACAACCTTCCGGTTATAAAAGCGGTCGGGGGGTCTAGTAAGGAGGAGGAACTGAGGGAAATCCTTATTAGCCGGGAAATTTTGTTGGGGAAATTGATGGGACTGAAGGCCGATAAATCCCCAGGGCCTGATGGACTGCATCCCAAAGTACTTAAGGAGGTGGCCTTGGAAATAGTGGATGCGTTGTCAGTCATTTTCCAACATTCCATTGACTCTGGATCAGTTCCTATGGAGTGGAGGGTAGCCAATGTAGCCCCACTTTTTAAAAAAGGAGGGAGAGAGAAAACAGGGAATTATAGACCGGTCAGCCTGCCATCGGTAGTGGGTAAAATGATGGAATCAATTATTAAGGATGTCATAGCAGTGCATTTGGAAAGAGGTGACATGATAGGTCCAAGTCAGCATGGATTTGTGAAAGGGAAATCATGCTTGACAAATCTTCTGGAATGTTTTGAGGATGTTTCCAGTAGAGTGGATAAGGGAGAACCAGTTGATGTGGTATATTTGGACTTTCAGAAGGCGTTCGACAAGGTCCCACACAAGAGATTGATGTGCAAAGTTAGAGCACATGGGATTGGGGGTAGTGTACTGACATGGATTGAGAACTGGTTGTCAGACAGGAAGCAAAGAGTAGGAGTAAATGGGTACTTTTCAGAATGGCAGGCAGTGACTAGTGGGGTACCGCAAGGTTCTGTGCTGGGGCCCCAGCTGTTTACACTGTACATTAATGATTTAGATGAGGGGATTAAATGTAGTATCTCCAAATTTGCAGATGACACTAAGTTGGGTGGCATTGTGAGCTGCGAGGAGGATGCTGTGAGGCTGCAAAGCGACTTGGATAGGTTAGGTGAGTGGGCAAATGCATGGCAGATGAAGTATAATGTGGATAAATGTGAGGTTATCCACTTTGGTGGTAAAAACAGAGAGACAGACTATTATCTGAATGGTGACAGATTAGGAAAAGGGGAGGTGCAAAGAGACCTGGGTGTCATGGTACATCAGTCATTGAAGGTTGGCATGCAGGTGCAGCAGGCGGTTAAGAAAGCAAATGGCATGTTGGCCTTCATAGCAAGGGGATTTGAGTACAGGGGCAGGCAGGTTTTGCTACAGTTATACAGGGCATTGGTGAGGCCACACCTGGAGTATTGTGTACAGTTTTGGTCTCCTAACCTGAGAAAGGACATTCTTGCTATTGAGGGAGTGCAGCGAAGGTTCACCAGACTGATTCCCGGGATGGCGGGACTGACCTATCAAGAAAGACTGGATCAACTGGGCTTGTATTCACTGGAGTTCAGAAGAATGAGAGGGGACCTCATAGAAACATATAAAATTCTGACGGGGTTAGACAGGTTAGATGCAGGAAGAATGTTCCCAATGCTGGGGAAGTCCAGAACCAGGGGTCACAGTCTAAGGATAAGGGGTAAGCCATTTAGGACCGAGATGCGGAGGAACTTCTTCACCCAGAGAGTGGTGAACCTGTGGAATTCTCTACCACAGAAAGTTGTTGAGGCCAATTCACTAAATATATTCAAAAAGGAGTTAGATGAGGTCCTTACTGCTAGGGGGATCAAGGGGTATGGCGAGAAAGCAGGAATGGGGTACTGAAGTTGAATGTTCAGCCATGAACTCATTGAATGGCGGTGCAGGCTAGAAGGGCCGAATGGCCTACTCCTGCACCTATTTTCTATGTTTTCTATATAAGTACTGCGCACTATCCAAGTCCGTCGCTGGAATTGGATGTGAATGCTATCTGGTATTAGTGCTCCCATCATACAGCTGCCTGATCCACCTGTCTTTCAATTCCTCCCCGAAAATTTTATCGAGCTTGGGACAATTGACATTTTCAAGTTTCACATTGATCGATTTTTGTTCGGCAAGGATACGAAGATTTAATGAATCATCGCAGGCAAATGGAATTAAGAATTAGTTAAAAGGGACAGAAAAAGAAACAGCTGCAAACAAACGTTGCATTTTATTCATATTTAACTGCAACAATGTCCGTGACATGCGCAACTATGCTGTGGTCGAGAAAAACTCTCGAAGCTTCCGAAACTCCCGTGGCTTTTCTGTGGCTCTCTTTCCTCTGGTCCCTTCCTCCTGCAAGCTGCCAGTTTTTAAACCTTGTTTTAAATGTTGCTCTGGGCGAGGGCATTCCACATTCTCAGAAGCATCTCTACCGTTTCATTGCTTGATTTCTTTGTTTATTAATTATGAAACACCTTGAGCTACAAGGGCAGCGCTTGCGACAATACATTAAAAGATGGCTTATTGGAAACACGTTGTGATCATAGTTTGGTTTTGTACAGAATTGAACCGATATCACTCAAGAGGGACTGTTATATTTATAATAAACTATATCTTCTTATAAATGTTGATTCATTCGCTCCATAATGCCAGATGAGGAATTGTTTCATCGCCTCATTTATTTCATGTGGGGAACAGGCACAGGTATTCATTCAGAAATATCCCACAGATTGACACTGGGATAACCGCAGTTAGAGAGACAGACAGCACCGTGATACATGGCGGAATAGACAAGAGAGGTGGGTTAATAGAAAACGGCCTGAGACTCTGAAAATCCAAGCATTACATGCAAAAGCATCGGCTGCTCTAGGTGAGGCTCGAACTCATAACCTCGGCATTTCCCGGGCCTGTACTGCGCGCTAACCGATTCCGCCACTAGAGCTGCATAGCCTCTGGTTTTAGTGCTCCCATCAAGGAAGAAGACAAAGAACCATCCAATCATTCAACACAGAAGGAAGCTTTTCATCCCATTGTGTCTATGCTGGCTCTCTGCAAGAAGCCTTCAGTCATTGAGACTCCATAGATTTTCGCCATAGACGTGTTTTATTTTTTGTGTAATGTTTTGTTATTTGTAATGAATTTGGATGTCCGTGCGGGAAATTTATAAATATATTTGTGCATCTATCTGTGAGTTGTAAATTAAATTGTGTGGAACATTGATAATCAAATTATTTGTGTTCATATATGTGTTATTATAAATGTATTTGACTTTATGCCTGTTTTCTTTATGATTTTATCTCTAAGTATCTCTGTGCTTATAATTGTATGGATGTTTATTTGCGAGGTGTTTACAAGTAACATAGAAATAGACAGAAAATACATTTATAACAAACACAGATGCTCCACAATTCAATTATAAATAAATTTGTTGGATTCGAATACATAAACACGAACACAGATATGCAAAATATATTTATATCCCACAGAACAAATTGCAACTTAAAACAGAGACACCAATATATATTCAGAGCTATCACTGATCAAGGAACATTTTACTCTCTACGGTTATCAGCAATTTCTGCTGTGCCGGTGTTTCCTCTGCTTGTGCTCGGTGTAGGAGAAGGTTTGGCCATGCCGTGGTATATCGTTTCCCAAGGATGGGCTGAAATGTGCTCTCTGAGGCCACGTTCACTGCTACAGTTGGTGTATGATACTCATCTGGACTTGTGAATAAAGGCATAATTACAATATCTACAGATGTTTCATCCTGGTACACAAATCCACTGCCAAATTAGTTCAACCCTTCACCCGCCCCAGTTGTTAAACTTCCCGCGAGGACTTTGGTCCAAGCTCTATTGATGTACAACCCGACCTACTATAACTGGTCCCTTCTGCGCCAGAACTGGTCACAATCCTCCCGGATTCTGTAGCCCAGCCTCGTGCACCATTAATCCAGACATACGTTGCGATTTCTAAATCCAATAGCTCGGGCCACTTGGAATAATCCATGGAATAACTTTGTGGTCCTGCTCATTAATTTCCTCAATTGCACCTGAAACTCTGACTGAAGGAACTCATCCCCTTGTTTCCTTATGTCATTGGTTAACACATAGATCACGGCTTATGCTGCTCCCCTTCGCCACTCAAAATGTTCTGCACTCACTCAGTGATGTTCTTTACCTGTCAGAAGGGAGGATACACACCACGCATGACTCACGTTTCCCGTTGCAGAAAGGTACTGACTTTCGAATCCCCAATGACGTCAGCTTATGTTTCTTTTTAGTTTTAAAAGCAAAGTACTGCGAATCCTGTGAATCTGAAATGAAATCAGAAAATTTTGGATATACTCAGCCAGTCAGGCAGCATCTCTGCAAAGATTTCTGATGACGGGGTTGTGATTAAATTTCATTGACGTCAAGCATCAATAATGCAATCCAGATGCGGTCCGATATTGTAATCCCAAAGCGCCAGTTTGTGGGTATTGAACCCAATGCGATACCACGCGTCAATCTGGGAGCTAAATTGTTGTTGTTGTTCTGGTAAAGTCGCAACCGCATAGGACTGCAATAAAATATCCAAGTCTTTAAGATAAATCATATGTTTTACAATTAATAAAACGAGCCAGTTCCAAAAGATATTCAATCTTCAAAACGGTTAACCTCCGCCGTTAAATTTCCGCCATGTCTTCCGGGGAAAAAAACAGGTTTTGGCTGTTTTTTTTAAATTGCAGTTCATTGCTGTTGCGACTAGTTTACTTTGAACATTCTCCCTTTAAACATTCTCACAGAGGCCGCCTGACTGGTTCACGAGTTCTCGACATCAACGTTTACTCTCCCCTGTGACCGCCACTAGTGGTTCGGATGCAGCGCTCTCTCCTCGTCAGCACAGGTTCGATGCCCATTCTGGGATTTATTAAATTAATTTCATAACATTCTGTGAAAGATTAATAACTATTGCAATCACCATTGACAACTTGTCACGTTCTGTTTCAGACTGAGGGAAATAAATGGCAACAGAGAGCCTGCCAAAATTCCTACAATTGCGGTCTCGAAGGGCACGTATGTTGTCAGCACGCACCCGTCGAGGTCCCTCAAGTGCGCTTCTCTGAGCGCGATGTACGTGCGCCGAAAACCTGCCATGGGAAAGTCAAAAGGGCTTTAGACAGATCCAAAGCATTCACGAGAGAAGGGTCATTGCGGTCGGAAATTTGCGCTTTTTTCCCAACTCTTGCCGAGAAGATCGCCTTCAAAATCTGACGCCTGGTAAAGGTGACAGAGAGATAGATAGGTAGGGAAAGACAGTTATGTGCATGTCACAGAAAGAGAGAGACAGACAGGTGGTTTTGATGGAGGGGAGACAGAAAGCGAGAAAGACAGATTTTGAAAGAGAGAGAGAGAGAGAACGACAGACGAGGGGGAGGGGAGACAGAGTGAGTTAATTATGGTGGGGGATATAGAGAGCGACAATACTGAGGGGATGGGGCGGCAAGGCCGACCGACAGGGTGAGAAACGGATGTCGACAAACTGGGTGGGTGGGAGATATGATGGGTGACAAAGAGAGAGATAGACGTGGAAAGCAGAAGGGAGGAGGCAGACGGCGGAGAATGATGGAAGGGGGAAGTGCGTGACAGACAGGGGAGGCTGAAATGGAAGACTGACGGAAGGCAGATAGAGAGCGACAGACTTTAATATGCACATAGATTGGGCTAGCCAAACTGGAAGCAATACGGTGGAGGAGGATTTCCTGGAGTGCATAAGGGATGGTTTTCTAGACCAATATGTTGAGGAACCAACTAGGGGGGAGGCCATCTTAGATTGGGTGTTGTGTAATGAGAGAGGATTAATTAGCAATCTCATTGTGCGAGGCCCCTTGGGGAAGAGTGACCATAATATGGTGGAATTCTGCATTAGGATGGAGAATGAAACAGTAATTTCAGAGACCATGGTCCAGAACTTAAAGAAGGGTAACTTTGAAGGTATGAGGCGTGAATTGGCTAGGATAGATTGGCGAATGATACTTAGGGGGTTGACTGTGGCTGGGCAATGGCAGACATTTAGAGACCGCATGGATGAATTACAACAATTGTACATTCCTGTCTGGCGTAAAAATAAAAAAGGGAAGGTGGCTCAACCGTGGCTATCTAGGGAAATCAGGGATAGTATTAAAGCCAAGGAAGTGGCATACAAATTGGCCAGAAATAGCAGCGAACCTGGGGACTGGGAGAAATTTAGAACTTAGCAGAGGAGGACAAAGGGTTTGATTAGGGCAGGGAAAATGGAGTACGAGAAGAAGCTTGCAGGGAACATTAAGGCGGATTGCAAAAGTTTCTATAGGTATGCAAAGAGAAAAAGGTTGGTGAAGACAAACGTAGCTCCCCTGCAGTCAGAATCAGGGGAAGTCATAACGGGGAACAAAGAAATGGCAGACCAATTGAACAAGTACTTTGGTTCGGTATTCACTAAGGAGGATACAAACAACCTTCCGGATATAAAAGGGGTCAGAGGGTCTAGTAAGGAGGGGGAACTGAGGGAAATCTTTATTAGTCGGGAAATTGTGTTGGGGAAATTGATGGGATTGAAGGCCGATAAATCCCCAGGGCCTGATGGACTGCATCCTAGAGTACTTAAGGAGGTGGCCTTGGAAATAGCGGATGCATTAACAGTCATTTTCCAACATTCCATTGACTCTGGATCAGTTCCTATGGAGTGGAGGGTAGCCAATGTAACCCCACTTTTTAAAAAAGGAGGGAGAGAGAAAACAGGGAATTATAGACCGGTCAGCCTGACCTCAGTCGTGGGTAAAATGATGGAATCAATTATTAAGGATGTCATAGCAGTGCATCTGGAAAATGGTGACATGGTAGGTCCAAGTCAGCATGGATTTGTGAAAGGGAAATCATGCTTGTCAAATCTTCTGGAATTTTTTGAGGATGTTTCCAGTAAAGTGGACAAAGGAGAACCAGTTGATGTGGTATATTTGGACTTTCAGAAGGCTTTCGACAAGATCCCACACAAGAGATTAATGTGCAAAGTTAAAGCACATGGGATTGGGGGTAGTGTGCTGACGTGGATTGAGAACGGGTTGTCAGACAGGAAGCAAAGAGTAGGAGTAAACGGGTACTTTTCAGAATGGCAGGCAGTGACTAGTGGAGTGCCGCAAGGTTCTGTGCTGGGGCCCCAGCTGTTTACATTGTACATTAATGATTTAGACGAGGGGATTAAATGCAGTATCTCCAAATTTGCGGATGATACTAAGTTGGCTGGCAGTGTGAGCTGCGAGGAGGATGCTATTAGACTGCAGAGTGACTTGGATAGGTTAGGTGAGTGGGCAAATGCATGGCAGATGAAGTATAATGTGCATAAATGTGAGGTTATCCACTTTGGTGGTAAAAACAGAGAGACAGACTATTATTTGAA
This sequence comes from Pristiophorus japonicus, assembly GCF_044704955.1. NCBI lineage: Eukaryota > Metazoa > Chordata > Chondrichthyes > Pristiophoridae > Pristiophorus > Pristiophorus japonicus. Next base: position 3,661,861 of record NW_027254520.1, read on the forward strand.
TGGTGACAGATTAGGAAAAGGGAAGGTGCAACGAGACCTGGGTGTCATGGTACATCAGTCATTGAAGGTTAGCATGCAGGTACAGCAGGCGGTTAAGAAAGCAAATGGCATGTTGGCCTTCATAGCGAGGGGATTTGAATACGGGGCAGGGAGGTGTTGCTACAGTTGTACAGAGCCTTGGTGAGGCCACACCTGGAGTATTGTGTACAGTTTTGGTCTCCTAACTTGAGGAAGGACATTCTTGCTATTGAGGGAGTGCAGCGAAGGTTCACCAGACTGATTCCCGGGATGGCGGGACTGACCTATCAAGAAAGATTGGATCAACTGGGCTTGTATTCACTGGAGTTCAGAAGAATGAGAGGGGACCTCATAGAAACTTTTAAAATTCTGACGGGTTTAGACAGGTTAGATGCAGAAAGAATGTTCCCAATGTTGGGGAAGTCCAGAACCAGAGGTCACAGTCTGAGGATAAGGGGTAAGCCATTTAGGACCGAGATGAGGAGAAACTTCTTCACCCAGAGAGTGGTGAACCTGTGGAATTCTCTACCACAGAAAGTAGTTGAGGCCAATTCACTAAATATATTCAAAAGGGAGTTAGATGAAGTCCTTACTACTCTGGGGATCAAAGGTTATGGCGAGAAAGCATTAAGGGGGTACTGAAGTTTCATGTTCAGCCATGAACTCATTGAATGGCGGTGCAGGCTAGAAGGGCTGAATGGCCTGCTCCTGCACCTATTTTCTATGTTTCTATGTTTCTATGACAGAGGCAAACTGGTTTGAATGGTGGAAGGGGACAATAATTGACAGACAGGGGAGGCAGACTGTGGTTAGTCAGAAAGATAACACACTGGGCAGAGATAGAGACAAAGAGAGAGAGACAAAAGGCAGGGTGAGGCAGTAAGAGTGAGAGAGAGGGGTGAGACAGACGTGTAAGAGACAGATAAATAGAGAGTTTGGATAAACAATCGGGGAAAATAAGGCTAAATGGCGGGAGATACAGATGGGCCAGACAGCAACGGCAGACAGATGAGGAGACAGAGACAGAGAGAGAGTCATACAGGAGAGACAGGACCAGAAAGACATACGAGGAGGCACAATGAGAGAGACATACGGCAGATCAGAGCGATAGACACGGGTAGGAGGGTGGGGGGGAGAGATAGTGATGGAAACAGGCGGTGAAAAAAGACAGATGGCAATACAGAGAGAGGCAGGTGGGGGAGAAAGAAGGAAGAGATACCCGGGAAAACACCGAGAGAGAGAGCGAGAGAAACCATAACGTAGCAGAGTGGGAATGTTGCTGAACTACTAATCCAGATGCCTGGTCCAAAGATCGCGGAGATGTAAGCCCGTATCAGAAATGACCATGTTAATACTGGATTGTCATAATAATCCATCTGGTTCACTAATGTCCTTTCGGGGATGAAATACGCCGTCCTTTCCTGGTCTGGGCTTTACGTGACTCCAGACGCAGAGCAATGTGGTTGAAACTTCAATGCCCTCTACAATGGTCCACCGAGACACTCAGTTGAATCAAACTGCAGCGACAAAGTCGGCGCTGTGGGAGTTCCTTCACCACACGGACTGCAGCGGTTGTCAATAGTCTGCTCACCACCACCGCTCTCCGGGACAGTTTCAGAAGGGCAATAATGAAGGAAGGCCTTGGTAGCGATGCCCACAATTCTGAATTAAGTTTAAAAAAAACTTTGGAGACTAGGAAAGACGCCGACAGAGAGACATATAAAGACAGAGGCGGGTAATCGATGGGTCAAACAGAATGAGAGAGCTGAAGGCAGTAGGGAGACAGACGTGGGGAGAAAGAGGGCGAGAACCAGAAGGCGCAGTCAAATAGATAGATCGTCGAGGCAAAGAGAGATAAATATTTGGGGGGTGACAGAGTGAATGAGAGATGGGGAGACAGCTGAGGATAGACAAAGACATACGGTTTTGATGGAGAAGTGAGTACACTTGCGGAGGGTTAGAGTGGGACAGACTTGGGAGAGAAATGGGCAGAAAACAGACCCGGAAAGACAGGGAGAAAACGACTTGGTCGACAAAGACAAATAACTGGGGGAGCGAGAGACAGCGAGAGAGAGCAACAAATCGGGTGTGGTGGGGTAGAGATTGACTGGAAGAATGGTCCATTGCGACAGGCTGTGGTAGATAGATGATATGTTTACAAAGACAAAGGCTGAGACGGTGCTAGACGGGAACAGGACAACTGGTGAGCCAGAGGGGGAGCAGAGAGAGTGAGAGAAAGACAAGCGAGAGATTGGAAGGGGATAGAGAGTGGGGGGACAGAGACCTACAGGAAGTGATAGAGAGAGAGCGACAGACCGCATGGTGGAGATAGTCCGACTGGACATGTAACAGAAGGAGACAGAGTGGGTGAGATTGATGGTGGTAGACAGACGGGAGGATGTAGAAGGGGAAAGAGAAACGGCAGAGGGAAACGGGAAGACAGAAATAGAACAGACAAATCAGACAGACACAGAAAAGTTAGGGAGAGAGAGAGCCAGACTGGGGAGACAGAGAGAATGACAAACGGGGGAGTTAAACAGGAGGGAGACAGGGAGGTAACGACAGACACAGACAGTGGGAGCAATAGGTAGACAGACTGCGGGGACAGACGGACCGAGAACTGCAAAAGACAGACTCGAGAGACAGACGTGAGAGGAATGGAGGGGGAGAGACTGATGGGCACAGATGGGGAGACAGAAATAGAGATAACAGCAGAAGAAAGCAAAAGACAGTGGGAGTCAGACGGAGAGACAGGCGGGAGGTGCACAGAGAAAGACAGACGCGGGTTACACAAGTGGCGCGAAAGACGCGGAGTGACATGTTGGGTAAGAGAGTGTTGGAAACAGATGGGGAGATAGAAAGAAAGACAGACGTGAGGAAACAGAGAACGACAAACAAACGGGGAGGCACTTTCCAGTTCCGCTCTATCGTCCAATTGTAGTGAATAAAAATGTAATTGGCACTGTAAATAGTGTCTTGGAACATAACGTTGCAAAGAGACGCTTATTATGTATTTGTGAAAATAAGTATGCAGATATAGGTCCCAGTGACGAAGTGTAAATTATTTCATATTGAACCTAAGAAAGATGGATCAGAGTATGTTATACTTAGAAACTGTGCCTGATAATGATATGTCGGGGTGCAAGTACTGCAATCTCTCCTAATCCCCCTGTTTGGTGGTCATAATTCCACTGTCTTTCGAACACTACATGTCCCTTTTTCTGAAACTCCTAATTTCCATGTACCCGGTGCTCCGAATTAGCTATTTTTCAAGAGCTCCTAATTTCTCTGTTTCAGGAGCTCCTTATGCCTCTGTTTCAGGAGCTCCTAATTCCTCTGTTTCTGGAGATCCTTATCCCTCTGTTTCAGGAGCTCCTAATTCCTCTGTTTCAGGAGCTCCTTATCCCTCTGTTTCAGGAGCTCCTAAATCCTCTGTTTCTGGAGCTCCTTATCCCTCTGTTTCCGGAACTCCTAATTTCCCTGTTTCAGGAGCTCCTTATCCCACTGGTTCTGCAGCTCCTTATCCCTCTGTTTCAGGAGCTCCTTATCCCTATGTTTCTGGAGCTCCTTATCCCTCTGTTTCTGGAGCTCCGAATTCTCCATTTTCTTGCACTCCTCATTTCTCTATTTCAGCAGCTTCTAATTCTCCAGTTTCAATGCTCCTCATTTCCCTGCGCCAGGAACTCCAGATTACCCTCTTTCTGGCGCTCCAATTACAATGTTTCTGCAGCTTCTCGTTCCACTGTTTCAGTAGCATCATTGTCCCATGTTTTGGAGTAAATAATGTCCCTGTCACTGGAGCTAATAATTCCCCTGTATCAGGTGATCCTTGTTCACCTCTTTCCTTAACTGCTAACTCTCCTTTTCTGCTGCTCCTAATTCCCCTGCTTTATAAAGTAAAGTGCTGGAGCTCTTAATTTTCCTCTACCTAATTACCCTATTTCTGGCGCTCCTACGTTCCCTGATTATGATCCACTCTCCTAACTTCACAGTATTTGGAGCTAAGAGTTACATTGTAACTGTAGCTGTCTCGTAATTTCCCTGTTTATGGAGCTCTCTACTAATATTCAGGTATCTGTTACGGTCTCCTAATTCCCCCATACCTGGAGGTCCTAATTCCCCTGTTTCTGTTGATCCTAATTCTCCGTGATTCTGGACATCCTAATTCAAATGTTTCATGATCCTATTTCCCGTCATTCTAGGGCACTCTCATTTCGTTGTTTCTGGAGATCAACCAATGCTGACGTTTCAGGAGCTCCTAATTCCCTTGTTTCCGGAGCTCCTAATTTCCTTGTTTCCGGAGATTCTAATTCCCTTGTTTCCGTTGCTCCGAATTCCCCTGTTTCTGCTGCCCCATTCCAATTCGTTCTTTTTATGAATATCCTAACTCCATTGTTTCAGCAGCTCCTACTTCTGCTGTATATGGTGCATTTGGTTACACGTGTGTACACCACCTGATGGAATGAAAGCCGTTTGCTTTAAGAAGCTGATGGCACATTTTCAACATTGTCGATCTGCTTTCATAGGCAGGACAAGCGGTGAAGTGGACCTTCTTGCAGAATATTTCTGTTTGGATGCAAAAAGCAGGCATTTGAATGCCTAGCGTTGCTTGAAACGGGAGTGAAGGTGGCCCAGAGTTTAAGACGAATAACTGCTAATCCATTGTGATCTGCATGCGTGGCTCCGAATCCCATACTCGTCCTTATTGTGTAAAACGTTTGAAGCATCGTGTTGTTTTGTCAAACACATAAAATCTCATAGCCAAATTTGCCTTTTACTGTCAAGGATGCTGTAATTTGGTCATGTCATGTCTCAAATTAATATAGGGCCTGTAATTCCGGCCTCATTGGTTCTGTACGGAGTACTTACTAACCGGCAAGGACCCACAAAAGCCCTTCTTTGGCGTGCGAGGCGCATGCACTGAAAACCAGGTTTTCCAATGTCAAATTCTTGCTTGACAGACCCAACGTTTCTTCAGGAGAAGGACATTCGCGTGAGTATGCAATATTCGCCCATCAATTACGCAGCGAATGTCCTTAAATTGCTTGCCCCTTGGAGAAGCAGGTGCATAGCCTTCTTTTATCAGCGGAAGAGTTTTAAAACATGTAAAAAATATAAAAACATAGAGAAATAAAATGTAATAACATTTTTACTTTTAAAAGCTCTGTCCACTAAGGAAGATTTATTTTAAACGCTAAATATCAATTTTTTTTAAAAATCCGAATAAAATATTTTTTTCTAGCACATTTGTTACCTTGAATTTACATTAATATTAAATACGTGAGGTGTTTTTTTTTACTTTTTATGTGTGTTTGTGTGATGGGGGCGTTTTCTTTTGTAATACTGAGACCCCCTACTTACGGAGATGCTATTATTATGACTGATAATACTGTACCTTAATTGGCTGTCCAGAGTCACGATAATCCAGCTTCTCCCTCCGCAGCTCCAAAACGTGAATGCGTTGCGAAGCGCGGGAAGAGAAGGCATCAGGTGCGGAGGGTGCAGGAGCAAAAGTTAGGTGTGGAATGTTATCACTATTTGCAGCTGAGCGCCTGGGGGAAGGCTAGCACAATGACTTCAGGCCCAATATATTCATCAAAGGTCACATTTACGTTCTTATGTTGTTATTCGCAGGACTATGGAGAGGGGGACTAATTTGATCGCCCTCTCAGAGACACAGCACAGCCACGTTGGGCCGAATAGCTTTCTTCACTACCCTCAGAATATGCCGTTTTAATATAGAATGGGTTACGCACTTTACTGTCGGAGGCTCGTTGGTCCCGGGCTATGAATCTCTCTTTGTGATTTTCACAGTGAAAATGCGAGAGGTCACGCATCATTTTGTGTCAGTCTAAACCGATTTGCTGTCAGTCCAGGATCAATCTGTGTCTGTTTTCAAAGGGATTTGCTCTCAGTCCAGGGTCATTCTGGGCCGGTTTAAAATTTAAAAAGTCTCAGTTCAAGAACATTCTATATCTGCTTCACAGGTATTTCCTTTCAGTCGCGCAAATTTCTGTGTCTGTTTAAAGGGGATATGCTATCAGTCCCGGATCATTCTGTGTCTGTTTAAAAGGGATATGCTATCAGTCCCGGATCATTCTGTGCCTGCTTAAAAGGGATGTGCTGTCTATTCCATATTTCAAATTTCAAATTTCAAAAACTGCCTTTGGAGGGTGTAGGAATTTAAGTTTGTTTGTGAATTTGTGTAAGAGAGAGAGGGAGAGACTGCAAACGTGTTGTGCGATCGTGCTTGGCATTTGATATCATGTGTGAAAAAAGGCATTACATGGAACTTGAAGCCATGCCGATTTGCATGAACACTCCTCCGCGGAATATCTTACAGGAGAAGAATCTGCTGTGGGATTTTGCCATTCCACATCTGAAAAAATGAAAAAACACAAATTAGAAACATATGGATTCCAGGCAGGGCTTGCGTGTGGGCTTTGTGACATGATGAGTTTAACCACCTTATTTTCAAATTCAAATCAAATCAAAACAGGACAAGACAAGACATGACTGACTGACTGACTTTGTTTATATATATATATATTTTATAAAGATGTATAAGTATATAAGTGTGTGTGCGTGTGAGTGTATACTTATATGCAATGTATACCTCCCCGCGTTTTAACTTTCACAATAAATGTGCTTTTTCTGATCTGCCTGCACTGGGCTCCATTGCTTTTGTCCACTTTCACAGCACAAGCAGCTGCTGTCGGATCCTGACATTACACAACTGAAAAACAGCAGACAGACACACGTCACTTTAAAAGATCACCATTGCCTCCCACATCTTCCCTCGTGGCTTGTCTTCCACCATTGGCTGACTGTGTCTTTTGTTATTTACTGCGTGCAAACCCTTATTTACAATGGTAAACATCCAGACACACAGCCTTCGTTCAATCAAAAAAGAAATACTTTATTAATTAATTATATATTTAATTAAAACAAATCAAATTCAATTTTTAATGAATAAATTTAACATGCATACATTTCTTAAAAAATTAAATATATAAATTTTATGAAATTGGATTTTTTTCTGGATTGGTTTTACTTCCCTCGCTGCTTCCTGCCTGTCTATCACCTGGGGTTCAATCACCGTCCCAGTCCCACGTGGTCCTGAGCCCCACGCTCATTCACTGCAAAATTGCCTTCAGGGATGATGGAAATCTCACGATATTCTTTTAAAATGGAACTGCTGTCAGTCAAGGGCCATTCTGCATCTGTGTAAAAAGGGATGTGCTTGCAGTCCCGGATCATTCTTTGTCTGTTTAAAAAGAATGGTTGTCAGTTCCGGTTCATAACCTTTCCCTTTAAGAACGATTTTCTCATCGTCCCGGATCACCATGTATATTTTGAAAAGCAGTGTGATTTCAGCTGTGATAACCGAATTGTTAAGATTTGTGTTCCAAGTTTCAAGCCCAGCTAAGGTGCGCACCCAGATCGCAGCGCATCTGTTCATTTACTTGAAATATGCTCACCTTTTCCAAAACCCACTCCTTGGTATAGCTTTTACCCCTAAATTGCTCCTAATATAAACAACAATAATGTTGTTTCTTATGGCAGCAGCCGCGTGGTGTAATGGTTAAGGCGTCTGACATCGATTGTAACCGCAACATTATCAGAAATTTGCAGGTTCGTGTCTTGTCGCCGTAAATTGACTCATTGTGTGAAATGTGATATTTTGCCGCAAAACCAGCCATCTCGTACAGTCACTCACCTGAACAAAAGAAAGTCTGTTTGCTTCAAGAAGCTCATGGCACATTTTCACTGTCGATCTGGTTGCACGGGCAGAACAAGCAGTAAAGTCGACTTTCTTCAACATTATTTCTATTTGGATGCAAAAAGCAGCAAATTCAATTGCTGACGTAGCCAGGAATACGAGACGATATTGCTGAGAACTTCAGGCGATGATCTGCTAATCCAGTGTGTTGTGCATGCATGGGTTCGAATCCCATCCTCGTCGTTATGAGGTTAATCAATTAACCCCTTCGGTTATTTTTTCAATCATATTTAATCTCATGGCTAAATTTAACATTTAGTGAGAAGGATGCTGCACTTTGGTCATGTAATGTTTCAAATTAATAATATATTGATCAAAAGGAAAACATAAGCAGGGCTATGGTCATGGGGTCTAATTAGATTGGCCTCTGAGAGACAGCACATGCAGCATGGGCCGAATAGTGAACTACCGTCAGAGGTTAAGACATGCGTGGCTCGTTGGTCTAGGTTGAGGATTTTTCCTTCGGGATTTTCATAATTGAAATGCAAGAGGTCACAGATTCAAATCACGGACAAACTCCGCCATCTTTTAGTCAAAGATCCGTTGCTCTACGGCCGGTCGACATGTGCGAAAACAGAATTATTTCGAATGAAAACGTGTGATTTCGCGCAGCTGTTCCCACGGCGTCCGAATCCCAGAGTTTCCAAGGAGCAAAGTGACATTTACTCACTGAGTAAAATTAAAGTATCTCAGATGTACTCGGCTCTGTGTCTCATTGGACAACCTATACCTGTGTTTAATTAAGGCCAATGCTTGATCAGTATATCTCCCTTTCTGCACGCATGAGCTCCCCTCCAGTGGGATAAGCATACATTCAGCGTCAATCTTAACTTCAACGTAAAACATACTCTGCCCTGAATATGAGTGCGTCCTGTTTCTCTCACGCTGAAAAGCTGTGAGAAGCTGCCTTTTGAATTAATCCCTTGGCTGCCGAATTCCAACCGTACAGGAGATCAATCCGGCGAGGCCAAGCTGCCTTATCTGAATAAAAGGCGTTGACTCCCTATATTTTAGGCATTTTATAGACTTCTGTCCTCAACATTAGCTGGGACATATCGGATCATAAGGACCGCTCCCATTGTCTGATAATGGTTCTGCTGTTCCCCCTAACACCCTTCCTGGACGATCCTTTCTTAGCTTATTCCCCGATTACCACCCACTTTGCCGTTTCCCGTTGCGCTATTTATTATTTAATCACTCCTGCGATCCACTGTATCACAGACGCTCCCTTTTGTCATTTCTCGCTGCCTATTTTCTCCAGCTGCTGTTTTTGTTGAAAAAAATCAATAATCTTTAACTTTTCCCCAAAACATCGGAATGATTACCCGACTGAACGTGAAAACGTGAAAATTGTCTTTTTGTCTGGGTTGGTTTTACATCCCTCCGTCCTTCCTGCCTGTCTATCACCTGTGGCTTCAACAACCGTCACAGCACCGCGTTGTCCTGAGCCCTACGCTCACTCACGCACAGCACAATTGCCTTCGGGAATGATAGAAATCCCACTTTATTCTTTTAAAAGGGAATTGCTGTCAGGCAAGGGTCATTCCACATCTGAAAGAGGGATGTGCTTGCAATCCCGGATCATTCGGTGTCTGTTTAAATGGGAGGGTTGTCATTTCCGGTTCATAATTTGCCCCTTTATGACGTATTTTCTCAGAATGCCGGATCATTCTGTATAGTTTTAAAGAAGTATGATTTCAGCTCCGATGACCGAATTGTGAAACTGTTGTGTTTCAAGCTGCATTGACGTTGCCTGTGGCCGTGCGCATCCATATCGCAGCGCATCTATTAATTACTCGAATAATGCTCATGTTTGCCTAAATCCATTCCTTGAAAAAAGCTTGTCCCAAATTTCCACTCAATTTCAAACACAACAAATGTTGCAGTAACGACAGCGGCCACTTTTGCTAATGGGTAAAGCGTCTGACTCTGATTGCAACCGCGATGTGATCAGAAAATTGCAGGTTCGAGTCTTGCTGCGGTCAACTAACTCGCCGCGTGAAATTTTATATTCTTTATATTGATTCTGCGTCAAAACCAACCATCTCGTACAGTCACTCAACTGAAGTAAAGGAAGGCTGTTTGCTTTTAGAAGCTAATGGCATATTTTCCTCACTGCCGATCTGGTTGCACGGGCAGAACAGGCGGTGAAGTAGACTTTCTTGCTCGTTATTTCTGTTTGGATGCAGAAAGTCGGGGATAGATGTCTGACGTTGCTGTAAATAGGAGACGAGGTGGCAGAGAGGGTAAGGCGATGGACTGCTAATCCAGTGTGCTCCCACCCTCGTCGTTATTGTGTTAAACATTTGCCCCCTCTGGTTTTGTTGTTAATCACATTTCACCTCATTGCCAAATTCACCTGTTACTGACAAGGATGCAGCTCTTTGATAAATTATTTTCTCAAATTAACAATATATTCATCAAAGGGAAAACATTAGCAGAACTAGGGATAGGGGGACTGATTAGATAGGCCTCTAATCCGGGGTGGCCAAGCTTCATGGTCTGATTAAAAGGCGGTGACACCCTATATTTTAGGCATGTTATATTCTTCTGACCTCAACATTAGGTTCAACGTATCGGATCATAAGCACCGCTCCCATTGTCTGGTAAGGGTTCTGCTGTTCTCACAAACACCTCTTCTGGACCATCCTTTGTTACTTTATTGCCCGCTTACACCCCACTTTGCCTTTTCGCATTGTGCCATTTATTGTTCAATCACTCCTACGCTCCACTGTATCACAGGCATTCCCTTTTGTCCTTCCTCGCTGCCTATTTTTTACCAGGCGCTATTTTTGTTGATAAAATGTGTTAACATTACATTTTTCCTCAAATATCGGAATGATCATCTGACTGAAGCTGAACCCGGGATCTTCATCCACAGAATCTACAAGACTGTTGAGTTTAGAGAATTCTCTGTTATTGTTCATTCTGGTTCCGTATCCCTTTTAAGGTGATATGCTGATCACCTTGGTCATTGCCAAATTTACTTTTTACTGACAAGGATGCAGCTCTTTGGTAATATAATGTCTCAAATTAATAATCTATTCATCAAAGGGAAAACATGAGCAGGACTATGGATAGGGGGACTCATTGGATAGGTCTCTGAGAGTCAGCACAGGCACGATGGGCTGAATAGTAAACTACCATCAGAACCTGAGAGCTACATCCCTCATTGTCGGCGGCTCGTTGGTCTAGGGGTATGATTCTTGCTTTGGGATTTTCACAATTGAAATGCAAGAGATCCCAAGTTCAAAACCCGGTCGAGCCCTGCCAACTTTTAGTCAAAGAACCACTTCTGAGCAGGTCGACATGTGAGAAAACATACATATTTCAAATTAAAACGTGTGATTTCGCTCCCGACCTCTGTAACCTCCCCTTTTCCTGATCTGTCACCATTCAGATAATAGTCTGTCTCTATGTTTTTACCACCAAAGTGGATAATCTCACATTTATCCACATTATACTTCATCTGCCACGCATTTGCCCACTCACCTAACCTATCCAAGTCGCTCTGCAGCCTCATAGCATCCTCCTCGCAGCTCACATTGCCACCCAACTTAGTGTCATCCGCAAATTTGGAGATACTACATTTAATCCCCTCGTCTAAATCATTAATATACAGTGCAAACAGCTGGGGCCCCAGCACAGAACCTTGCGGTACCCCAGTAGTCATTGTATGCCATTCTGAAAAGTCGCCATTTACTCCTACTCTTTGCTTCCTGTCTGACAACCAGTTCTCAATCCATGTCAGCACACTACCCCCAATCCCATGTGCTTTTACTTTGCACATTAATCTCTTGTGTGGGACCTTGTCGAAAGCCTTCTGAAAGTCCAAATATACCACATCAACTGGTTCTCCCTTGTCCATTCTACTGGAAACATCCTCAATACATTCCAGAAGGTTTGTCAAGCATGATTTCCCTTTCACAAATCCATGGTGACTTGGACCTGTCATATCACCTCTTTCCAAATGCACTGCTATGACATCCTTAATAATTGATTCCATCATTTTACCTACTACCGATATCAGCTGACCGGTCTATAATTCCCTGTTATCAATCTCCTTCCTTTTTTAAAAAGTGGGGTTACATTGGCTACCCTCCACTCCATAGGAACTGATCCAGAATCAATGGAATGTTGGAAAATGACTTTCAATGCATCCACTATTTCCAAGGCCAACTCCTTATGTACTCTGGGATGCAGTCCATCAGGCCTGGGGATTTATCCGCCTTCAATCCCATCAATTTCCCCAACACAATTTCCCGACAAATAACGATTTCCCTCAGTTCCTCCTCCTTACTAGACCCTCCGACCCCTTTTATATCCGGAAGGTTGTTTGTATCCTCCTCAGTGAGTACCGAACCAAAGTACTTGTTCAATTGGTCCGCCATTTCTTTGTTCCCCGTTATGACTTCCCCTGATTCTGACTGCAGGGGACCTACGTTTATCTTTACTAAACTTTTTCTCTTTACATATCTATAGAAACCTTTGCAATCCGTCTTAATGTTCCCTGCCAGCTTCTTCTCGTACTGCATTTTCCCTGCCCTAATCAAACCCTTTGTCCTCCTCTGCTGAGTTATAAATTTCTCCCAGTCCCCGGGTTCGCTGTTATTTCTTGCCAATTTGTATGCCACCTCCTTGGCTTTAATACTATCCCTGATTTCACTTGATAGCCACGGTTGAGCCACCTTCCCTTTTTTATTTTTCCGCCAGACAGGAATGTACAATTGTTGTAGTTCATCCATGCCGTCTCTAAATGTCTGCCATTGCCCATCCACAGTCAACCCCTTCAGTATCATTCGCCAATCTATCCTAGCCAATTCACGCCTCATACCTTCAGAGTTACCCTTCTTTATGTTCTGGACAATGGTCTCTGAATTAACTGTTTCATTCTCCATCCTAATGCAGAATTCCACCATATTATGGTCACTCTTCCCCAAGGAGTCTCGCACAACGAGATTGCTAATTAATCCTCTCTCATTACACAACACCCAGTCTAAGATGGCCTCCCCCCTAGTTGGTTCCTCGACATATTGGTCTGAAAAATCATCCTTTATGCACTGCAGGAAATCCTCCTCCACCGTATTGCTTCCAGTTTGGTTGACCCAATCTAGTGCATATGAAAGTCACCCATTATAACTGCTGCACCTTTATTGCACGCACCCCTAATTTCATGTTTGATGCCCTCCCCAACATCACTACTACTGTTTAGAGGTCTGTACACAACTCCCACTAACGTTTTTTGCCCTTTGGTATTCTGCAGCTCTACCCATACAGATTCCACATCATCCAAGCTAATGTATTTCCGAAATATTGCCTTAATTTCCTCCTTAACCAGCAATGCTACCCCACCGCATTTTCCTTTTATTCTATCTTTCCTGAATGTTGAATACCCCTGGATGTTGAGTTCCCAGCCCAGATCATCCTGGAGCCACGTCTCCGTAATCCCAATCACATCATATTTGTGAACATCTATTTTCACAGTTAATTCTTCCACCTTATTGCGGATACTCCTTGCATTAAGACATAAAGACTTCAGGCTTGTTTTTTTAACACCCTTTGTCCTTTTAGAATTTTGCTGTACAGTGGCCCTTTTTGTTCTTTGCCTTGGGTTTCTCTGCCCTCCACTTTTCCTCATCTCCTTTCTGTCTTTTGCTTTTGCCTCCTTTTTGTTTCCCTCTGTCTCCCTGCATTGGTTCCCATCCCCCTGCCATATTAGTTTAAATCCTCCCAAACAGCACTAGCAAACACTCCCCCTAGGACATTGGTTCCGGCCCTGCCCAGGTGCAAACAGTCCGGTTTGTACTGGTCCCACCTCCCCCAGACCGGTTCCAATGCCCCAGGAATTTGAATCCCTCCCTGCTGCACCACTGCTCAAGCCACGTATTCATCTGCGCTATCCTGCGATTCCAACTCTGACTATCACGTGGCACTGGTAGCAATCCCGAGATTAC